>NW_016107446.1:4570733-4617498 GCF_001604975.1 Cebus imitator
GTGCCCTGGGCCTGTCCTCGTCCTCAGCAGTCAAGGAGCACTGTCCACTCAGTGGGGATGCCTTGCCCACAAGAGGGACTCTGCAGAGAGCTGGGAGCCTCTTCAGAGAGCCCCAGAGCAGCATTGGGATGAGGCAGCCTGTATGGCTGTAATTAAAAGGTTACAAGTGGCTCTCTCGGGTGGACACAACAGACAGTGGCACAGAAGCAGAGGAGCTTGCTAGTCCTTATGCTGCTGTGTTGTGAGACAGATGGCCTTGGGAGGGTGTTTCTGTGTCTCTGCGAGTGCATTAGCAGTCAGGCGATCACTGTATCCCTGGCCGTGACATGCTCTTTAAGTCGCTTCTTGGTTCCCAAGTTCCACAGCTCCCCTTTGCCTTCTGAATGCAGTTGCTCTGATCCCAGGGCCTGTATCTGGAGCCCTCTGGGACTGCTCCATGTGGTTCATCCAGCTCTGTGGAACACTGTTCTCCACTTTCCCTTTGCATGACAAGTGTCTTGGCCCTGTGTCTCTGCACCCCGTGTGAACGTCCTGGCCCTGTGTCTCTGTGCACTCTGCACGTCCACCCTGGGCCTGGAGCCCCATCTTTTCTCCGTCGGTCTGCTCTGCCCAGCCCACAGGACCTGCATACCTGCCGCACCCTCAGTCCATCCATTCCTGCCCTTTGTCTTATGCAGGCCTGGACTCGAGCGTTTGCTCTCTCATGTGGGTGCCTCGCTAGCTACCCCCAGGCCCTTCTTATTCCCTGTGTGGCCTGTCAGCCCTCGATGGCAGGGCTGATAAGTGCGCTGTTGTGGCCCCAGGGCCTCCCAGCAGAGCGTCTGCACAGTGCTCCAGTGTGAAGCGTTTGTGGGCCTGAAGGGGCTCTGAGTGTGAAAACCCAAGTAGTCTTCATCCGTGGAATGTCGGGAGGCCATTCGAAAAGTGCCTGGATTTGTATCTCCTGCCACTGGCTGTCATGAACAGTCTCAGACAAGGCGATGAGGGTATGGAGGATCCGGCGAAGGCCTCTTTTCCGCTTAGATTTAGCCATGAACTCTGCCACATCTGCTCTTTCCTTTTGTCTGTCTGTCTGTCTGTCTGTCTGTCTGTCTAGGGTGAACCATGAAACCTACTTTGCTTATACCCTGTTGCTTCATCCCTAGATAATTTAGCAGAAATGTCTGCAGAATAAAGGCACTCTTTTGTGTTCCTGTTATCTCACCTAAGAGAGTTAGCAGGAACCTCTTTATTTCTTAAATCAATATCAACACCAGCTCACATACAGGTTTTTCTGATTGTCCCTTAAAAATCTTCTGTAGTTTTTGTTAAAACTAGCTTCACTCGTGGCTTTTGTTACGCCCCTTTAATCTCCTGTATTCTAGACTAGTTTCTCAACATTGTACACGCATTTATGTACAATGTACAATGTACACATACATGTACATGTTCAGCAGCATCTCTGGCCTCCATCCTCCAGCCGGCAGCACCACCTACCCCACCACCAGGTGTGACAACCCACACATTGCCAGGGACCTGCTGGCAAGCAGGATGCCCCATTGGAAAACTGTTCTAGCAGAGTCTCCTACTTCGCTTTTCAGCGTATTGACCCTTTGAAGAGACCAAGCCAATTATTTTGTGAAGTGTCCTGCATTCTGGATTTATTGGGTCACTTCTTGATGGTGCCATTGAACTTATTTCTTGATTCCCTGTATTTTCTGTAATGTGGAAGTGGGGGCTAAACTAAAGGCTTTATTATGTTCTGGGGAAATAATTTTAGAAGTCTGCCTTTTAAAGTAGAGCAACTGGGTAGGCATGGTGGGTCACACCTATAATCCCACTGCTCTGGGAGGCTGAGGCAGGAGGATCACTTGAGGCCAGGAGATTGAGACCAGCCTGGTCAACATAGTGAGACCCTATCTCTACAAAAACTAAAAAAATAAACCGGGCATAGAGGTACATGCCTGTAGTCTCAGCTATTTGGGAGGCCAAGGTAGGAGGATGGCTTGAGTCCAAGAGGTTGAGGCTGCAATGAACCATGTTTATGCCACTGCACTCCAGCCTGGGCAACGGAGCGAGACCCTGTCTCTAAAAATAAATAAATAAATAAATAATAAAATAAGATAAAAACATAAACTGGAGCAACTTATGTGACTTTTTCTTTTCTTTTCTTTTTTGTTTTTTTGAGACTAAGCCTCACTCTGTCTCCCAAGCTGGAGTGCAATGGCGTGATCTCGGCTCACTGCAATATCCACCTCCTGGGTTCAAGTGATTCTCCTGTCTCGGTCTCTTGAGTAGCTGGGATTATAGGCATATGCCACCATGCCTGGCTAATTTTTTGTTTTTGTTTTTTGTATTTTTAGTAGAGACGGGATTTACTATGCTGGCCAGAGAGGTCTCAAACTCCTGACCTCAAGTGATCCGCCTGTCTCCGCCTCCCAAAGTGCTGGGATTACAGGCATGAGCCACTGTGCTAGGCCCAATTTATGTGACTTTCTAAGCTCACACAGAAAATACATTCTAGGGGTGGCGAAGGGCACGCTTATCAGACGGGAGAAGGCACGGTGAGAATCACATGGCTCAGTCTGCCGGCGTCAGGCCCTCCACACTGTCTGCCCCGGGGCTCTGGGCAGAGGTGTTGTTTCAGGGCAGCCCCGCTCTGTGCAGCCTTCCTCTGCAGCGTCCCTGAAGCAGCAGGGGGATCAGAGACAGGGAAGCACGCTGTGTATGTAAAACACTCCTGAGCCTCAAGTTGGAGTTTTCTCCTTTCCCCTTCCTGTTTTTTCATAGAAACCAACTGCAGGGTTATGAATTATTTGTTGACTTAGAAGAAAAAAGTAGGCGTGTGTTTTTCTGAACTCCATCTAATGTTGAGATTCACCATGTTTACTCCCTCAAAAGTGTTTCAAGGCCAAGTAGTAGTTGGAGACCAACTTGGTGAACTGTCACTCGCACCCTGAGATGCCATTCCAGCCCCTGCGGTGGGCATTGTATGACCTGAACATGCATGGGTGGGTGACCCAAGCCAGCCTTCTCTCTCTTCCTGGAGGTTCTGCTTGGTGTACCATGTTATTCTGGGGACACGGCGGCATATTTTTAACAATGGTCAAGAATTAGAGGAGGCTGGGTGTGGTTGCTGCACTCCGGCCTGGATGACAGAGAGAGACCCTAAGAGTTACTTAACTCTGGCATTTGCTATTTCTGCACTAATGAATTGTCAGAGTTAACTGAGCATTCTCAGTGCCCCTTCTGCTCAGTCATGGACCATAAGCTTGTGTTCGGGTTAGCATGTCTCTGTGTCACGTGTGGCTTGTTAGGGTTGCCTGAAATAAACTTTGATGCACCTCTGTTTGGCTGAGCGCTGCATTTGCAGGAGGTGAGAGCTGTGAATGACCACTCAGGGCCTGAGGCAGAGCCTGACCTTGCTCATTTGGAGGAGAGGGCCTGGGGAGCTGAGTGGGCTCAAGAAGGAGGCAGATGGGGCTGTGTGTGCTATAGAGGATGATAAACTGGCAGTAAGGGTGCAATGACGACACAATGCCGCATTTGAGAACTATGCTGTCATCTTGTGCAAACAGGTCTCTTTCCAGCGATTCCTTTTTATGAGTTACGATTATTATTTCTGGATAATTTTGGTGTATGGTAATGGTGTATGGTGTATGGTAATCATTAGAGTAAGCTGTGTGTCTTATTAAATAAAGAATTTATCTCTAATTTATACCAATTTAAAGATGTCTTCTGTATTCCCTTTGTCTCTGGGGGAGGGAAGCAGGTTGCTATGGAAACAGCATAAGAAAAAGTGACAGGCAAGAAGGCTTAGCAGTTTCGATTTTGAAAATATTTGTGATGTAGGTAATTATATATGTAATAATGTTATGCAGCAGAGCCATCTGCCTTTGGAGAGATGTGTGTCATGGAATTTCATGTAAAACAGTGTTTCTCTTAGGAACAAAATGCTATTTGTGTGCTATTAAGATATTGAAATTGTGGACAATAAAGATGCAATGGAGCCTTCAAATTGTTTCCAAGGGTGCAATTGCTGTATGATGTAATGCGCCACCTATAGAATTTGGAAAGCTATTTTCACATGGAAACAATATTTGTATAGGAAGAGTTACCTGAGACTGAATTATTTTATGTTATAAATTGCCAAAATCAACTGTATTCTGGTTAATAACTGATTTTGATCAGTTTACATGGCACTATTTTCAAAAAATTAAGTTATATCTTACATTGTTTGGGGATCAGTTTAACAAACTGACCTATGGCAGTTGCCCTGTGTTGTCATTTTCCCAGGTATCTTGGCTTAGTTTTGCTCTAATTTGGAATTTTTTCTTTTACTCATATGCAGTTGAGCATTCCCTCTCCCCCACTTTTAAATTCTGGTGAGATTTAAAAGAAGGAACTTTAGCATGAGACTTGTTAAACAACAATTCAGCCAATATTTATGGAATGCCTGTCTGGGCACAGTGCTGGGCCCTCAGACACACAGACTCCTGCCCCCATGGGCTCACAGTCTAAACTCGAGCTCTGTCGAGACAGCATGCAACTGCAGCACCTATGTGGCTCTGCTGGCAGAACAGAGTTGAAGTTTTAGTTCACATCTTCATGTGATGAATTCAAGATGGTTACAGAATTGCAGATCCATGGACACTCCTGCTACCTGCAGATGGGGCATATCCTTTCCCTTAAACCTGGGCTCCATGACTGCTTTGAACAATAAAATGCAACAGAAGTTTTCCACGCTGGATTTTCAGAGACTGGCAGCTTATGCTTCCTGTATCTGGAACACTCTCTCTCTAGGAGCCCAGCCATCATGTGAGGAAGCCCAAGCAGCCCTGTGGAGAAGGGCAAAGGCGCCCAGTAACAGTTACAGCTGAGCTCCATGTGATGGGGCTTTCTTGGAAGTGGAGCCACTAGCACCAGCTGACCTACCTGCAGCAGAGATGAGCTGTTCCCACCAAGCTCTGTTCAAGTTGCATATTTATAAGTAGTCAGTTGACTGTTGCTGTTTTAATGCACTAAGTTCGGAGCAAGTTTGTTATGTAGCAATAGATAACCAGAATACTGAATTTTTTCTGTAATCCTGTACTGCTGCTGTGGGACTATGCCAGTGTCGAATTTCCTTGTCAGAGGTAGTGAGGTCAAGGAAATCCTGCCCCAGAAATGCACATGTTGAGCAGATGTCTCAAGCATGAGATATATATGCATTTCCAGGAAAAGGCAAATTCAGGATCATTCTCTCTTACTGGCCTGCTAGAGTAGATCCTTAGAGAGGGCTATTGTGGGTGTCTGGAGAAGGGCTATAGGATCCAGGCCATCAGACAGAGGTGTCTTTGGCCGTGGACAGGTGGGGTTCATGTTCACACAGAGGTCCAACATCAACACGGACATATGGACCCAGAGTAAGCAGTGCTGGCCCCGGCACTGCTGTAGATCCACACCAGCTTTCCATGGCGGCCAGTACCTTAAATCAAACCCACAAATATTGCCCAACTTTTTCTACTGCTGCAGCTGGGAAGTGAGTCCAAATCCTCTGTGCTGTGGTCTGCATGGGTGTCATGTTGTGTACCTGAGGCTGGTGGTCTCATATGCCGCAGCATCATCACCTGTTTCTGGGCTGTAAGACAACCAAGAGGTCATCAGATTCAGAGATTCCCTGGTGCCGGGTCCTGTGCGGGTGATTTTGGTGAGCATGACTGAGTTTTCTTGGCTTCAGTGGTGTGCTGGCAAATGTTTAACAGTTGGCTTTCTGGTAAGATGCCCTGAGTGATAGTGTTTGTCCATTTCCAGGGTGTGAACACTCCCATCTGGCCGATTCCAAGCTGCTGATGTGATGCCATGTGTTGGGAGAGCTGCAAATACTCGTGAGCTGGGAGAGCAGACCCCGAGTACAGCATGTGAGGCGAGAACTGTGCAGTGTGTTATCTGAGGAAAGTTCCCCGCTCTCATGGGGAAGATTTTCCTTCCTTTTTATTGTATCCACTCCCCATTGTGTAGGTGGAGAGGAAAGAGAGAAATGCTGTGAACCAGTCGACTGCTCCTCTGGCAAGCAGGACTTATTTCTAAAGCATGAGTCACTATAAAATGTAGCTTTTTAAATTGAAAAATCTATTTACAAACCCTAGGTGAGAGTAGATGACTTGTTCAACTCGTGTGCTTACTTGGTAGAATGACAAATTGGACACTCCAGTGTTCCAAGATTTATTGTGATAAAACATACATTACATAAATGTTACCAACTTTTAAGTGTACAGTTCAGTGGCATTAAGTACATCCACTTAATGCCACGGTTTTATAACCACAGCCGCTATTTCCCAGCAACACCTTTCCAAACTCTGTTCCCATTAAACACGAACTCCTCCATCTCAGCCCTTGGTAACCTCTGTTCTACTTTCTGTCTCTGTGAATGCTATTCTAGGGACCTCATATAAGTAGCGTCAAACAGTATTTCCTTTTGTGTCTGGATTATTTCACTTAGCACAGGGTCCTCAAGGTTCATCCACGCAATCCCATGTGTCACAGTCTCCTTCCTCTTTCATGCTGAATAATGTTTCATTGTATGGATAGAGACCACATCTTGTTTACTCATTCATCTGTTCACAGACATTTAGGTGTTTCTGCCTTTTGGCTATTGTGAACAACGCCACTATGCACATAGGTGTGCAGACATCTGTTTGAGTCCTTGCTTTGAGTTTTTTTGAGCGTAGACCTAGAAATGATATTTCAAGATTTTTAATGTGGCCGGTCTGTGAAGTCCAAAGTGGGAAAACCTGGTCCTTTTTGCGCCCCCTCGTTTTGTCTGTGGGCATTGAGCTCAGAGGGGCTATGTGTTGTTTTCAGAGTTGCCCAGCTACTGAGTGGTCTGGGGACTGCTGGAGTTGCATCCCGGGGAGACAGCGGCTGGAGTAACACCAAACAGATGATTGGATGGGACCTCTGGGACTTTCCAGAGCTCAGGGCAAATGGCCTGAGCAGGTGGCCCTGCAGGTGTGGGTTGTATCCAGCTCAAGGAAGTGCCTGGGCCTGGCAGGTCCTGGAGAAAGGGAAGAGGTGGGTTCTTAGGAGCTTACTCCAGGTGGGAGACCCAGGAAGGAGGTTGGGTTTTCCTCCCGGGGTTCTCTGTTGGTGTAGGTGGGGAGGAAAGGGAGAAATGCTATGAATCAGTCGACTGCTCCTCTGGCAAACAGGACCTATTTCTAAAGCATGAGTCACTACAAAATGTAGCTTTTTAAATTTAAAAATCTATTTACAAACTCTAGGTGAGAAATCTTTAATTGTGAAGGAAAACACAACCCCACTTGGCATGTGGTAGAGTCCTTGCTGTCCTTTCCGGTCAGAGGCTGGCAGCGGACTGGGCTGGGTTTGTGGATGGGTGGGGTGCATACCCGCTCTGCTCAGTTCCTTCTTCCTCTTGGCACGTAGGTGTTGACAGCAGCCCTTGAGTTGAGTCTGTTTTGCTCTGTCTGGTAGGGAGCACACCTCTTTTGGTTAATGCACCCATTGATGCGTGTCTGTGGGGCCTCTGGAGAAAACATTACTTGCAGAATTAAGCACAATTAAAGGAGAGGTGAGCTCTGCCGACCTGAAAGCAGGTGGGGGCTGCTCCTTGGCGGGGATAAAAGGCAAGGAGGCTACCGTGATAAATGGCCGCTGGATAGGTGGGGAGGGGGTGTCCTGCCACTTGCTGTAAAGCATTGGTTACAAGCCTGGGCTTTGTTTAACATCTTTATTAATAATGCTGGAGGCAACAGTAAACAGCAATTTAATGAAATTCATAGAAGATGCTAAATTAGGAGGTGTTATAAACAGCAGAGAAGCCCTGGTGAGGTGAGAAGCATGGAGAGGAAGGAGCAGGAGCCTTGTCTGAGAAGAATGCAGATGGGCACAACTGCCATGGAGGGGAAGCCTGGCCTGCCAGGTATTGTTAGGAGTGGATCAGCAAGTAGTGGGGAGCAGTAAACAGACAGATGCACTGAGCCCTTTGACCCTTCCCACATTTCTATTTTTTTTTTTTTTTTTTGAGATGGGATCTTGCTCTGTCACCCAGGCGGGAGTGCAGTGATGCAATCTAAGCTCACTGCAACCTCTGCCATCTGCGTTCAAGGGATTCTCCTGCCTCAGCCTCTTGAGTAGCTGGGATTAAAGGTGTTCACCACTCCCAGCTAGTTTTTGTATTTTTGGTAGAGATGCGATTTTGCCATGTTGGCCAGGGTGGTTTCAAACTCTGGACCTCAGGAGATCTGTGCACCTCGCGCCTCAGCCTCCCAAAGTGCTGGGATTACAGGTGTGAACCACCACCCCTGCCCCTTCCCACATTTCTGTTACCTCTTTCTAGAAACCTGAATATGGACGCCACTGAATTCAATAAATGACTGATTGAGCATTGGTGCAATAGGCAGGCTTCTCGGAGTTCGAGGGAGATATTGAAACGTGGAATGCGAACTGGTGAGTGGGTGGTTGGTGTGGCTTGCCCGGCAATGGCCTGAATTGAGCCCCTGGGTGGGCTATGGTTTTGTTTGGCTTCTGGCTGACTTGTCGGTACCAGCCACTGGTGTCTGATCTAGGGTTTTCTTCCTCTTCTTGTTGACTCCCCACCTCCCTCCGACTCCATAAAACAAGGTCGCCCAAACAAGACTGAAGGAAGTCAGCTGGCTCGCTATGGGGGAGGGGCAGTTTTCAATTAGAGTCTGATCCCCTTGTTGGAAAGGTAGGGGATGGCTTTGGCTGGTTATAGGTGACTATAAACCCCAATTTGGACAGGATTTTATTTAGAATCCTGACAAGGAAAAACAATACAAAAATCTCAAAATGAATTCATTAGTAACGATTTTGGCCACGCTGTGGGGCCTCCTGACAGCTCCAGGAAGATTAGCTTGAGGTAGCTTTGCCCATCTGGCTGGAAAAATGAGATCAGGTGGACTGGCTTGAGAAGAATTTGGTGAATGTGCACACTTTACAGATCTTTTGGGTTCATGGATCTTTGTCAGTGTTTCTTCTCCAGATAGCAACCTCCCTCTCCTTGTGTTAAATTGACTCACCGGATTTTAATCACAAAACCAATTGTTGTATAGTGAAGACCCATTCTCTCTTTGCCCGTGGCCCGGAGTGGCCTTGTCCCCCACCTGTCAGTTCCCTCTGCCCTTAACATTTCTTTGCTGGAGGAATTAGACCTGCTGGTGAGCTGGTGTGGGGTAGGTGCCATACCAGGCTGGGCACTGGAAGAACAAGGGTGGATCAGACACAGTCTTGGCCTTTAGGGAGCTTCTGTTGGACGAGGGAGAAAGATGATTGGAATGTAATGGATGATGAGAAGACAGACGCTACCCACACGTCCCAGGGAAGCCCTGTGCTGAGTGGCATGCAGGTGTCGGCAGCGGGGCAGGAGGGCACTGTGAGCAGCTGGAGGACGAGATCCTTGGAAGGCTGGGAGGAATCTGACAGCACAGTCAAGCAGATGCATCACATTGGTGCTCTTGGCTACAAATCATGAATACCCAGCTGAAAGTGGTTTAAACCACATGGGCACAGGTGCTTATTGTCTTCCTTGGCAAGGACTCTGGAAGTAAGTGGTTGCAGGGCTGCTTCTAAGCTCAGTGGTGTACTCAGGACACGGCTCTTCCTCTCTCTCTGCCCTTCCCTGAACACCCTGTTGTGTCCATAGCATAAGGCTATGTGTACTGCAAATGCAGCCTAGGCACCTTGTCCTCCAGTGATAACTGCTGGGTGACAAGAGGGACAGGCTAGGGCTCCTAAACCTCCCTCATTTTATTAGGGAAGAAACTATTCCCAGAAGCGGCCAGGACACTTCCCCTTATCTCACTGGTGAGGATGTGGCCCAGGATCTGCCGGGAGCCTGGAGAAGGGCATATCTGGCATCTGCAGCCTCCATCACATACAGGGGGCTGGGCTCTTACAGCGAGGAAGATGGGGGGCATTGGGTGGACACCAGCTGTGTCCAACACAGCAGGCATGCTTGAGCCATGTCAGGGCAGCAAACCGTGTGTCTGCACAGGCATGCTAAGTTCAGGTCAAAGTGGCTTCCTCTGTCATGTGTCAGAGCCTGGTCTTTATCCTTTACCTTGATTGGGGAATATGGGATGGTTTTAAATAGGAATGTGACATGGTCTCTCTGTGATACGGTATGCTGGATGGGCTGGAAGGGCAGGGTAACAGCCCATGGGTCGTTCTGTGGTCACTGAAGTAACCCAAGCAGGTAAGGCAAAGCCTCCCGGGACACTGAGGGCAGAGTGTGGAGGAAGCTGACTCAGTGACGTCCACCTCCCGACCAGAGGCCAGGAGCAGTCCCTCCAAAAGACCTGTGGATTGGGTAGCCTTGAAGAGCAGCCCTGTAGCTCTGGTTGGAGGAGGTGGAGAGCAGGTGGTGGTCACTGGAGAGCGAGGAGGAACGGGTGTTTCTGTGAATTGTCTTGGGCATACCCCCATGCTGTGTCTAGGTAGGGGCCTTAGCAGGCTATTGGACATGAGGCTAAGACAGACTGGAAATGACTAGAAATAAAGCTGTCTGCATGTGGTTTATGGGTAAAACCACAAAGATAAGATCACTCGAAGGGAGTAACCCCAGGAGCCGGGGCAGAAGGGCTTGCCCCATTCTCCCGGGAGCATTGCTGCCCTGGCTGAGGAGAGGTCTTGGGGCTGTGGGGGCAGCAGAAGGCCAGGGCCATGCATCTGAGGAGTAGAGACTTCTAGAAAGGAGTGGAGCTCAAGCTGGCCAGGCCCTGCAGGGAAGACCTGTGAGATAAGGACTAAGAAATTTCATTGACATGAAACAAAAGGGGGATGATTAAAAGATAGCCAAACAGGAATCCTTTTTGAGGAGGACATCTGAACAGCCCTGGAAGAACGTCTCAGCCTGATACTCTTCCTGCCATCTGCAGGCACTCTCTGTCCTGTGGGCAGGACAATGAGAAGATGGGCTATGCTATAGCTGCAGCTCTGTTGACGATTAGCTGTGTGGCTTTGAGTGGCTTCACCCCTCTGGGCTTGCGTTCTCACTCCTATAGGGGAGCAAGGTCTGTGCACATCAGAGACTGAACTCCAAGGGCTGCTGGGGGTGGCGCGGACAGCAGTGTTTGAGAGACCTGAGACTTGGAGGGCAGTGGGCACTGACATCACAGCGCAGGAGCTCTGCTCCAGCTGCAGTGAGCTGAGGGGGAGAAGGGGCATGTCACTGAGCTCACACATCTTGCTGGAGGCAGAGTGAGATCTCAAATAGTCTAGGAAAACAGCTTTTGTACTTCTACCCAGTAAAGCTGTCCTTGGAAATAATGAGCAGCGTTAAACTTTCAGCTGGAATGATTAACCTCTGCACACATCACAACTAACCGTGTTAAGCATTCATGTGTCTTCCTGTGTTTCTCTCTCTCGCTGAACATTGCTCAATTCTGGAATAAGAAGTCTGTTACCTCCCCTCATGGTCCCTGCCTCCTTGCTAATGTCAGGGGCAGATGAAACTTGGGATAAGGGGAAAAGGCCACTTTGGGCCATGGGCAAAGAGAGAATGAATCTTCATTAGACAATTGTTTTGTGATTAAAATCAGGAGAGTTGATTTAATACCAGGGAAGGGAGGTTGCAATCTGGAGAAGATACGTTGATAAAGATCAGTGAACCCAGGTGCTTTGTAAAATACACAAGCTAGCTGACCCTTCCTCAAACCACTTTACACCTTCAGAACAGGAGCAGGAGGCAGTCGGCCGTGATCTCAGCAATGTGTACTCAGGGTGCTCCTGCTTCTGTGTGGGTTCCTCCCAGGAGAACCCCTGTCTGATGTGGTTCTTTGTCTTTGATGAGTGGCTCTCTGGGTAGAATTCTTTCTCGGTGACTCTGGGTGCCAGGAAGGGTGCTGGGCTCTTGCCTGTGATTTTACTGGGAAGCTGCTGCTTCTGGAATCCTGCGCCCAGACTGTGTGACTTGCCCTGTGCACCACTGCTGTCTAAGAGGGGGACATTGCTACACATTTATGCATCTAAGGACGGAGGGGTGAGCTGGGATTTGCCCTGTGTTCAGGTTGCACAAGTTTGTCCTTTTCCTTCTTGTGATGTGGAATCAGATGTTAGGAGTCCCGAGGAACCAGCGCACAGGATGGGGTCCATGCAGAGCTGTGAATGTGGAACTAGACTTCTAACATGAGCTGGATGCCCACTTCCCATGGCTTGTTAACTTGCGAGTCTCGAATTTCCCCATGGCCATGACGGTACCCAGTCATGGGGGAGCTGGGACAGGAAGGGGTAAGAAGCCAAGCAGAATCTGAAAAACAGAGCCTGTCAGCTGCTGGAGGGGGAACTGGGGGCCATCGTGGGGTCTGGTTCCCAGCTCAGTGTTGGTGGGGAATGAGCCAGGAGAGAGACTGAAATGGGATCCACTAGACACCTGCCCATCGTTGCAGCCATTACCGCCTCCCTGCCTGCTTCCAGGTCCTGACCACACTCTGTCTGGCCAGCTCTAGCCCTGACATAAGAAACAGCATTCCCTGCCTAGTGACCCAAACTTTCGGACAGTTTCCACACCTCACAGTATCATTTAGCTCCAAACCACCCTCTGTGTTAAAATGGTGAGATCCACTTTGCAGAGGAGGCACTGGAGTCCAGGGGATTTGGTCACTTGAGGGTGGTGCAGGGCTTGTCCTTGGAGAAGTGGCAGTGCACGCCCACCTGGTCACAAAGCCAAAGCACCTCGCTTCTGCGATACAGAAAGTCAGCAGAAAATAACACAGCTTGAAGCCTGAAGTGGGTCAGAGCGTTTCCCGAAGGTGAGATGGCCAGCCATGCTCTGTAGGCTGATGGGTACCCCTGGGGCTGGCACCATGCCACCAGAGCCTACCCTGCATGCTTGCTGGGACTTCCTGCCTGCTCTAGCCAGTGCCCAAAGCAGGGTGAAACTGTGGGGTCACGTGCTTGTCTGATCATCTGCTAGGACCTGATTTAAATAGGCATACAAATATATTTTTAAATTGTGGTAAAATGTACATAACAATTTACCATTCTAGCCATTTTTAAGCAAACAGTTCAGTAGCATTAAGCACATTCTCATTGTTGTGAAACCATCACCACCATCCGTCTTCAGAACTCATTTCATCTTCCCAAGCTGAAACTCTGTCCCCATAAACACTAACTCTCCATTTCTCCACCTTTCAGGCCCTGGCATCCACTCTTCTACTTAACCGTTTCTGTGAATTTGGCTGGATTGAAGTGGAATCACACAGTGTTTGTCCTTCTGTGTTGACTGACTTCACTCAGCAATGTCCTCCAGGTTCATCCATGCTGCAGCATGCATCAGAATCTCCTTCTTTAAGGCTGAATCCTATTCCATTCTACGGGCATCCACATCTTGTTTATCCATTCATCTGCACATGGACACTTGGGGTTGTTTTCTGTAGATGATGTTCTGGGAGCAATCATTCTTAATACAACTCTGTCTTCCATTGAAGCTATTGGGCGTCTTTTATTATGGTTTTTCAAATACTGAGTCCTTGGAGAACCTTGGTGGTTCTCTTTGTAGATACATAGTTGGAACTGCAGTTACCATATCGTGTGTGAGGCTACAGCTCAAATTCCCACCTGAACATTACCTGTTGATGTCTCTTAGTTTCCTCTTCTGGGGTCTCCCGTGTCCCCTGGGCCTGGCTACAGGCGAGTCACCCCGGTCTTGACCTTAGTCTGCAAACCAGATTGTTTCTCCCAGCTCCAGGTTTATAGCTACGATTGGTAAATAGACTCACTCCTCATCTTAGTAAAAGGAAAAAGTCATCCTGGGCTTCCCCAGACCTCAAGTATCTTTAGAATATTGAGCCTCTGGTGGATTTTTCTCTACCAGGACCTACCACATCCTGATGTTTATAAACAAAATCAGTCCTCTAGAATGGAACGACCTTCCAGTGATGGGAATGAGATGAGGAAGCTATGTTACTGGCTAGGAGACCAGATGTCCCAAGACCTTTTTCGGGGAGGTGGGGTGTTGCCTAATACCAAATAACTATGGCCACTCAACTAACAGATCATTCTTCTCCCGCCTATGCCTAATTGCTGGCCTGGCTGTGGTGCTGGAAAGGCTGCCCACCACCAGCTTCCCCCAGGCAGGGGAGCCTCCATCTCCCCCATGCAGGGGGATCTCTGTCACGGCACAGGGGAGCTGGCCCGGATGTGGGAGGCCTTGCAAGGCAGCTCAGCCAGGACTTTGCCCTCGAGAACTCTGCCTCACTCCCGCCAGTTGCCTTTCCATAGGTGTATGGACTCTGCGTTTGCTTGGATGGAACCAGGTGTCGCAAGTGAAGGGGGCTACAGACAGCTGCAGGGAGGGGTGCTGTGTGGTGGTAAGAGTAGTCAGCAGAGATTTTTGGAAACTGAGCAGAGACAGAAAACCATTTTTCTCTCCTTTCCTTCTCTATTAAAAACAATCCTTCCTGGCCTCACCAGTTTCTGAGGCACGTGACAAAATTCAGTTTTCATCAGGGTCCTTTGTGTGGCATGGCACAGAAAAGGGCATTTCAGTATGTAATTGAAACTTTCTTGGCTCTCTTGCCCTCATTTTTGTGGCTTAGAGGCAGGTGTGGATTTCTTCTACTTCACCAGAATTGTTCTCCTTTTAATTCGAAATAAGGGCTTCTGAGATGCTGGATGAAATGTTCTAGAAACAGACTTTGAGTGACAATTTTATGCTTAACAAAACGTGCTTCAGTTTCCACTTCCTTTCTGATATACAAACCTATGTGGTGCTGCTTATTAGGCAGAAATAGAAGAGCAGATGGAGGGGTATGTGGTACGGACGCCTTCTGACCACAAAATCAAAACAGTAGACCTTTTCATCTCTCGGTCAAAATACAGCCTCATCACCTCTCCTCTCAGCCAAAAAGCAACACAGAAGTGCACAGTTTGGGCCTCTTGCTGGCCAGCGGGAGTTGGCGGGGGCGGGGGGGGGTGGCATTTTCTTGCCCTTTCATCATGGCTGGACTTTGGCGTTTTGTTCTCTAAGTGAAAACAAAAATAGCTACTAACTTGGGCTCTGACTACATTTGCTGTTTATTTAATGCTTCCCTTCCTTGCTAAAAATAAATTAGAGGTGATTAGTAAAACACACACAAACCCACGATCAATGCAATTAAAAATATATAGGTGGAGAAGGGCAAGCAGCAGGTGAGAGTCCTGCCCTCCCTGCAGGGACCAGGCCTGTGGAGTGATGTGTCTCTGCCTTACTCTTTCTCTTCTGGGGTTTTGCTTGTTATGGGCACTGACCCCTCTTTTGTGGCTGCAGTGCCATCTGGGGCTCAGTCCTCATTTAGCCCATCTTAATTTGGATGGTTCCCAACTTTCCCTGAACTGGCATTGCACGTGACTGGCCTTGTGGAGTTCTCGCTGTCTTGCTCACAGCCCACTCATAGCCAGGACAGAGGGGCCACTGCTTGAAGATGGGCGGATTCTGAACTTGGGAGCTTCCATGAGGGCATGGAGCTGAGTTGTTCTCCAGCTACAGTTTTTGCTCAGCACTTTTTTGGGGGGCTCAGTATTATTTCCAAAATATTTTGTGTAATGATATAAGGCTTCTATCTCTTTACTTTGCCAAGTTAAACATTCAGAAGTTTTTACCATCACTTAATAAAATAAGGAACATTTTAGTATCACAGACATAGAACAGTCATTTTTATCCATAGAATTAGAACATAGATTTAGAAGCTCTAGACAGAGACATTAGGCAAGGAAAAGAAATTATTGGCTTCCAAATTAGAAAAAGAGAAGTAAAATTATCTCCGCTTGCAGATGATGTGACTTATGCATAGAAAACTCTAAGGAGTTCTCAAAGTTTTCAGAGCTAGCAAATGAATGCAGCAAAGCTGCAAAATGTAAAATCAAAGCTTATAGTTGAGTTGTATTTCTATAGACTTGAAATGAACAGTCTGAAAAGGAAATTAAAAAAATCAATTTACAATCTCATCAAAAAGAATAAAATGCTTAGGAACAAACCAAAGAGGTGAAAGATTGGCACACTGAAAACTACAAAGTATTTTTGATGTAAATAAATGGAAATGCATCTCTTGTTCATGGATTGGAAGACTTAATGTTGTTGAGGTGACATTACTACTCAAAGTGATCTACAGATTCAGTGCAGTCTCTATCGAAACCGCAATGGTGTTTTTTAGAGAAATAGAAAAAAGCACTTTAAAATTTATATGAAATCTCAAGAGGCCCAAAATAGCCAAAATAATCTTGAAAAGGAGGAGCAAAGTTGGAAGACTCACACTTCCTGATTTCAAAAAGTACTATAAGCAATAATAATCAAAACAGTATGGTATTGGCATAAGGGATAGATATATAAACCAATGGAATAGAACAGAGATCCCAGAAACAAACCGTCACATGTATGGTCCATTGATTTTTCAACAAAGAAGCCAAGATCAGTCAATGAGGAATGGGCACTCTTTTTAACAAATGGTGTTGGAAAAACTGGATATTCATATGCAGTTTTGGATATTCCTGTGCAGTTTTTATTTCTAACACAGTCTAGAAAATTAACTCAAGGTGGATCAAAGATCTCAACATAAGAGCTAAAATTATAAAGTTATTATAAGAATACACAGGTAAAAACCTTCATGGCCTGGAATTAGGCAACGATTTCTTGAATGTGACACCAAAAACACAGGCAATACAAGAAAACAATAGATAATTTGGATTTCATCAAAATGCAAAAGTTTTTTGTTTCAGAGGTTACTATCAAGAGAGTGAAAAGATCACCTAAAGAATGGTAGAAAATATTTGCAAATCATTGTTTGGTAAATGAATATCTGGAATATATAAAGAACTTTTATGGCTCGATAATAAAAAAACCCAATTAAAAATGTATTCTATATATAAAGAACTTCTATGACTCAATAATAAAAAACCCAATTCAAAAATGGGTCAAGGTTTTGAGTAAACATTTTCTAAAAGATATACAGATGGCCAGTGAGCACATGAAAAATGCTCCACGTCGTTAGTTACTAGATAAATGCAAATCAGAACCACAGTGAGAAACCATTCCCGCCTGTTAGGGGCATTTTCTGAAAAGTGAAAAATAACAAGGGTTAGGATGTGGAGAAATTGTAATCCTAGTGCACGTTAGTGGGCATAAAAATGGTGCAGCTGCTATGCAAAACAGTGTGAAAGGAATTTGAACATAGAATTACCATATAATTTGAACACAGAATTGCCATATAATCTAGCACTTCTATTCCTAGGCTTATACCCAAATGAATTGTAAACAGGGACTGAAACAGGTATGTGTACACCAATGTTCATAACTGCATTATTCATAGTAACGAAATGTCCACTGGCAGATGACGGGGTAAACAAAATGTGGTATGTACACGCAGGGGAGGGGTATTCAGCCTTAGAAAGGAATGAGGTTCTGACGTGTGCTGCATGGATGAACTCTGAGGTCATTATGCTTAAGTGAAGTAAGTGGGGTGCACACAAGTCATGCACAGGGGAACCATGGATCTGGAATAAAAAGCCAGTCTTCCACATCCTAGTCAGCATCTCTTAATTTTTTTTCTTTTCAATAACAGCCTTTTTAATTGGATGGAGGTGATATCTTATTGTGGTTTTAATGTACATCTTCCTGGCTGGGTGAGGTGGCATGTACCTATAATCCCAGCACTTTGGGAGGCCAAGGCAGGCAGATCATTTGAGCTCAGGAGTTCGAGACCAGCCTGGCCAACATGGTGAAACTGTGTCTCTACTAAAAATACAAAAATTAGCTATGTGTGATAGCACATGTCTGTAATCCCAGCTACTTGGGAGGATGAGGCAGAGAATTGCTTGAACCCGGGAGGCAGAGGCTACGGTGAGCTGAGATTATACCAGTCCACTCCAGCCTGGGAAACAGAGCGAGACTATATAAAAAAAAAAAAAAAAAAAAAGTATGTATCTTCCTGATGATTAGTGATGTTGAGTGTTTTTTCATAAACCTGTTGGCAGTTTATGTGTCTTTTGAGAAATGTCTCTTGTTCTTCCCCATTTTTTAATGGGATTAAGAACGTGGAGAAAAGGGAACTCACATACACTGTTGGTGGGAATGTAAATAAGGCAGCCACTGTGGAAATCAGTATGAAGTTTTCTCAGAACACTAAAACTAGAACTACTATATGACCCAGCAGTCTCACTGCTGGGTATTTATCCAAAAGAAAAGAAATCAGCATATCAAAGGGATACCTGCTCCGCTGCATTTATTGCAGCACTAGTTACAATAGCAAAGATGTGAATTAACCCAAGTGTCCATCAACTGATGAATGGGTAAAAAAAAAAAAAGCAACACATGGGACACTATTCAGCCTTTCAAAGGAATGAAATCATGTCATTTGCAGCAACATGGATAAAACTGCAGGTCATTATGGTAAGTGACATAAGCCAGGCACAGAAAGGTAAATACTGCATGATTTCACTCATATGTGGAAGCTAAAAAAGGTGCTCACACAAAGGCAGGGAGTAGAGTGACAGATGCCCGTGTCTGGGAAGGTTGTGTTGGAGGTAGGGAGATGAAGAGAGGTTAGTTAAGGGTATAAACATACAGTTAGATAGAAGGAATGAATTCTGAGTGTTTGATAATACAGCCAGGGTGACTAGTTAACAATAATTTATTGTATATTTTAGAATAGCTAAAAGAGATTCGCAAACGTTCCCAACACAAAGAAATGATAAAGATTTGAGGTGATGGATATGCTAATCACCCTGATTTAATCATTACACATTGTATGTATGTATCAAAATATATGTACCCCATAAATATGTACAGTTGCTATGTATCAATAAGAGTTCCTCTAAAAAGTCCATCCTTCAGCAGAGGGAGTGCATTGTTGGAGGGGCAAGGGTGAGAGGCCAGGAGAGCAGGTCATGGGCTTGGCCTCCAGCATCCACAGCACACATGTGCCCTGGACTGGACCTGGGGAGAGAGAGGCCCGGTGGCCTGTGCCGGTTCTGCAGAGCCCACCCAGGCCCTCCCTGCACCTCCTCCCTAAAACCCTGGGACAGCACGGGTTCCTTTCCTCTTCCCCTGACATCCAGTGTTTCTGTTAAATTAGGTGATCTGCCTAACGACTTTTTGGTTTGCTAGATCAAACACAGGAAATAAAGCCCATTTTCCAGTTCTCAGCCAGCAGTTCTGGTCCTCTGACCACATGGCTCAGGAGTTTGACACCAGCCTGGCCAACATGGTGAAACTGTGTCTCTACTAAAAATACAAAAATTAGCTATGTATGGTAGCTATGTGTGGTACCCACAGGTGTCTGTGTGTAGTGTATCCCACATGGGGACTCGGCCAGCTGAGAGAGGGATGGACCTGCCCCTGCCTGGGGTCAGGGTCCCTATGCTGTCTCATGAACAGGGTCTGTGCTCACTGCACCCCTCAGGGTGAGGAGGGCACTGTCCACCCCTGTGGCCATCAGATGGCATGATCCCACATCTTGGCAGAGGCTGGCACCACACCCTGATGCTTTTCCACCCCAGACAGGGGAAGCAGGTGGTTGGAGAGAGGTAGGAGGATGAGGTTGCAACAGATCATGAACGCTTTGTCCTCATTTGCTGCCACCCCATGCAGTCAAGTGCCCTGATAACCAGGATCTGGCTGTCACCAGATCCAGAGCTCTCAAGGGCTGGTTTGCCCTGCAGCAGTCACAGGAGCAGCCTAGCACATGTGTTTCCCAGAGCCGAGAGGGGCGTTCTGAAGCCTGGAGAAGCAGGAGTGACCACCCAGAGCTGCTGTGAGCTCGCTGTGATGGAGTTGCCGAAGTGCTTTGATTCCTCAGTTATTTCAGGCGTTGTCCTATCATGGCCTGTGCATGTCAGCTCTAGGTCAGTGGCTGTAAATGAGCAGAATGGAACCACAGGAAGAGCTGAGGGGTGTGGGCACATGCTTCAGCTGTGGGCTTCATTCAAGCATTTGTGGAAGGCAATAGCACCGTGCAGACAACTGGAGCTCCTCAGTGCCCCCTGGGTGGCCCTGAACCTCTCCATGGCCCTCCCCCAAACTCTGCCCTCCTCGTGATGCTGCTGTGCGGTGGAGGTCCGGGATGTGTCATTGTCTTTTCTGGCAGAGCCCTGGAGGGCAGCCTGAGCCACTCTGCAAGTCTCTGCTCCTGGCACATGAACGTGTTTGGTACATGTTTGTGCAGAAAGTGAAATTAAAATCTGCCTACTTGGTAGCTGGGCATGGTGACACACATTTATGGTCCCAGCTACTCGGGAGGCTGAGGTGGGAGGATCACTTGAGCCTGGGAAGTGTAGGTTGCAGTGAACCATGATCATGCCACTGCACTCCAGCCTGGGTGACAGAGGCTTCGTCTCTATAAAATCTGTCCACTTGGCTCATAAATGGATAGAATGTTAAAGCTGGAATAGCCTCAGGATTTACCTAGCCCAGCCCCTTGTATTACACGAAAAGAAACTGAGGCCCAGTCTCCCACTTCTGCCACTCTTGGCAGGCCTGGGGAGTGTGTGTACGCGTGCAAATGGAGGGGGTGTGGTTAGCGGGAGTTTAAACTTGGCTTGAATAGCTAATCAAGTCTATCAAAATTAGATTTTACCATGCATAGTAAAATAAGACTTGTTTGATATTATTAGTGATGCTAAAACTATATGTCACATATTAGACAAATAAGCACATTTTCAAATATACATGTGGGATTTTGATTGCATGCTGGATTTGGTCCAAGATTAAATCTGCATTTTGTTCTGATATAAAAGGGACTTGAAGGCAGTTTTTGAGATAGTGTGCATAGCAGCAGTGATGGAACTGTCCTGTGTCTGCTCTGTTCAGGATGGTAGCCACCAGCCACAGGTGACAGCTGAGCTCATCAATGTGGCCAGCATGGCTCAGGAACTGGGTTTTAAAATTTCGTTTTGCCAGGCATGGTGGCTCACACCTTGTAATCCTAGCACTTTGGGAGGCCTAGGCAGACAGATCACTTGAGGTCAGGAGTTCGAGACCAACCTGGCCAAGATGGTGAAACCCTGTCTCTACTAAAATACAAAAAATTAGCCAGCCATGGTGGCAAGCACCTGTAATCCCAGCTACTTGGGAGGCTGACTCGGGAAAATCGCTTGAATTTGGGAGGCGGAAGTTGCAGTGAGCTGAGATCACACCACTGTACTCCAGCCTGGGTGACAGAGCAAGATGCTGTCTCAAAAAAAGAAGAAAAAATTCATTTAATTCTAGTCAATTAAAACTGAAATTTAAATTAACTGCATGTGGCTAGCGGCTCCTTTAATGGACAGCTAGAGAATTACAGCATAACCTTATCTTTTAAAAAATCTAACTTCAAAAAGAATTTTGTGCTTTCAAAGGAAAGATTGTCTGGAAGAAGGAAGTGACTAAAGCATGGCTTTTTGACACCTGGCCTGGAGCCTTTTCCATTTACCAACCGACTAAGCTGGATGACACTGGAGCAGTCCCTTAACTTCCCTGGCCTCAGTTTCTTCTTGTGTAAAATGAGGTTCTATGGCTTCTGCTAGTTCTGAGATTCTATCTTGTCCCATTCTTGGCAATGGGATATGAAGAGCTCTATTTTAATAATAATAATAAAGGCTTATTAAACACTGGGGGGTCCAGCTAAGTAGTCCTCAAACTATTGTACTCAGCTGGGTGGAGAGACCTGAAAGTAACCAAGAGTAGTTTCAAAATGTGGGTTTCTGGGCTCCACTTGGACCCATCGCAGGGACCGGAAATCTGCATATTAACAGGTTTCACAGTGATTCTTACACAAACATACAGGCCAGGCCAACTCCCCACTGGCGACTGGGTGGGCTGACCCACCTGGCTCACGCACACTCACCATGTGAAGTTTTCTGCTGAAAGTTAGGCCAGGGAAAGATTTCCAATGTGGGATGCTCCGTGTTCCTCTCTGGGACTTGCCAGTTGGAATGGCTTAAGTCACTTTCATGTTTGAATTTAGAAAAGCAAAAGATGATCCTCTTCTTTCCTGAAAATATCACAAACAGAAGAGCAGATGGTATATTTGTCCTAGACATCACTTTAATATTTATTTTTGTAAGTTAGTTTCAAGTTTGCTCTCCTTTCTTCCCTCCTTCCTTCTTTCCATCCTTCCGTTCTTCCTTATGTCCTTCCATCCTTCAGTTCTTCCTTCTGTTCTCACTCCTTCCCTCCCTCCCTCTCTTTTTTTTTTTGTTTTTCTTTTCTTTTCTTTTTCCTTTTCCATAGCCATTAGAGTCCACCTGTATGTGTCAGGAGAGAGTAAAAATATCAAACTAGACACTGACACCTGTTTCTGGCCATCACTTCCCTACAAATAAAGGAAAATACTTAGCTGTTCCTTTATTTGCTCCCCTCTCGCCTCTTCCTTCTCCCCTCCCCCTTTTCCCCTCTCCCCTCTCCTGTCTCCCCTATTGCCCCTCCCCTCTCCTTTCTCCCTGTAGTCTTGACCTCCTGGGATCAAGTGATCCTCCTGCCTCAGCCTCCTGAGTAGCTAGGACTACAGTTGCATGCCACCATGACAGCTAAAAGTTTGCTTTCAAAGAGACCCTGTTCTAATCTGTTGTTGGAGCTCTCCACAACGAATCACCAAAATGCCATTTTAACATTAGAGTAGTATTTTGTCATGGAAAAATAGGCCTGAACCTGAATATCTGCATAGCTATAATATTGTCGTTTTTGACTCAGACTAAATCACTTGTTAATTTTAGGAGGAAATGTCAGAGGAGGTTGTCCCCAAATAACAGTTATTATCTGTTTCCCAGGTTCATGAACCCAACTCACAGCTCTGCTTGTCAACATCTGCTGAAGGAACTTAGAAAAGACTAGCTCCTTTTACTTTTTAAAATTATAATAGTTAATGTAAGAGCAGCCGTGTAAACAGATTATTAAGCTTGTTTTGAACGTGACCCTGCCAACTGTTTCAAAGCTAAAGTCACATCGACTTAGGAAGGTCAGCTGTTTCATCTACAGCATCTGTGGCCCACGGAGGATCTGGAGCCCAGTGAGGTCTAATGACTCATGTGGCCCACGTGCAGTCCCCATCGTTAAGTAAGTACCCTACTGACCTCTTAAGACTTAAACCAAAAATAAACTGTAGCAACCACCCCTTTTTAAGTCCCTTTAAAGTTTAGTTTTTTTGCTGTTCTTAGGGTGACTTTGTGGCTCATCATGCTTAGCTTTTCATTACTGCTTCTTGAATCACTGCCCTTTCCTGAGTGTTTCCTGGTCTGCCTTCTTGACTCTTCCCTTGGCCATGCATCTGCTCCCTTTGTGGCTCTGTTGGCTCCTAAGTCTTTACAGGACCTTCATGTAGAAGGCATGGCACTGGATCTTTGGGGGACATTCAGCTGTACACATGCTTTGTGCCGTTAAGGAGCTTGTGGCTTAGAAAGAAGAACAGCTGGTTATGGAAATGAACCAGGACTCTTACAGCTGCAAGAGAGAAACTCTAATTGAAATCAGCCAAAACACAGAGAGAAGGAAAGCCATGTGGCAGCCCAGATAACCGAGGGTCTTGAGGTAGATGCATCCACCATGATCAGGTTCATAGCTCAGACGGTGCTGTCAGGACTTGGCTTCTTTCTAGCTCTGGCCCCACCAAGCCTCCCTGTGGTGGCCTAGAAGTTCCACCTTCCTCTTCACAGGTGCAAGAGGGATGTAGGGGTCTTTGTTGCACTTCTGGGGTCTTTGCTGGAACATCTGCAGAACTCATGAGATTCACTCTGGCTGAGTGAACTGATGGCAGTGGCAGCAGTTGGATCAGACTTAGGGTCTGTGTTCTCTCCTAAAATAGAGGGGATCCCACCCAGGCCTCAGGGTCTGAAAGTTGGGGGAAGGGGCTAAGAGAAAATTGATGCCTATAGATGGAAAAAGGTCTGTGAATGCCAGGCATGAAAAGCTACATATCCATGCCAGAAAGTCACAATACTAAGGGACTTTACAAGAGTCACAGTCAAGTAAAAACCACATGTGATTAGAGTTCTGAGGATGGAGACATTTGGAGCTATCGGGGTCTGCTTCATGTTGGGTGCTTCATGTAGGCTCCTGGGTCCATCTGGGCCCTGCTCTTCATCCCTGTCTGCTTCTCTGGGAGATTCCTGGCTCTTGGAATCGTCTGTGTACAGGAGATTCTCCTGGATCTGGCCTGGCCATGCCCACAGTATATCCACTGACTTAATGGGATACACGGCAGCTCCCCCACTTCTGTGCTGTGCTCCCTGCAGGTCACAGGGTCCACTCCTCTGCAAGTGCCGGAATCTTGCATAGTCCCTTGAGGTCCAGCACAAGTCCTTTTTCTGGGTAGGTCACCCCCCAGCCAACTGGAGTCAACACTTCCTTCCCTTTACTCCTGCTCGCTCTGGCAATCTCCCTTGGCCCTTCTGGTTGCTCTGCCTTTCATCGGTTTGTCTGCAATCCCAGTTCCCTGTAGGCTCCATGATGGTGACCAGCATTTCTGATCTTTCCCAAATGAATACATGTTTCCCGATGGATGCATTGGTACTTTTCTGGTTCAAGGGGGTATGGGATTTACATTTGCTGTGTGTAGGAAAGAGTGGGGAACAGCTTAGTATTTTCCTTTATTTGTAGGAAAGTGATGGCCAGACACAGGTGTGAGTGTCTAGTTTGGTACTTTTACCTCTCTCCTGACACATACAGGCAGTCTCTAATGGCTGTGTTTTCATACTGCAAATGATGTACTTGCAATGTTTGGCAAACACTGCGCCACTTGCTTATAATACTGTCAGAAATTCAATCAGCGGCCCTCCTAGTCCCCAGGAATGTGCTTGGTGGCAGGTGTTAGCTGTGTGTGTCTATCCTCCAAGGGCTTTTATTGTCTCATTAATGAGCAGGTGCAATAAATGTGTTATAGACAGTATCTTTGTTAGTCTGAAGATGTTTGGGATGTGTGTTCTATCTCCACATGTCAGCCTGTAGAGGAAATCCAACTGTTTTCCTCAATACTCACACTTTACCCAGAACACTTCTGATACCAGATGTGTGGGGTTTTCCCACACCAAGAAATTCCCCAGTTGTCTGCAGATGCCAACTGTGTGTTCAGTTCAGTTCTGACCCCTTCTATGTGGAGCTAGTGTGGACCCTGCAGGTTAAGGGCTCAGTCTCACCAGGCTGCCCTCACTTCAGAAGCCAATTGCAAGAGGTGAGTCTTCAGGTTACCTGAAACTTCTGTGTGGCGTGGCTGCAAATCTGGTTTATCATATTAATGGAGGGCACCATAAAAGATACAGGCGAGCAGCCAGATAGAGACGTACATGGGGCAAGTTCTCGAAGGGTCCTGAGCACAGGGGCTTCTGTCCCTGTGGAGTTGGGTGCACCCCCCTCCAGGAGTGTGGATGCATTCACTAGCCAGAATCTCCCCAAACCCCATCTTGTAGGGATTTTTTTGGGGGCTTCAGCACACAGGCATGTTAGATTATCAACACAATCTCCAGCCCCTCTGCCCTCTTTGAAGATGTGATATGGTACAGAAAGCTTCAAGCTTCTGGTCATGGCTTGGTCTTTCTGGTGACTAGCCTTCATCCAGGAGCCACCAGAGTCACCTCATCAGCACACATAAAAAAGGCTTCCATCACCCAGCAAATTCCAAGGGATTAGGAGCTCTGTGTTAGGAAGCTCAATCAAAGACCAAATATCAGAACAAAAGATACTCCTAGCCCCTCTGTCACTCCGGAAATTACCAGGGGCTTGGGAGCTCTGTGCCAGGAACCAGGGACAGAGACCAAATATGTATTTTTATTATGTCACACACCTGTTCCCTTCCCCCCTTTTGGTACACCTCTTATGTAGGGCAGTTGTGAACAGAGTATGAGGAGTTTCCACGTACCCACACCCCACTTCCTCTGTTGTTAAAACCTTACATTAGCATGGTACTTTCCATACATTAGCAGTGACAGTTCTCCATTTGGAAAGCTGTAGTTTTTCCCTACCATCATTTTTCTGTCCCAGGACCCCACACTGCATCACAGTTGTCATGCTTCCATGGGCTCCTCTGGCTGTGATAGCTTCTCAGACTGGCCCTGGGATGGTCATGGCAGGTGGATAGTGGCCCCACCGATATGGGAGGTCTTTGGGATGTGGACTCTGAATTGGTTGGTTTGCATTAAAAAGGCACACTCATGAGCAAGTTGTTCACTATTCCTAGGAAGTGGCAGCCCCTCCATGGTCAGGAAGTCCCCAGGTGTGAAAGCATCAGCATACAGAAAATAAGACACAGTGACTACATCTAGGTACCTCATATAACTGGAATCATAAGAGTATTTTCCTTTGTGTCTGGCATGTTTTCACTTAACATCATCAAGGATCATCCATGTTTTGGTATGTGTTTAGATTTCTTTCCTTTTTAAGGTGGGCTAATATTCTATTGTATGGATGGAATCCATTCAAATACAGACATTCCTCAACTTGGGACAGTTTGACTTAGGATTTTTTTGACTTTATGATGGTGCAAAGGCCATATGCTTCTAGTAGAAACCTGCAACCCTGGCTGGGAATAATGCCTCATGCCTGTAATTGTAGCACTTTGGGAGGCCAAGGCATGGGGCTATCTTGAGGCCAGGAGTTTGAGACCAGCCTGGCCAACATGTTGAAATCCCATCTTTACGAAAAAAATACAAAAATTAGCTGGGTGTGATGGTACATGTTTGTAATCCCAGCTACTCTGGATGCTGAGGTAGGAGAATTGCTTGAACCTGGGAGGTGGAGGTTGAAGTGAGCTAAGATCGCACCACTGCACTCCACCCTGGGCAATAGAGTGGGTGTCTCAAAAGAAAGAAAAGAAACCATAACCCTGTCATAAGTCAGTCTTCCACTTATGGTGGAGTTATGTCCTGGTAAACCCATTGTAATGTCAGAAAATCATAAGTCAGAGACCATCTGCTATGTCACCAGCATTAAGTACATTTTTTGACTTATGATATTGTTGACTTACGATGGGTTTGTCTGGACATGATTCCATCATAAGTGCTGGAGCATCTGTATTTATTTCTAGAGAAGACAAAAAAATTCCACTTCATTTCTAAATCCCCTGTGAGTTCACTGGCCAATAGGACTCCCTTTGGGGGCTTGTCCTGTCTCAGCTAAGGAACAGCTCAAAAAGGAAGGCAGCATAGGTCAAACTCATTTGTGGTAGGAATTGGGTTGAACCATGTAAGACAAAAGTGCACCCTGCTATGTGTGAATAATCGTCACAGTTCCTGAATGTCAGCATGGATGGAGCAGCAGAGTTGGCTTCTGGGACACAATTTCCATCTGCTGTCCCTGCCTGGAAGGGGGCTTGGGTGGCTTGCCCAGCCTGGACTCAGTGACCCCACCTCCTCCCCTCCCAGAGCCTGGCCAGAGAGGCTTTGCAGACATCTTTGATGAACTGTCAGGCTGGAGAAGTTCTTCATCCAGCGGCTGTTTCCTGCTCTAATTACTGCTCTTTCTTCTACGGCTGAGAGGAATTGGTGGGTGGATGTGGGAGAGGCGAGCTAATTCGATGACATTTTGACAAGTGTGTTACAATAAAAAATAACTCTCCTGGGAGAAGGTTAATGCAGTTATCACCACGTTCGTGTTGGCAGCCTTAGATCTGTGCTTGGTTGGGGCAGGATGCTTTGCTTTTCTCGTGCAGACCAAGTCTCACCTACATTCTAATGGATAGTGCTTAAATTTTTTTTCCAGAAACATCTATAAGAGTGAATATTGTGCTCTGCTCATAGATTTTTCCACTGGGGCTTTTTGCTGTATTTCTTTATTCTATGATAAGCTACTTCTTTCCACCTACTCGTTAAGTAGGCTGCTTCCCTCTGCTCTCAGATGACATGTGGCTGAGGACTTCATACTAATTCTAACATTAGCCTAAGTAAAAATATAATTAGTATTTTTAGTCGCTTCCAAATTAAATCTTAACGTGTATGCTAAAGGCAGCTACAGAGCATTTGTGATTTATTTGTTGTGTTGAATCTTCTATTTCTTGTTCTTCTCTTATTCAATTTTAGTAATGTAGAATTTACTCTAGCTGGATTAGGTATTTGCCATTAAAAAAACAGCTTTATTGAGATGTATTTCACATGCCGTATAACTTGCCCTTGTGAAGTGTTCAATCTAGTGACTTGCAGTATATTCACAGAGTTGTATTCATCACCTCAATACATTGTAAAATATTCCTTTTTATCCTTTTGAGTACTGACATGTATGAATCTGCCACATTTTATTTATCCAGCCATTAGATGATGGACATTTGGGTTGTTTTCACTTTGGGGCTATTATGAACAATGCTGCTACAAGTATTTACGTGTAAGTGTCTGTGTGGACTTATGTTTACATTTCTCTTGTAGTGGAATGGCTGGGTCATGTGGCAACTCTGTTTAACCATTTGAGGGACTTTAGACTATTTCCTAAAGTGACTGCATCACCCCCGCCACCCAACAACATATGAGAATTACAATTCTCCATATCCTTGCTAACACATATTATGAACTCTCTTGTTGACTGTAGCCATCCTAGAAGGATCATTTTTTCAGAGTTGGAAAATGGTAGAGAGTAGTTGCTGAAAGTATTAATATGTTTCAGG
Organism: Cebus imitator; assembly: GCF_001604975.1. Lineage (NCBI taxonomy): Eukaryota > Metazoa > Chordata > Mammalia > Primates > Cebidae > Cebus > Cebus imitator. Next base: position 4,599,260 of record NW_016107446.1, read on the forward strand.
TTAGTACTTATCACTTACTACCTGTGTTACCTGGCTGAGTTGCTTAATTTATCTGAGCCCTAGTTTGCCTATCTGTAAATAGGAGATGGTTACACCTGTCCCGTGGGGTGCTTGTGAGCACTGACTGAGGGGGAAATGAAACAGTACAGCGTCTCCCATGCCATAATGTTCAATAAGTGTGCACCTTTCTCATCATGCCTAAGAGGAGACCAACTGTGAGTCCCTGCCCCTTCTACCCTGTCCATCCCTTCTTTTTGGAAAGGGGTGATTAACTAACAATACGTTTTAGAGAAATGTGGGATCATCCAAAGCAAAGATGAGTGGATAGGAAGCATCATCCGTGGTGATGGAACCGGCAGTTTTATGAGCTATTTCTGGATATTCCCTGATGATACTTAAAGGGTCCCCTAAACACAGCTGAGCCTTCCATTTTATACTTGAAAACTAAATTTTAATGCAAAATTTTATTGAGGTTCAATTTATATACAGTAGAATTCACACTTTTTGGTTTATAGTTCTGTGAGTTTGACTAACAATTGCAGTTGAGTGGGCACCACTGAGATGGGAGAGTTCCCTTACCCCTTTCTGAGACTTGTGACAGGGGTGTGGCTTGCCTACTTGTCCACCAGGGTGCTCAAACCCCTTGCAGGATGGGGAACACGCAGGCGAGTGGGTGCTGGAGCCAGGGCGGGTGCTTTTGGGCACCACCCCCGCAGCAGTGTCTAGGGGTGTGTTACAATTAATGCTCCTTTAGCAGTTGCCATCCACTGATGACTAAGTGTTAACCAGCTCAGTGGAGAGTCAGGATGACAGCTTTTTACACCTTGTCCTCTTGGCACCCAGGTTCTTGTCCAGCATCCGGGAAGAGTCAGGTCTCACGGACTTGAAGGATGGTGAATGCAGAGATTTTATTGAATGATGGAGGTGGCTCTCAGTGGGATGGGGAGCTGGAAAGGGAGGGAGTAGGAAGATAATCTTCCCCTGGAGTTTGGCTGTCCCCGGCTGAATTCCTCTCTAACCGTCCCCAGCCGAATTCCTCTGTGTTCCGACACTTTGTCTCTTCCCTCCTCTGCTGCACTGCTCTACTTCTCTGCCTGCGGAGTTTGGGATTTTTATAGGTACAGGATGGGGGTGTGGCGGGCCAGGGTGGTTTTGGAAAAAGCAACATTTGAGTGGGAAAACAGGGATAACTATTCTCATTCAGGGCCACAGTGTCCAGGCTTGAGGGTGGGGCTTTGGCAGGGAACCACCCTCTTCTACCTATTATTTCCCTGCCTCCTATTCATACCACCACCTCGGTCAAGATGCAGAGCTCTGTGCTTTTGGCTCAGAACATTCGTCAGCTGTGGCCACCCTGGCAGTCCCACGGCAGCTTTCTGTTCCTGCCATTTTGCATTTCCAGAATTCCACATAAATAGGATTACAGAGTATGTGGCCCTTGAGTCTGGCTTCTCTCATTTAGTGTAGCACATTTTTGATTGGTCCGCATTGTTTCGTCTATCAGTAGTTTGTTTCTTTTTATTGTTGCCTAATATTCCATCATATGGAGGTACTATAGTTTGCATATCCATTTAACACTAAAGGATACTTGAATTGTTTGCAGTTTTTGACAATCATTGATAAAGCCACAGTAAACATTCACATGAAGTTTTTTGTGTTAATATGTTTCCATTTCTCTTGGATAAATATTAATACTTAGGAGTAGAATTGCTGGATCATATGGTGAATGTATGTTTAATTTCCTTATAAGAAATTGCCAGATTGTTTTTCAAAATAGCTATACCATGAAATCAACAATATTTTAACCAATAATAGGCCATTGGAATCTCTGAATTTGTTGACAGTCAGTTACTAAGAATGTGCCTGTATCTTGATACTCGTGTATAATTTTCTGAATGGACTAGATTCTGAAACTTAGTAAGGATGCCAGGAAATGCACATTCCATGAACAATTCATGTAGGAAAACTTTAGGTTAAACAAAGTGAAACTATTTCTTTATTGCAGGATTCTTGGTGCCTACATGCGGCCCTTCAGGGGACAGATGAAACAGGCAATCTCTCTAAATGTTTTTGATCACAAATGTCTCATGGAGCTAGCATCCTATGGAACCAATTTCGGGGAACAGTGGGCTGGAGAACACACATTCTTCTCAGCGAGTAGCTTGTATTTTATCTGAAACATCTCCTTATTGATCGGGATAGGCTCTGTTGTGCTGTAGTGACAGGCTGCCCTTGTTGACGGCTGTTTAAAACAATAAAGGTTGGTTTCTTATTTGTGCTGTTAGTTTATCTCAGCAGGCAAGGGCTCTGCTTCTTGTTAATCTCACAGAGGCGCGGGATGACAAGAGGGGAATGAGGCTGATAACACACAGGCTCTTGGAGTCTTCTGTGTGGAAGCAGCACATGCCACGTTTATTTGCTGAAACAAGTTACATCTTCACACCTGACTTCCTGGGAAATCCAATCATGACATGTTCCAGAGAAAAAGAGAAATGGAATATTGAACAGTTCTAGTTACCACCTCTGATTCTAAAGGATTCAGGGCCAACTAATTTGTCCCATTTTGTGTTTCTGTGTATTTAAGTTGTTGTAGGAGTGTTCTAACCTCAGCACTTGTCACCAGATCCCAGAGTTTAACTATCGTGTGTCTTCATCGGACATCTTTAGAAGTTGCCCTGGTCCCTTCAGCCCAGTAGGCCATTGTGTTCTCCTTTATGATGAGGCAGAGCTTTAGAACAAGACCACAGAGGGATATGGTTTTAGAGTTGGGAGGGGGGCCCTGGGAGACTGTCTGGCCCATAGTTTTTAAACACCTCAAAGCAGAAAGAACCTGTCCTCTAATTATGGATTACAAGGACAGTGAGGATGTAAAATAGTTTAACTCTGAATGGTTCTGGGACAGCTGGGATTCGCAGACCAAGAATTCTCACTGCAAGGTCTTTCTTCTCCCTCTCCCCCTTCCTACCTCCTCTTTATCCACCCCAGGGATTGCTAAGGACCACCAAAGAGACTAGTTTGAGACACCCTAATCTTTTTAAAGCCTTTGTGTATATTAGCCGAGGAGGGTGACTAGGTACCGTAAAAATCAGGTCACTTTTGAGAGCAAGGGGCCCTATTAACCCTCATGCCAGGACAACAGGTGTGGGTGGCACATGGGGCCATCTGGTCATCTGGAGAGCAGGAAGCAGGTGCTGTTAGAAGTGACTGGTAAGATGGCCCTGCTGGGTGTGAGAGATGCCATGGGCATGGGCCTTTGAAGGCTGTTGTTTGTTTTGCTTTTGCTGTTTTTTGGTGTCAATAGAGGGAGAGAAGGAGAGTGTACATGTCCACCGTAAAGACTGAAACTGTGCAGTACGGGCACCCCTGTGGGAAGTATGAGCTCTCATGACAACACTTGTTAGACTCTACTGAGCCCCTCTCTCCCTGTTCTTATTTCATCTTCACATGCACTCGACACTGGAGTGGGTCTCCTCTCCTACATGCCTGACCGATGAAACCTCTTAACCCTGCAAACCCAGATTTCATAGGAGAGGGTCTCCTAAGCCCACTGCCCTTACTTTAAGAGGCTGTGGGGTTTGTTTCATCTCGACCTGTTTTAATATGCATTAAGTTATTCACACTTCGGACCTCTCCAAGATCAATAGTTCATTTCTAGGTGACATTTTTGGAGCTCATAATCACTGGCAAAAGAAAAAAATATTCTGGAAGTGAGAACTACCTCCCAATTACAATGTAATATACTTGCCTTTGGACCTTTTATTAATAACCAAATTCCCCTGGGTTCCAAAGTCCAGGTTGTTTCTGTAGGCAGCGCCTGGGCAGGAGAATAACGGACAATGCCCAGCAGTACCTCCAGAGTGTGTGAGCATCCCAGTGAAGCACTCTGCAGTAAAACCAGCTCCCATGTCATTGGAGTAAGTTGTCCATCACTTCCATTTTCTTCCTCCCCAGACTTCACCATGAGCACATGACTGTGAGCTGTGTTTTTTAGGAATCAGGAAAGGTGGTCTTCTTGGGTCAGTGCATTGTAGGAAATAAATGGTATATTTAGTTATGGTTATTTCTTTGCATACACTTGGCTGAAGATGACAATGAATGAGGGCTTTTTTGTTGTTGAGAAACAGGGACAGTACGATTAACACTACCACCAGAAGATGCTGCCCAAATGGGGAAATTAAGAACGCCTAAAGGTCAAGGTCAAAGAAAGGAAATCCCAGGTGATGCTGCTCCTTGTTTTATTCTTACATCCTAATATGCATGGACTGTTTCCTGTTTGCAAACTGGTGCTTCCCTGAAATGTGACAGGAGTGAGCCTCGTTAGCCAGGAAATTTAATGGGGCTCTCCTCAGAGGTCAAAATTGCAGGTACAGACCCAGACCATGAAACCCTGCAATGGCCTGTGCTTACAGCTCAGGGGACAAGGCATAAGTATAGCTATGGGACAGGGAGAGGCAGTCCCCAAGGAAATTTCAGCTGGCCTAAGGGCTTAACATTAAAAACCCAGGACACAGAAAGATCAGGGGAAGCTAAACTTAGAAGGGAGAGAAGGCAACATAAATGAAAGCAGTGATGTCATCTCACTGCAAACAATGTTAAAGTAAGAAATAACACTGTCAGGCTAAAAGATAAAATACACATGGAGGAAACATATTCACAAAATAGATTTTAAAGAGTTAATATTTGTAATATATGAAGGCTCTGTTAAAAATGGTTTTTTAAAACTACTAAAACCAGACCACCAGCAGAGAATGTATAGAAAGAAGCCATAATAGAGGAACTGACAATAATTAATGTTGGAAGACATTTATCTTTATCTGAAAACATGGAGAAATGTTTGATCTTGGTAATCAAAGAGGTACACATTGAAAAACATGCTGTTTCTCAGCTTTCAAATTAACAAAGTATGTAAAAAAGTGTGGCTGGGTGCGGTGGCTCATGGCTGTAATCCCAGCACTTTGGGAGGCTTAGGCAGGCGGATCACAAGGTCAGGAGTTTGAGACCAGCCTGGCTAACATGGTGAAACCCCCTCTCTACCAAAAGTACAAAAAAAATTAGCTGGGCCTAGTGATGTGCACCTCTAATCCCAGCTACTTGGGAGGCTGAGGCAAGAGAATCGCTGAACCCCCAGGAGGCAGAGGTTGCAGTGAGCCAAGCAATAGAGCATGACTCTGTCTCCGGGAAAAAAAAGTACACAATCTTAACAAGGACATGGAGAAGGTTAGTGGAAGATTGGTCAGATAATGCTTTTGAAAACCAGCATGATGGATTGGAAGTCTTTAAAACAAGCTTGTCCAACCATGGCCTGCAGGCTGCATGTGGCCCAGGACACGGCTTTGAATGTGACCCAACACAAATTTGCCAACTTTCTTAAAACATGATGAGATTTTTTTGTGTGTGATTTTTTTTAAATAACTTATCAGCTGTTGTTAATGTTAGTGTATTTTATGTGTGGCCCAAGAGAATTCTTCCAATGTGGCCCAGGGAAGCCAAAAGATTGGACACCCCTGCTTTAAAATGTCCATGTCTTTGATTTAGCGAAAACGTCTGGGGATCTTCCAAAACAAAATCATCCTCAAAACAAACACAAAAACAATTACTTTTTACATGAAGTTTTCATTTTAGTATTATAAAAAAAAGCAAAAAACGGAGAACAACTTGGATATTATTAATAGTGTGGAGATTGCTAAATAAGCCATGGTATATGCAATTAGCTTGGTGTTATGCAGCCTAATTTAAATGTTTTTTTTTATGACTTCACGGTGGCTCATGCTTGTAATCCTGGCACTTTGGGAGACCAAGGAGGGAGGATTGCTGGAGGTCAGGAGCTCAAGACAGCCTGGGCAACATGATGAGGCCCCATCTCTACAAAATATCAAGAAATTAGCCAAGTGTGGTGGCGTCTGCCTGTAATCCCAGCTGAGGCTTGAGCCCAGGAGTTGGAGGCTGCAGTAAACCGTGATCATACCATTACACTCTAGCTTGGGTGACAGAGTGAAGCCTTTCTCTTAAAAAAATAATTCAATAATAAAATAAAATGGTTTTTATGAAAACTAATTCAATAGAAAAGTGTTGGCTCTTAAAATGAAGCAGGATACCAGATGGCATATACACTAATATCACTGTAATTTTAAAAACCTTATAAATCTATGCACAGAGACAAGGCTGGAAGACAACTACCAAAGCATTGACAGCTAGACTGTGGGTGCGTTAGACAAATTTCTCTTTTTCTGTCATTCATACATTTCTTGTTTCTTATGTCTGCTTTTGTGTGCGCGTATGTGTGTGTGTGAGACAGTCTTGCCCTGTTGCCCAGGCTGAAGTGCAATGGCACAATCTCAGCTGGAAACTGGAAACTTTGGTGGGAAATTTTTTCAGGAACTCTTTTTAGCATTATGGATGCCACTGTTTCAGAGTGTCCTAAACTCAGAGTGTAATGAATGGAGGAGGAGAGCACTCACAGGATGGTCTTACTGCACAGAGGATCGGATGCCCTTGCTGCTCAAGCCTTCCTTTCCCCAGGAGCTCCTGCATGCTTGCGTCCTCTGTGGCTCTTGCAGTATGGTGAAGAGGCCCCTGATGGAACCCAGCGAGGGGTGGTCTGCCTTGGAGGACAGCAGCCAGCATGGGGGGCAGTCCCTTCTCCCTGTCCCAAGGGAGGATATAGCTCCACTGTGGTCACTGGCTCTATGCAAGGGGGTGCATGCATCAGAGGGACAGCGGATGAGAGGGCTCTTCAGTTGACTTTTCTATTTCCAGTTCTTTCTGTCAACAAGAGGAAAAACTACTTGTAGATAGAACAATGCTAAATGTAATAAAAATAAGCAAGTTCTCCGGGTTCATGCAGTGCCAAATGTCAAAATGGTTGTGTATAGAAGATGTGTAAGACATGTCTCTCACAAGAGTCCCAGAGCTCAGGACTCTGAGCACTTGAGGTTCCCCGGACTTCTTTCTTCCCTGGCTGTGAGCCCTGCATGGTGCTCTGAAGAGAGCTGGGGTCCGTAAATATGGATGGCAGACAGCTCGCCTGGGTTTCTCACGTGGATTTTGTTTTCTTGGGAGCCTCTGTAAGGAAGTGTTTATCAGTTCCTGGGGTCATTTCCAAAGTAGGCGTTTCTTTCTCTTTACACAAAAATGAACTGAATAAGAATAAGGATACAGTTTTCTAGTGAAAATTGGAGCCTTCCCTACTCCCAGCCTCCAACAAAGTAAAAATTTCTTAGAACAAATGGACTATACTTTCTGAAGTAATTCTGAATTTTGCCCCATATTTGACTCTGCAGTCTGATGAGGGAAATGGGGTTAGTGGGCAGATAATCCTTGTTTGCACACACGAGACTGGGTACAGAGCCAGGCAGGATCATCTAGGAAAGCACGGTGGAATTAGAGGCTGAGGAAGGCACTGCTTTTTAAGAGCTTTCTTGGTGGAGTAATAGATTTCAGGAGAGAGGCTGCTCTGCCAAGTGCTGCATCTTAAATGGAGCCAAATGCAGAGAGGAGCGGGCGGCACTGCCCAGGGAGTCCCTTGTCTTTGGGAGGGGGTGTTTCACGGCCACCTGCCTTTCCTCACCACAGCTCACAGCAACTTCCAGAATTTCCAATGGTCTCCTTGGAGGCTTAGAGAAATGTGTGCTGAAGGTGAGGAGTCACTCAATCACTGGCAGCCAGGCAGAGGTGACTGATGTGGGAAATGTGCTCTAGTTATAGTGGGGCTTGCAAGGCAGCTGCCTGGGTATCCTCTGCGGAGGGCTCGCCGGCTCACAACAGATGAGTCACTTGCCTGTAGTGGCGGCTGTGGCTCTGGCCCAGACTCTTCTCTATTTTCTTATGCGAGTAAAGTCTGTTGTATTGCACAGTAGATGAACCACATCTGTGGATTCTGGGCTTGGCCCTGCCCTCTCTTCTTGTGGAACCATGGGTCACCCATTTACCACCTCTGGGCCTCAGTTTTCTCACATGCAAAATCAGGGTTGAAGCCAGGCACGGTGGCTCACATCTGTAATTCCAGCACTTTGGAAGGCCGAGGAAGGCAGATCACTTGAGGTCAGGAGTTTGAGACCAGCCTGGCCAACAAGGTGAAACCTCATCTCTACTAAAAATACAAAAAATTAGCTGGGCGTGGTGGCGCATGCCTGTAATCCCAGCTACTCGGGAGGCTGAGGCAGGAGAATCCCTTGAACCCAGGAGATGGAGGTTGCGGTGAACCAAGATTGCACCACTGCACTCCAGTCTGGGAGACAGAGTGAGACTCCATCTCAAAACAAATAAACAACAGCAAAAACTAAAACCAGAGTCAGGGCTGGGCTTTATGGTCCCTATCAGTAGCAGAGTACCCTGGTGTGACACTTTGACTTGTAGATAAATGTGTTTTTCATTGCTGCAGTTTCAAACCTTCAGCTTCTCTAGTATCCCCTGCCACTGGTGGATTATTTCACACAAACCAGAGAGGCCATTAGGTGAGAATGCCTTCATCTTCCCTCCTTCCCACCTCTGAGCATCCTTCTGTTTCCTTCTGAGCTTCTTCCTATTTCCTCCTGTCATCCTTCTCCTCTCTAGACCCTGAGAGGGTTTCTCTTCTCTTCTAAGGCGACTTCTTCCTATTGGACTCTTGACACCCTCCCCCAACTCTGCCCTTGGGAACTTGATCCTCTCTCTCTCTCCCTCTCTCTCTCTCTCTAGTCTGTCTTGTTCCCCGCCTCTTTTCTCACAGTCCATCTTATTTCTCCCCCACCTCCTTATAATCCACATCCAAATAAGCCCGGGTCTCCCCAAAACCCCATGCCTCCCTTTTGACCAAAAAGAACTCTATAGGGCATCAGAAGAAGAATTACTAAAACTATATGTTTAAAATAAGTAGCCTTAGTAGTAAGCTCTGAGAATGAGAAGGCTCATTGTCTAATAAGTTAATAAAAATTAGTTGACAGTCAATGGTGACAAGAAGAGAGCGAGACAAGTTTGCACTTCTATACCTCAAAACGAAAACTCTGAAAAAGCAGTTTGCCTCTTTGACCTAGCAATTCCAGCCTGAGTCTGACAACATCAAAAAAGACAAATGCATTTGTAATAATGGCCATGATGAGAGATGGAAGGATATTGGAGCATTTGAAGTGTAAAAAAAGGATGTAAAATTCATCTTGTGGTGGGACCCTCTCCCCATTTCCAGTGCCATAGGGGTATAGATGCACTGGGAGAAAATATGGCTGGAAGGAACACTAGGAATGTCTTTTTTTTTCTTTTTATCTTTTGAAATTTCCTACATGAGCTTGTATTACATTTTGTTGGCAGAAAATCAGATTTATAACCATCCTTCCCACACAACCTTCTTCCCTCCCATTCAGCCTCAGGCGTTGACCTTTGGCTTCAGGCACTGACCTTTGGCTTGGTTTGGTGAGCTCTGCTGGAAAGGCCCCTGGGACCCCCTGTCTCCCAAGGCCCCTGGGACCCCTTGCCTCGCCAAGGTGAGGGTTCGCCAGTTCTGTGCCCCAGCCTCCGTAGTCCCTCTTCTCTGGCTTCTGTGTCTGCCAGTTTCCTGTCCCCCAACTGCATGTTTGCCTAGTCGCTTGAAGAATCTTTTTATTCTGCTTGGACCTGAGACACAATGTTCTCCAGAGTGCTGCTCTTATGGTGGCTTTCCTGGCCTGACACCTGTGAGTGATCAGGCTGGGACGGAGGATTCTGTTTCCCGGTCTCTCCTCCTGCGTGGCTGACTCTGGTGTAGACACGGGTGTCGTAGGTAGCCTGCCACACAGGATGGCTCCCTCTCCGCTCTCCTCCTGTTTGCCCTGATCACGGTTCCTGAGGAACCACTTCCCCTCTCGTCTGTGTTGCCCTCCTAGCTTAGGTGGCGCCTTCTCCTGTTGTTCTCAACTTTGGCAGCACCTTGGCACCATCCAGGGAGCTTTGTAGTCCTGAGGCATGGGCCCCCCCAGGCAGTTTTAAGGTCACTGATTGGGTGGACAAGTCGGGAAGCTCCCAGCTGAGTCTGCCGGCAGCCACACCGAGGACCCTCTCTCCTGTCTGTGTCATGCCTTGTTGTAGATGGTCACACATGTAGAGAAGCCCGTGCCTAGAGTCCTGGGCCTTGGGGCTCAGGAATAGGGCCAGGCCTTCCTGCTGAGCAACCCCGCTGACACAGGCACTGATTTGGCAGCTGGAGAAGTGGGGAAAATGGCAACAGGCCAAGTGGGAAGCCTGTGTCTGCACTGGCCACCATGCCCCAGGTGGGTCTAGCCCAAGGAGACCTCCTGTCTTGACTTTTCCCTACTGGGCTGTGCCTACCTTGTGAAAACCCCAGTAAAATCAACCCAGTGGCTGCTTGGCCAGACAGTCGGGACATGTTTCCTGAGCCCTGCTCTGGGCTCAGAGGTTTGGAAGCCACAACTGGGCCTTGATCTTCTTTTCCAGTGATGTCCTCAGACTGGGGGATGGCAAGCTCAGAGAAGACAGGTACCTTCACTTTGTGGCCCAAATAGAGCTATAGGGCCTTTTTCTTCTGCTTCGGAATATCTATTCTCACAAAGGGAACTAACGTCCAAAAACCTCACAGAATAGCATTAGGAAATCAGGAATTGCAGCCAAAGGGACCCTTGTCCTCTGTGTGAGGCTTAGTGGGACTTCTGTGACTCATGGCTCTGTTATTCTGAGTGTTTGAGACTATTAAGGAAATTGAATGTAGAGTGTCGTGATTTGTGAGAACAATGAAATAGGCTGTTCATATTCCTGTAGCATCAGCAGCAGATGAGATGGGAGGTGTTGCCTTTCAGGCAGACAATTGAGAGCAGGCTATTGCCTAGTTCAGGTGCCTGGTAGGGCTGAGGAAAGCTTCTTGGGGAGGTCTGAGCAGTAGCCAAGAGGCCTGCAGATTCCTCTCAGGAGAGGGACCCATCAGCAACTTCCAGTCCTGGGCCACAGACGGTGTCAGCCGCACCCTGCGTGGATCCTCAGACCCCTGTGTGCTTTCACAGCCCTGAGACTCAGTGTGCTTGGTCTCCTTCTGTTCACCCCTTACCAGATATTCCAGGGCACAGCTAGGGTGGCTGTCCTTACTTCTTGCATGGAGTGTGTGGTGGCAAACGAGGAAGGGATTTTCATATTCTCCTAGTGTGCATTCCAGCAAGGAGGCCAGTGAACAGGAAATGCTCATGAAAAAAGTCAGATGGGGCAGATGACATACAGGTAATTAACACCATGGGATCATGTAATGGAGAATGACAGAGAATGATTTTTATGTTTGGTGGCCGGGCAACATTTTTAAAGAGATGGTGTCTAAGCTGAGAGCTGAAGATGTGAGTGGTGAGAAGGGGCCAGGGAGGCAAAGATCGGGCGGATCGCCTGGTGCGGGGGACTAAGGAGAGATTGAGCGTGGTGTTTTCAAAGAACCCCAGGGTGGGCCTGAATGGTTTTGCAATCCAGGAAAGGAGTTTGGGACATATTCTGTCTGCATTGAGAAGTCATTGAAAGGCTGTAATCAGGACAATACGTGATCTGGTTTGCTTTAGAAAGATCTTGAGTGAGTAAATAAATGAGTGAGTGGTGAGTGAGAGAGGCTTAGACACCAGCAGAGCTGGTGCCACCCCATATGCAGCACAACAGCATGGGCACTTGGTGGTTCTGTTTGCCCTGCCCTGCTCATATGCTCACAGGTGAAGTTTCTGCCACTAACAGTGATCATTAGACAGTGTGTTGGGTGATTGCAGCAAGGGTATTTTCTCTATTGGTCCTAGATTGCCTAGAATCTTGATAGAAAGAATAGTTTTCCTTGAACTTAAAATTCAGCAAATCCTCTGTAGCTATTTTTTCTGTTTCCCTTGTACTGTTTGAAGGATGTTCTATTTATGGACTGCAAAACAATAGATTCTAATCCGAGCTGGAGATAAAACATGAGGAGAGCATAAAACATTTAAGAAGTACAGACGAGGCACAACAAAGCATGATGCAAAAGCTTCTTTAGGAAAATGTGCACATTTTGCATCTAGGAGCAGCTTAGAAAAGCGACATAGAGCAGAATTGTCCTAATATATAAACCTAAGGTAGTATTACGAAAGTAAATACTATATTCAGTCTTCAGGCAAACCATCAGTACTGGTTTTCACCCATGAATGCAGTTCTGTCTTCCTGATATGTTGGAACTGCCCCAGAACAAATGCCAAATGTGAGATTGAAAATTAAATTTATAGGGCCCTAAGCTGTGTGGAACTGTTTTTAAGATGAGAGCTGTTCCACCTAATAGTTGCTATAGGAATAAGCTAGCAGGATGAGGAAAACCTGAGAATGCTGGTTAGTAGGAGAAGATATTGGAGTTTCTGTTAGGCAAACGCAGGGAGGAAATATGGAGATGGTATTATCTGCAGCACTGAAAATCACAGCCTCCAGAGACGAGAGTCAAAGTCACTCAAAACCTCAATGCCTGGGCCCTTGAGACAGCCTGTGGCCCAGGGCATGTGCTTCTCCTGCTGCTGGCCTTGGAGGGGTGGCCTGAGAACAGCCCTTCCTGCCTAGGCCAGGGGAGATTTTACACACCTTGCCTACTGCAGCCTGTGCTGTCATCATATTCTGCAGGTTGTGGACACGAGTTAGAAGCAAGACAAGGTTGGCTGACCCTGAGCTTGCATTTGGGTTTCAGACTTGAGCAGGTACCAGTGTCTCTAAGGAAGGGAGCACAGTTCTTGCTGTCTTTGTTGTTGGATGGCATCCCCTTTAAATGTTTAGTCCTGTTGTCTGGGCAGCCTTGTGCTGAGGGACCCATTGCTGAGCAGAGTCTGGCCACCTCTTAGCAGATGGAAGGAGAGCCCCTGCGCCATCTCACTGGACGCTCCCCTGCAGGGGCCCATTTGGGGTCTTGCCACGTGGCCTCAGTGCTCCTGGTGAATGTATAGCCCTTGTCTCTCCAGGGTCATCTTGTTGACTGCTCTGAGGTTTTCAGACCACAGAGAAGGGAGAAGAGCTGTCCACTGCCATGGTCAAGGTGAGGCCCATGCCTGTGGTCATTCCTTCTGTCCCCAACTTGGGGACAGTGTCAAACTCTACTGTAAATGGACTTCTCTCTTGGTGCTTGCATGTAATTTTTGTTTCTTTGTGGTTTTAGTCTGGATATTCAGACCCTCAGAGCCTGGCAAAATAATTTGCACATTAGTTCTTCCTATGTGGGTTATTTTCCTTTGTGTCAACTAGAAATAAAACGTAAATTATTTTTTTATTTTTATTGGACAAACTGTACCTCTAGCCTGATGTTATTTTAAGAACTTGGGCTTTGAGGAGACGAATTTAAGTCTATATGTAAAATAACTTTATGAGTTTTAATGTTTGCTTCTTATCCCTTGAACTGAGACCATATTTGTTAAGATTTCCCTCAGAAGTTGGCCACAATAAATATCTTAACAAATTTAGGAAATTCATTGTAAGTCATCATTTTTGCTGTAATTCCTGAACTTTCAGATTTTCTAGTTCAAGTTTCCTCAGGGGACTCTCAGATTTTTTTATGGAGTTTGTAAATCCATTATGAGAGATTGAACCTAGAGTACTTAACACTTGAAATCTAGAGTCCTTAATGCAATCTGGGCGTCCTTTACTGGACTCAGGAAATCCTTTGAGGGAACAAACAAAATACCGCTATAATGAGTCTCTAAGCTGGCTTGTTCACAAAAAAACCAGTGTGGTGAAGCAAAAAAGAACATGAATTTTTGAAATTAGGACACCTGGGTTCATAGTTCAGTTTTATACCTAGGACTGTGACAACATGGGCAAGTTACTTAGCTTCTTTGACTTCTGTTTCTTCATTTGTAAGGTGGGAGGATGCCTACTTTGCAGGATGATTGTGAGGTTGAAGGAGGCTGTCTTAGGCTTTTCAGGCTGCAGTAACAAAATTCCATAAACTCAGTGGCTTATAAGCCACAGCAACTTATTTCCCACAGTTCTAGAGGCTGGACATCCAAGATCAAGGCACTGGCACATTTGCTGTCTGGTGAAGACTGGCTTCCTCATTCACAGACAGTGCCTTCTCACTGTGTCCTCACTCGGTAGAGGGGGCAAGGCAACTCTCTGAGCCTTCTTTTTTTTTTTTTGAGACAGAGTTTTGCTCTTGTTGCCCAGGATGGAGTGCAATGACATGATTCCGGCTCACTGCAACCTCCGCCTCTTGGGTTCAAGCGATTCTCCTGCCTCAGTCTCCCAAGTAGCTGGGATTACAGGCGTGTACCACCACACCCAGCTAATTTTTGTATTTTTAGTAGAGATGGGGTTTCACCATGTTGGTCAGGCTATCTCAAACTCCTGACCTTGTGATCCGCCCACCTCGGCCTCCCAATATGCTGGGATTACACGTGTGAGCCACAGCACCCGGACTCTAAGGCCTCTTCTATAAGGCACTAATCCCATTCATGAGGGCTCCACCCTCATGACCCAGTCACCTCCCCAAAGGCCTCAGCTCCTAATAGCATTATTTTGGAGGTTAGGATTTAACATATGACTTTTGGGGTGACACATACATTCAGTCCATTGCATAGTCCAAGGAATATTATACCTAACAGGATGGCTGGAAAGTGCAGACGTTCCACCACTGTAATCCCCTCCAGCCTTCCCTTCCACACAGCAGCCGGTGTATCTGCCTGCAAGTGTCTCATTTGATATCTGTGTGTGGAGTTAATGTGCCTAGTGGAATTGCTCGTCCTGAGGCTGGATGTCTCTGCTCAGATGGACTGGGAGGCAGTGGGGATACCGGGGTAGGGACAATACCTGAGCCTGGAGAGCCTCGCTTGCTCTGAATTGAACTGGAGTCAGACGCCCTGGCTCATCTGCATGCTTCTGTTCTGACAGCGATGCTGGGGGTGTCTTCCTTCCATTTGATGAGTGTATTTGACACAGGCTTGATGCCAGGACTCCTCTGACTTAAGGTTACAGGCCAATGCTGCAGCTCAGCCATGAGGAAGAGTTCCCAGAGCATGAGGAAGACTCACGTTGCAGGATGCTCGTTAGTTTCTTTCTGGTCGGACCTTCACTTTTTGAGATGATGTGACATCTTTCCTGTAATCACAACTACATTCAGCTGTAAAATCATTTTAATTCTTTATTTTCCCATATTTGGGGGACTGTAGTTCCACAAGCATATGGATATTATCCAGAGACATGAAACATGAAGATTGGGTTTGCAGAAGACAAGGGAGCCATGAAATAACAGAGAACAGAATGAGGCCACACCCCACACAGATGGCCACAGGTTTGGTGCTGCAGTGAGTCCTTAATGTCCTGCAGTCAGTGACAAACCAAGGATGGCTTTCAAGAGCTTTCTTGAGCCCTTTCTCCAAATCCCCACAGCCCCTTCCACATACCCCCTACTAGTCTCTTAATCAGTTTACTTCCTGAGTAACCCAGCACACTTCAAAGGCCAACTGAGCTCCCAGACGAGCCTTGCACATCACGGCTCCTGACCCTTCCTCTGAAGATACTCCTGGGAAGTTTTTGTGCAAAGCCATTCTTTCCGCCTTAGGCCGGCGTGGGTAGTTACGTGTCAGTCCAGCGTGCTGTATTCCTCTTGTGCAGAAACTCTTGCCTGGTTCCACTTGGCAGTCTCTCTTGATAAACAAAGGTGTCAGTGTCCTTAACAACTCACAGTAGACAGACTGGCTGCGTTAGCTCTTCCTTTGTTAGTTTCCGATTGCCAGCGAAGGAGAACATCTTTATGGTTTTTTCTATATCAATTTGGATTTGCTGCAAAACAGACAACCCAAAGAGGCTTAAAATAATATCCATTTATTTAGCTCACAGTTCTGTGTGTTGGCTGGGATTACGAGGGCAGCAAAGATGGCCTGGGTTCCTCTCCACATTGTCTCTTATCCCCCAAAGGCTAGCCTGGGCTTCTTCATGTGGTAGACTGAGGGTCCCAATAAGCAACAAGAAAAGGTGGACTCCAATGTGCAAGCACTTTTTAAACTTGCATCTGCATCATAATTGTTGTCTCATTAGCCAAAGGAAGTCATGGTGCCGCCAAATCTAGAGGCAACTTTGGATGGAACGTTCCAAGGGGCTGGATCCAGGGGACATGAATCAATTGGAGGCTGTTACTGTACAATCCAACACAGTGTCCACTGCCTGCTTTCTTTTGATTTTTGATCTTTCATATTAACAGGAATTCTTTGATCGCTATGTGTGTTGATTTCAGATGAATAGGAGTTCTTAATTTCAATAAACAAGGTCCCTTCTATCAATCTTTTTCCTCTCTAATGTGTTCATTTTGGCTATTGTTTTAACAATATTCTTCACCCTTGAAGCCATACAGATATTCTTCTGTATTGTTTCCGGAAAGTTTTATGATTTTGCCTCTTGTGGTTAAGTGTTATCATTCTCATTCTTTTCCTTTTGGTAGGATAATTGAGAAGCGTTTTTATTAGGTAAATTCCATTTTCTCACCACATCAAGGTCATTTATGCAGGCCTGCTCTGCAAGTGATATTTTCCATGTGAAATTAAATGAATGTTACTACCCTGTAGTTAATTCCAGTCTAAGACAATTGCAATGCAGACAGAAACCTTGAGACATTAGTCCACCAAACATGTATATTAAATAAGTTTGAATATTTAAGTGCAAGCAGATAATTCGTACATTTGGTGAGTGAAGAGAAAAATGAAGTACGGCATTTTTTTTTTTTTTTTTTAAGACTGGGTCTTGCTGTGTCACCCAGGCTGGAATGCAGTGATGTGATCATGGCTCACTGCAGCCTCCAACTCCTGAGCTCAAGTGATCCTCCTACCTCAGCCTCCTGAGTAGCTGGGACTATAGGTGCATGCCACCATGCCCGGCTAATTTTTAATTTTTTGGAGAGACAGGATCTTACTATGTGGCCTGGCTGGCCTTCAACTCCTGGCCTCAAGCAGTTTTCCTATCTTGGCCTCTCAAAGGTTTGACTGCAGGTGTGGGCCACCATGCCTGGCCAAGAACTACATTCTTTAACTTGATCTAAGCAAACCCTTCCCCTCCACTCCTACCCAGTTGTTTCTTCAGGTTTCTGTTGAAAAGTTATTTGGTAAAAGAAGAGGGCCTGCACAGTGATTTTTAAGATGGTGGGAAGGAAACCTAACACATAATCTTTGCAAAAATCCCCCAGCAAGTTAGTATTATTGCCATGGCCCCATGAGGAAACCAAAGCTCAGAGGAGGCTGCCAGAGGCTTGGCTGAGGGGACGGATGATCGGTTCTCTGGTGACGTCTGGCTGAGCTTCTGTGGTATCTGCCTGCTTTCCTTGGGTCTCTGGAGAATTGTGAGCAGGAACCCTTCCCTCCTGCACCAGATCTCTTTCTACAAAATTTAAGTCAGTGAAATATAAATGAAAACTTGTTTTTACCATGACTGACATGAGTGTTTTTGAGGGCAAAACAGTAGGTGTTCCATTCTTTTCTTTTTTTTTTTTTTGTCTAATTAGAATTCTTGGTTTTTTTCTGTCCTTAAGGTTTTTCTTCACTACTAGGAATGATCCCTAAGGTTTTTATATAATTCAGTAATTTGTATTTACTGAAAGCACCTAAGAATTATGAGAATTTTTAGAACACTGGAAGCCCTGGGGAAAATATCTCTCCCATTGCTGGTGGGACAGAGCCAACATGGGGTCTCCTATACATGCACGAGCTTACAGTCTCCCTTAGCTCTGAATTCACCGTTGAGCTTAGCAATGTCAGCTTATATGATATATGACTTCTTTTCTTCATGAAGCCATCATCATAATAAATTTTGATATACTCAGAAAACGTACCAGGTTTAAATATTTATGGTTATTAAAATAAATGGAGTAATAATGGACCAGATTTTAAAGGATCTAGAGTTTTACCTTTCTTCTTTTTCAAAACATGGTAAATACAGAAAAACCTTTAACAAAATAATTACAGTATAATAATAATGGTATGTTTTCTGGGCTAAATTTATAAAACTTTTCAGTATGAGGCAAATATAGAAAACATATTTATCTAAAAGGAGGACCTAGAAGCAAACTACTGAAACTTGCCAACAACTTCTGTGTTTGTTGTAATTTAGTAATTAGTTATTTTAGAATTTTTAAAAAGTGCTTCAATAGGAAATTAGGATTTTTAGAATGTTGAAGCCCTGGGGAATAATTACATCCAGTGCTGTTTAGGTAGAACAAAAAATCAAATCACTTACCTGGAGTAAATCCCAAAAGTGAAACCATTTTTAAAATTATCTTTTTAAAATTTCTAAATTAATGTTGTTCATTTGGGCATATACATTGTATTCTGCATAGT
>NW_016107446.1:4617547-4631461 GCF_001604975.1 Cebus imitator
CTCCCAGGTTCAAGTGATTCCCCTGCTTCAGCCTCTCAAATAGCTGGGATTACAGGCACCTGCCACCATGCCCAGCTAATTTTTGTATTTTTAGTAGAGACGGGATTTCACCAAGTTAGCCAGGTCTCGAACTCCTGACCTCAGGTAACCCACCCACCTTGGCCTCTGAAAGTGCTGGGATTGATTACAAGCATGAGCCACCACACCCAGCCCAAATTATCTTTAATAAAGAATTAGAGGCAAGACACCGGGCCTACCTTGGGAGCATGAGGGAGGCCATGCATTCCGTTCCAAGGCATCTGTGAGCCTGTGGAGTAGACACCATGAGCAAAGAGCTCACCCTCCTGAGTTGAAAAAATTTATGGACAAGAAGTTGCCATTGTAATTAAATGGTGGCAGACATGTCCAAGTAATATTGCAGGGATTTGATCCCTTTATGAGTCTTGTGATAGATGAATGCGTGGAGATGGTGACTGTGGGCAGCGGAACAGTATCGGAATGGTGGTAATACAAGGAAATAGTATCATCATGTTAGAAGCCTTGGAACAAGTACGAATAAAGCTGTTCAGTAGAGAAACCCATGTCCTCTCTCCATAGGGTCCATTTTACTATGATGTAAAAATTAGGTCGTGTACATTTTCATATTAGACTTTTTGTTAAACTTTTGTCATAGTCAAAAAAAGAATTAGATATACTAAAAAATACTAAATATTTAATATTTTAATACCAATTTTCTAATCCCTTTAAAATACATAGTGAGTTTTAAGAGGATGGATTCTAAGGAGTTCTCAACTTTATATTCTTAAATAGGCAAAAATACCCCCCAAATAAAACAAGATAAAACTTTCACCAGATGCAATGGCTCATGCCTATAATCCCACCACTTCAGGAGGCCAAGGCAGGAGGATCACTTGAGCCAAGGAGTTAGAGATCAGCCTGGGCAACACAGTGAGATGCCATCTCTACAAAAAAATACAAAAGTTAGCTGGGTGAGGTGTCACTGGTCTGTAGTCCTAGCTACTCAGGAGGCTTAGGTGGGAGGATTGCTTAAGCCTGGGAGGCAGAGGTTATAGTGAGCCAAGATTGCACCACTGCACTCTAGGCTGGGCTACAAAGTGAGACCTAGTCTTGGGAGAAAAAAAAGGGGGAAAAAAACCAAAAAAAACTTTCAACATTATAATTTAAAAAGATGTTTTAGGCTTCATTTAGAAAGTTTACATCGTTTAACTGAAGCAGAGTTTATTTTTCAGAGGAGTATTTGGGTGTAAACTGTCCAAATTTTCTGAACTTAATGTTATCTGAAACTGCTTCCTCAGGTTCATTTCATAAGCTTTGTCTTTATACAGGCCTTCAGTTTTAGCTTTATCATGGGTTGATCAGCTGTCCTGGTGTTCCCAGGACTGAGGAGTTTCTTGGGAAGTGGGACTCTCAGTGCTACAACTGGGGACATTTCAGGCAAGCTAGAATGACAGAATGAGTTAAAATGAGGTTATGTCTCAATAAACCCATCAGTAGTTGGACATATTATAAGTTGAAAATGCATGTAATACACCAAACCTATGTAACCTCATAGCTCAGCCTAGACTACCTTAAACGTACTCAGAACAACCTACATTAGGCTAGCTAATGTAATTAGCCTACTCTTGGTCTGAATCATCTAACACAAAGCCTGCTGTGTAATTAAGTGTTGAATATCTTTGTCATTTACCGAATACTGTCTTGAAAGTGAAAAGTAGAGTGGTTATATGGGTATGTGAAGCACGGTTTGTGTATTGTATTGTACTATCATAAAGTAGAAAAATCCTAAGTCAGCCCATCACAAGCAGAGGACTGAAGTAGGGGACAGACTCTAGTCAATCACCCTATTCTTTATGAGCCTCAAAAAGCAAAATCCATTAGTTTGAATTTAGACTCACATGTCTAGCCTTTAATTTTGTGTGTGTGTGTGTGTGTGTGTGTGTGTGTGTGTGTGTGTGTGTGTGTGAGTGTGAGCTGGAGTCTAGCTCTGTTGCCCAGGCTGGACTGCAGTGGCACGATCTTGGCTCACTGCAACCTCCGCCTCCCAGGTTTAAGTGATTCTTCTGCCTCAGCCTCCTGAGTAGCCGGGATTACAGCCACGAGCCACCATGCCTGACTAGTTTTTGTATTTTTAGTAGAGATGGGGTTTTACCACTAGGCTAGGCTGGTCTCGAACTCCTGACCTCAAGTGATCGACCCGCCTCAGCCACCCAAACTGCTGGGATTGCAGGCATGAGCCACCGCACCTGGCCTAGCCTTTAAATTTGGTTAAGGTGCTTTGATTGGTTTATTTCCTTGGAAGGCAAAAGTGTTTATAAAGAAAGAGTCCCCAGGATAGGCTGTGCCCATGTGGCTTCAGGATATGGGCACTGCTTTCCAGGTGGGCTGGTGAGGGCATTTTTTACTGCTCAACTCTCACGTTTCCCAGGCTTGCTATTTTTTTCTAATCCAGGCAACAGAAACGTTGCTTGTGTCCATGATTTTCATGCTGGATCTAAGATATTGAGGAAGCAAATTTTTATTCTGACTGATGTAACAGTCATTTGGTTTAGCCTGTGCTCAGAGCTGTGCTTCGAATTTTGATAAAAATGGTTGTATCTGGGTCACTTGGAAAGGAATTTGGCTGTCTGGAAAATAGAAAATATAATAGAACAGGTGGCTATTAAAACACCACGCCAAGTGGAGACTACAATTTCTCTTTGATTTAGATGCAAAGATGACTATATAGATTGACACACCATGATTTATAATTTGTAATTTAAGAAAATAATTGTTTAGGGAGCAGAAACCAGAAAGTAATATATGAGTATTTTGTCTTGAACTGCATTTTCTTCTTTCTAAAACCATTAAACTCTTTAATTCCCCTCCCACAGCTCTTAAGGCTGTCAAATATAATGGGAATGGTGCCTGGCCCCTGAGTTGTGTAGGTTATATGCTGTACAACTCAGGGGCCAGGCATCAATCACATCACATTTATCCTAGATTTGTCTTGAAGGGTGCTTTTTCTGACTTACATGAGAATTTCCCTGGGTTAGTGGCAGCTGGCATGACTGCCTCCCAACCACTCTAGCAAGGACACTTAGAGAAAAACATGAAGGAAATCACATTTTTCTTCTCCTGACATTTTATATAGATTTCTTCACTCCAGACCTTTGGATGTCTGACCTGAGGACAATGAATATGTTTTTCTAGAGTTTTTAACATGCAGCAGCAAGGTGGCTTAGAGTGCAGGCCCAGAGTCAGTGCCATAATTTTCTACCTGTATAATCCTGGGCAAGTTGTCCGCTCGGTGCCTCTGTTTCCCCATCTGTAAAATGGGGGCAGTACATTCCTCATTGGGCTGTTGGGGCGGTTAAATGGATTAATGCTGTAAAGTACTTAGAATGGGGCCTGACACATTGTATGTAAATCTTACCAGCCTCATTCAGCTTTGACTCTGACACTGAGCTGATATACTCCTAGGTCTGGCAACACAGCATCTTAGATGCTGATTAAAACTTAAGGCACATGTGAAGAACCCATGACTATTCCTGTGACTCCATAGGCTGGGTGAATAATTTCTTTGTCTTCTGCTGGGTTTCACTTCTTGCTGTCTCAGCTCTACCCCCTACCCTTGGTGTGTGGTTGTCTTTTTCTGTACCAGCCGCTCCCATGAGAGGAGCCTCTCATTGCTGGGACTTCAGTGGCTCAGGGCAGTACCCCATGAGTATTCTAGTTAAACCAACAGATGGGTACTTCTAGGTTGGAGGCACAGCCTCTCCAGGGCAGTATCTGCTCTCTCTGGATGTGTGAATTCTCTCGGGTGGGCTCAGCGAGGCAGTGCTCTCCATGTGCCCCACTCTAGTCTCAGAAGCTAGAAAAATGCTCTGGAAGGATACTGAACACCTGTGCGGGGCTCCGTGGTTCAGGTTAGGTCACTCTATTAGATCATTTCTCTCTGGAAAGAACAGGGATGGCTCCAAGACTTTGCAAGCCTGCAGTCCTCCTAAGGCTGAAAGACACAGTTGGTACCCGTGGCATGTCGGTGAGAAGTTAAAGATTAGTGTTTATGTGTGTGTGTATGTGTCTGTGTGTACATGTGCATGTGTGCAACTCTTGCTTTGTGTGTGTGGCAATTCTCTTTCCTAATTAAATGTAGGCAACTTGTTGGGGCTTCAGAATAGTGCCTCTAGGTTGGGAGTATCTCACTGTGAGTGGGTCATACCGGGACTCCGGCAGACCCCATACCGCCCACTGTGAAACTTGAGTAAAGCTACTCTAAGAATCCAGAGCATTGGAGTACTGCTTTATTTGGTTAACTCTACCATCACCAGTGAATGTCTGGGTTGTTCTCATTTTAATGATCAGTGTGAAGGCCTGTGGAGTTGTGGACACATTCAGGGTTGGATGGGGGTTCATATTAGTCAGCCGACTGGGTATCTTTATTCACAGAAGAGTCAAAATTAGCAAATAACCCCATCAAAATCCTCCAGACAGTTGTTCTCACCAAGGTTGCTATCACCTCTATAATTATGAAAATGTTGTATGAGGTAGGCCTGGGAATTTGGACACCTTTTAAGAATTCTTGAGAACAGCTTTCTAAGTTAAGAAACTACTTATCAGAAAGCACGTGGAGGATGCTGGGGTAATAACTCACGGTCACTTCCGATAAGTCTAATTCTGGGGGCAGAATCTCTGCTAAATCTCAGCTTCCTGATTTAATGAAGACAAGGAATGAAACCACCCTACCAACTGTGCTTTTAATAAGCAGAGTTTTTAGAAAGAGAAGACAGTTAAATTGGTTTTCCTTTTTGCCCCATTAATTCTCCCTGCTTCCATCCTGCAGATCAGGGCCTTTGAAAGGAAGGGGAAGAGGAAGTGTTTCTTGCTTCAGTGACTAGGATGCATCTTACCCCTGAGGAAGATTCCCTGTGTGTTCTTATATGTCAATGTACATACTTTCTTGCTGTCCCCTTTTTCCTCCTCATAAATGTAAACCTGTATGTGCTTCATATTAATACCTGGCCTTCCCACGAGGCTGTGAAGTCTGGAGGGAGAGGCCAGGACTGTGCTCCAGCTGCTGTGACCTAGCACCTGGCAGAGGCCCTTACTCACTGAGCCCCGTTGCCTGAGTAGAGGCGAAAGGTAGATGAGGAAGACCCCACAGTTGGAGAGGTTGTCACGGACAGGTCGCCCATTGTTTCACCTGGGCCTGGTTCAGCGTATTCCTGGGAGTGGGAAAAGCTGACGCTGTGACTAGTCCTGGTCAGAAGGTGTTCCAGGCCTGTCAGTTTATCATGTGTCATTAGGGATATGGGTGGCAATGCGATGTCCTCCCTGTACGGAAGGAGATGCTTTAGCTCTGCTGTTGCTGTTGACTGAAACGGAGGCGAGTGCTCTCTCATGGAAACAGGGCAGATTCGGGATTGGTGACAAACACTTACCAAGGCCCAGATTGGGTCCCCTCCTGGAGCTTTGTGGGGCTAGTGTGTAAAGGGCACAGGAGCCCCTTTGCTAGGTGCGCTGGCTTAAGAGCTCGGGGGGATTTGCCCATGAGATTGTGCCACAGTTTTCATTACTTTTCCCCCTAGTCTTCATGGTGTAAGTTTTTTTTTTCTCTTTCTTTTCTCATCTTCTTTGTGTAGAGTGAACTTTTCATCAGGGAAAGGGAAAACATTAAGTTATTGATGAATAAATTGATGAATAACTTGATGTTGGAGAAAACAGTGAAGTGGGATTTTTATCTCAGGGTGTCTTTGGTGGCAGTGCCAGGCAATTGGTGAGGGTGTCCCTTGTCTTGCATTGTCCCAGAGACTGACCATCAGCCTCTACCTAATCAAATAGCATTTCTGTGTGTTTTTCATGAATGAAGGTGGATGGAGATGTGTGAGGGACTAGCAGCTCTTCTCGCTGGAGGGAGTTATTCTGTCCCTGCTCTCAGACAGCCTGTGACCAGGCACGGGTCACATTGCTGCCCAGGACTTGCACTGGAGGGCATTTGAATGTCACGCAGGGGTGCCGTGTATTTCAGTGGCTGTGCCTAGGCAGCCCAAAAGCCACTGAATCCTTCTTGTCCACTCTGTAGCCGACATTCGCTCAGGATCCTGGAAAAGTGCCCACTGGGGCAGGAGCTTCTCTTGTTCATGTGGACATGAAGGTAAGTCCTTCCTGAACAGGCAGCATCAAGTCATTCTGCGGCCAGGAGATACTAAGCCAACTGTTTCTGCTTTTAAATGATGTGGGCTCAAGGAAGAGGGAGGGAGGAATGAAGGAAAGAAAATAAGGAAAGAGGGAATGAAAGACGGAGAGAAATGGAGGGAGAGGAGGAGAAGGAGGAGGAGGAAGGGAAGGAGGGAAAGGAAGGGAAGGAGGGAGAGGAAGGGAGGCAGGGAGGGAGGAGCCCCGTGGCTTTCCTGTAAATGGTAGCTGCCCTGATGTCTGTGAAGGGCACACCAAGAGTCTGGCTGGGAGGTTGTCAGCCAGGAAACTGTGCCCCAGATTTATGGTGGGTGAGGAGTTACTTTCTCCCCTTGACCACAGGAGCAGGACAGACTCTGCCTGCCACCCCTCCCACGAAGAAGACTTTCCTTCTCAGTGCCTTGGTTTGCGCTTCAGGGAAGCCATTGACATGTTCATTACCTGTTTCCTGAATTACACAGCTGGAGCTCCCCGTCTCAGTGTCCAAAAAAACCAAGGGGCCCCAAGTACAGAAACAAGGGCTAAGAATGAATGTTTTACAAACAGGAGACAGCCAGCCTGTTGAAGTGGAGGCTTTTTTGGAAACCCATCTTTCCTGATGAGTCATGGTAAACACAGACAGAGCACACTGCTTCCTTGACACCAGGGTCAGGGCTGCCCTGGGTTCAGAGTGAAGTAGACCAGCTTGGCTTTTGTTAAACACAAACCATTATAGTGTTTCTTTCCCTGCTTGGCTGGCACCGCATGTGCACACATAACCACATGCCTGTGCACACATGTATACTTTCTTATTTGCCGGCCCTGGCAACCCTCCCATCCCCGGGGTACCCAGGCAGACTTTCTGATCTGGAGCTTATCCAGCCCAGACACTGGAAACACCAAGCAGCTGGTGGCTGCTAAGACTTTTACCCCATCAACAGAGGCTTACAAAAGAATAAACTTAAAATAGAAATTCCATTTGACCCAGCAACCCCATTACTGGGCATATACCCAAAGAACTATGAATCGTTCTACTATAAAGACACATGCACATGTATGTTCATTGCAGCCCTGTGTACAATGGCAAAGACCTGGAACCAACCCAAATGCCCATCAATGATAGACTGGACAAAGAAAATGTAGGACATATATACCGTGGAATACTATGCAGCCATAAAAAATGATGAGTTCGTGTCCTTTGTAGGGACTCGGATGAATCTGGAAACCATCATTCTCAGCAAACTGACACAAGAGCAGAAAACCAAACACCACATGTTCTCACTCATAGGCGGGTGTTGAACAATGAGAACATGTCAACTCAGGGAGAGGAGCATCACACACAGGGGGCAGCTGGGGTGGGTAGAGGAGAGACAGTGGGGGGTGGGGGGGTGGGGAGGGATAACATGGGGAGAAATGCCAGATATAGTATGTACCTACAGTTAAAGAAATTAATTTTTTAAAAAAGAGTAAACTTACCTTTGTAATGCCTAGTGGCAAGGTTTCCGAGAGTAGGGGACAGTCTGGAGCTGTTTGTAGGGGCCGAAAGGGATGTTTACTGAGGGGATCCTGATGCAGCTGGCCACTGTGACAGCCAGTCAGA
Organism: Cebus imitator; assembly: GCF_001604975.1. Taxonomy (NCBI): domain Eukaryota; kingdom Metazoa; phylum Chordata; class Mammalia; order Primates; family Cebidae; genus Cebus; species Cebus imitator. Next base: position 4,625,322 of record NW_016107446.1, read on the forward strand.
GGTCTTGTCCCCATTTTACAGAGCAAGAAACTGCAGAGTTGAGAGGACCACAAACCCTAGTGTAGCCGGGGTTTCTACAGGGGTCTCTGAGGCTCAGAGCCTCTAAGCTTTGTCACCTGCTGGGTATTTGGAGCCTGCCTTGGGCCCTCAGCACAGCCCATACCTACCAGGGCCAATCCAAGCACATAGGCAGGCCAGGTTGGTAAGCCTCTGAACAATGCGTGGGTGGTGCCACCAGTCCTTGTCCTCACCAGGAATCCAATCAGTCATCCCGCAATTCCCCAGGCAGGGCCACAGCTGGCTGTGCTCCTAACATCCCTGCACTGACCAGCGGGTCACCAGTACCTTTGGGAGCCTAATTGTGCCAGTTGTGTCTGAGTGATGACTGCCAGAAAGTTCTGGTTTGTTATTCAGACATACAGATAAGACATGCTGCTTTGAAGACAGTGGCCTGCATTGCTATTGTCCTTCTTAACAGGGGTAGGGTCTTGCCAGGTCAGAGCAGGACGCATCCAGGGACAGTGACCTGCGCTGAGCTCCTTGGTCGTGCTGGATTTGACCAGAACACTCTCTGGTCAGGGGTTTTGCCTTTCAGCTCAAGCTGCAAAGAGACCCTCTCTGTCCTGCTGCTTCCCCAGATTCTGCCCATGGACATCCCCATGCCATCTCTACCTGGGTGAGCTATGTGGGGTCAGCTCACCGTGTAGGCTGCCTCAGGAAGGAGGGAACGCCTTGTGCTGGCAGGGGCCTAGTTTCCATTTGGCTTCATCAGAGGGTTTCTGACACACACCTACTGCCAGATCATACATAATAGTTATAACACGCCACGCGGCTTGGGGCTTAAGTTACTTACAAAAGCCCAGTTGGGGAATCCATAAAACATAGGTTTCTCTGGCCTGCATGGGTCTGATAAAGGGGTGTCCTGGCCCTGAGGAGTATCCAGACCTGCCACTGCTGTCTGGCTCCTGAACAGCTGGCTCTGAGTGTGCAGAGGCCTGGCTCTGACAACTGAGCCTACCTGAGGCCATCTGGAACCGCCATCCAGAGCTGTGGGGCATCCCACACACCTGCATGCGAGGGGAGGCTGGAACTCCGTGGGCTCTCTCTTCTGATTTCTCCTTTGCTGTGTGACAGTGGTGAGTGGGTGGTCGTGGGCCTACTGGTGGACTAGAGTCCTTGATTTTCTTCTGTGCAAAGACAGGACTCTCCAGAGCCCTTCATGCCTTAACATCCCAAGGAGGTTTTTTCGTCCTTTTCTTCCACAGTGCCCTGGAGTTACCATGTTTTGGTGGCATGTTACTTATAGAGAAGCTGGTGGCAGGGAGACCCTGGTGTAACTTGAATTGTGATAATGTCTATACTTGCTCTCATGGCCTGTGGAAGGGGAATTTGTTTTTCTTGATTTCACTTCTTTTACTTCATGGAGGCTTCATGTAGGTGCATATGAGGGAGGTTTATTCAGACAGTTTCCCTGAACATCTCTGGGAGGTCTGTGTGTTTGCCTGGCTCCAAGGGCATCCGGCATTTGGACAGCCTCTGGGCCCGGCACCATGGGGATGGCTCTGGGAACTGTCAGTCATGCGTGTGATGCACTGTGCATGACAGGGGCTCTGCAGACGATGTCCACACTCTCAGACACCCAGGGGCTTTCTCTTCTTATGTTGTCTTGTGTCCCTGGCCAGAGAGATCTTTTCCAAGTAGTAATTGTAAGTTTTTTGGTGGCAGGCTATTTGTGATATGTATCTCAACCCTGGGAATGCCTTTTTGAGAGCAGGGAGGCTCTCTGGGATCTTTTCACTTTCTAAATTCTCAGTGCATTTAGGGAGGAAAAGCATTCCCGAGACTTTCCTGGCAGCTGTTTATAAGCCTGCAGTGCACTACTGATGGTTGGCAGCCCTGTGATTTACCTTCTTCTCCCTAGTGGAAAAACTGTGCAAACTGATGCCTAAACCCAAGGTGCCATGCACAGTCACTGCTAACCCCAAGTCACCTGGGCAAGGCCCAGGTGAGGTGATTGAGGAGGACCTGTGATCCAGGGTCAAGAAGCTGCGTGCACCCTTCCAGGAACCACCAAAGCAGGAGAGCAGGTGCAGTTGGCTTGGGTGGGTGCAGGGCCAGAGAAAGGTGGGGAAAGCACCTGCCTCTCAGCCACCGTATCCGGGTTCTAATCCCAGTTCCATACTTACCCTCTGTGGAGCTTGGCACTTTCACCTGTAGGGAGGGCACAGGGACACCTTGGTTGTAGGCAGGAGGGCTCCTGGTCTTGTGTGTGGAGTGCCTGACACAGGGTCTGACTGGGGAGGTGGCCCGTGGCTGAGAGCTGACAGGCTGCCCAGAGCCAGTGGATGCCCATGGGAGAAGCAGCCTGCAGAGGGTGAAGAGAAGACTTGCAGTCTTGTGGCCTGATAGTGTCCATGGGCAATCCAGGGACAGAAGGCACTGATGCTTCAGGTGACCCTAGCTTGTGTCTGAACCAAGTTCCTAACTGCATAGTCCCAGGAGAGGAAAAACTTCCTCCTCTATAGAGAGTAATAGAAGGTAAATGGACTAGGCCAGGCAGGCAGGTGACTGCTGAGCCCCATTCTGCCTCTGCTGAGAGGAAGGTCATTCTGTGAACAAGCCATGAGGCTGGTCACAGCTTGAGGCTTCCTCAGCCCCGTGTGCCCTGCTATGGATGGAGAGCCCTCCCTTTAGAGGTCAGTAGCATAAGGACTTGGCCTGAAGTGGCTTTCCCGGGTCCCTTTCTGCCAAGAGGTCCAGTGGGGGCCCAACAGTCTGGGCCATGAGCTAGCCTTCTGTGTGCACATCAGCATTTCTGGCTCTGTTGCACAGGTATGGTCAGGGCCCTTTGTAGTTGCACAGGTGTAAAGCGAGGGCCTTGGCTGATGGTTCTTCCTGTCATGCAGAGCAAAGCAATGATGAGGAGGTGATTGTTCCCTCCCCAGGGCTCCAGGAAGCCTGGATCTTCACACTGTGCTGAACAGCACACAGCAGGAGCTCTAGTTAATCATGAAGATTGCATTTTGTTTGTTTTCATTATAATTACAGCAGAGCAGTAAAATGTGCAATCCGTGGAGCTGGACAGGCAGAGGTCAAGGATGTTTGCTTCCTGGCTTTGGAGGTGTCAGACACATGTGAAATATGCTCAGCTGACCCATTCACACATACATGCACACCTCTCACCTGTGTGTGCAGCAGCTAGGCACCTCCCATCTCCCAGGGACAAACGTGCATTTGAAGGGAAGCGTGCGTCCAGAAAGAAGTGGCATGGGGCTGCAGGAGGTGTTCACTGTTCAGTGAGACACACTGATATGACTGTGTGCTAATCAGGCCCCATGACAACAAGTAAAGTTTAGGACACTTGTTGAATTAGGTGTGTATTTAAAATTTGGCTCATTGAGAAGCAGTGTAATTGGCAGGCATTTCAGGCCTTTATCATGGACTTACACAGTGTTTGGAAGGTGGGTCACCCAACTAGTCAGCCTCCTCATCCCTTCATTTGCAGCAGGGAAACTGTTGAGAAACATTAAGTTTGCCCTGCCCCCATGGCTCCTCTGTGAAGGGTACCTTATAGTTTGTAATTAGTGGTAGGTGGGTAACAGCTGCCTACTTGGTATATTCTTGAGTTATGAGTAAATGTAGAGCACCGGTGTATGAATAAGAATCACCTGTCTAAGAGCAAATAAATATGTGGATGACAATCTGCCTGGGGCCTTCATCCTGGAAATCTGTCAGCCTCTCAGCTTGCAGGCTGTTGGTTCCCCCAGATAGATCCACTCTGCTGTTCTGTCTGGGTGTCTGCGTCTCAGTACCTTCAGTGCCATCTGGGTGGGGGTCTCCCGACCAAGCTGGTACTGGTAGAAACTGAGGCTTGCCTTTTTTTATTATGTAGGCTGTCTGCTGACACACAACATTCTAATGCATTAAATGTAGTGTGTATTATGATCTTCATTGGATATATAGCATTCCACTTCAGTACATCAGAGGAAGGGCCACAGGGCTCTATAAAACTAGGTCCCCTAAGTGTGGCCAGAGCAGGCCAGGCAGGCCAGTGGCTCCCCTGCGGATGCACCAGCCCGGATGGTGCCAGCAAGCATGAGCAAGCCCACAGGTGCCCCTTGGCCTTGGGGAAGGAAGGGTCTGGGAAATGCTTCTTATTATGATGCTGGGGTCTTTCCTGTTATGATTTCAGTTGTATTTGTCTAATAGTCTTATTTAAAGAAGACCATCATCATGATTCTGCATTCAGACGTTTGAAGCTTGAAAGCTTGAAGAGAAACCAGTTGTTTAAGTGGTTTTGTAAATGGGAGAGATAAATGTCTCAGGTAACCACAGTGGAAAAGCACCAGAAGGGTGATTTTTTCACTGTACCTGGGGGCAGCCTTGCTGACTGCAGGAGCTTTGGGGTCATCACCTTCAAACCCTGCTTTTGGTGCCTTGGGAGCCTCTCATGGTGCCTGTGGGGTACCCAAGTGCCCATAAGACAGCATCCGGAAGCCCCACTCTGCAGCCAGGTAAACCTACCCAGGCACTTTCTTACGGCCTCATCCTTCAAAGGTTTTCTTGTTGTGTTTTATTATTTAATGTAATTTTCTTTTAAAGAAACTGAGAAATGAAAGGAGAGCAATTATATGTCTACAACTTTTGTGATATTAATTTTATTTTTTATTTCTGGTTTTCCTCATTTGTGTTCATGTATTTAAGTCATTATCAGGAGATAATTCTTTACCCCAAAATAGCTTTGTTCTCACTCACCTCCTTGGTTCAGTTACTGGAAAACATACTACATTTACATATGTAATGGGACCAGTGGTAAAATTATATTTGTATTTTATACAACCTCTTTCTCTCTCTCTCTCTCTCTCTCTCTCTCTCTCTCTCTCTCTCTCTCTCTCTTCCCCCCCCCTTCTTTCTTTCTTTCTTTCCTTTTTTTTTGAGACAGAGTCTTGCACTGTCACCCAGGCTGGAGTGCAGTGACACAGTCTCAGCTCTGCAACTGCCTCCTTCTGGGTTCCAGTGATTCTTTTGTGTCAGCCTCCCATGTAGCTGGGATTACAGGCCCCTGCCACCATGCCCAGCTCATTTTTTGTGTTTTTAGTAGAGACAGGGTTTCACCATGTTGGCCAGGCTGGTAATGAACTCCTGACCCAGGTAATCCACCCACCTCGGCCTCCCAAAGTGCTGGGATTACAGGCATGAGCCACTACACCTGGCCACAATCGCTTTCTTAAATGAGTTAAGAAAGGAAGAGACATGTGCCTTCATACTATCTTTTATAATGACTCAGTTGTCTTTACTAGTGCTCTTTGTCATTTTACATCAATTTAAATTGTAATGTGTGGTGACTTGATTTCAGCCTAAAAAAACTTTCACTGATATTTTCTGTAAGATGGGTTGGTCAGCTAGCATCAAATTTTCTGTTTTTGTGTATCTGAAATGTGTTTATTTTGTCTTTATTTTTGATAGGTAGCTTTTCTGGTTATAGAATTCTTGGTTGACAGCCTTCAACCAAGTAAGTAACGAAGTCGTAGCTAGAATATGGAGACTTTAAAATGTCCTCCGTGGATTAGGGTGCTGATGCATGGAAAGATTGATTCTTTCAGTTTTATTCCTGGGAAGCCAGGCAGATAATTTGCTTTTAGGAGGTGGTTTTTCATCCCTTGAGCAAAGCCAGTAGATGAACATAGCTCATTCTGCCAGACAGTCCCTCAGTGGAGAGATTATACTATTAATAGAAAGGAATGTGACCTGGACATGTCAGTCCCTGGTCAGGACACTCCAGGAGCCCTACATGGTTTACAAAGCCGGCTGGGCTGTTCCATAATCCTCCCTGTCTTTAAGCTTCAGATCTCAGTCTGTGAATGTTACCTGTCCACCACTGCAGATCCACTCTGAGTCTGTGGGTGCTCTCCATACACCTCTACAGGGTCCACCTCGAGTCTGTGGGTGCTCCCCATCCACCTCCACAGGATGTACCCTGAGTCTGTGGGTTCTCCCCATCCACCTCCACAGGATCCACCCTGAGTCTGTGGGTGCCCCCCATCTACCTCCACAGGATCCACCTCGAGTCTGTGGGTGCTCCCCGTCCACCTCCACAGGATCCACCTCGAGTCTGTGGGTGCTCCCCGTCCACCTCCACA
>NW_016107446.1:4631531-4640263 GCF_001604975.1 Cebus imitator
AGTCTGTGGGGGCTCCCCGTCCACCTCCACAGGATCCACCTCAAGTCTGTGGGTGCTCCCCATCCACCTCCACAGGATCCACCTCGAGTCTGTGGGTGCTCCCCGTCCACCTCCATAGGATCCACCTCGAGTCTGTGGGTGCTCCCTGTCCACCTCCACAGGATCCACCCTGAGTCTGTGGGTGCTCCCCGTCCACCTCCACAGGATCCACCCTGAGTCTATGGGTGCTCCTTATCTACTTCCCTATATGTCCTGCTGGGTTTCTTACTCTTAGAGGTGCTCAGTAGATAGAAGATGACAGAAGGAATCAAGTCTCAAGGCCAAAGCCATGCTTTTTGTCAGATTTCAGGGCACGATTTAAGACCATGTGCATGAGCTGACAGTTGAAAATCAGGAGTCTAGGTTGTGGTGAATTTTACAACAGAGATAACAGCCCCTCCCACTGAGTCCAGTAGATGCCAGATGTTTCTGTAAGGGCTTTCTGTGTCTCCTTAGCCAGTGCCCTTCTCAGGTCTGCCAGGTGGGCATTTCATTATTTCTGAGGGTCACAGAGCCTGGCCACGACCTACATTGCGTGCCGCAACATCTCGAGGCTTTTTGGAGTGTGCTGTTTTCCGCTTCCTGTTGGATAGACATCTAAACATCCTCATGTTTCCCAGACATCTCAATCTGCCTTCTTAGCAAAATTCTTCTTGTAAGAAATGTTGGATTTTGTGGGTAGCAGGGGGACATGCATCAGGGGATAGCACCATGCTCTGTGTTAGAGACATCATCAGCCTGGGGAACCCAGCTGGCTCTTGTGGACTGCAGTCTAATTGGCCTGCTCCCTGCAGAGTGAGTGGGCTTAGACTCTGCCCCCTATGGCTTTGTGAAATAGGATGGTGGTTTTTTTTTTTCCTTGTTATTTAAGAAGGAACACTGAAGAGAGCCAGGAGGGTTCCTAGAGGAAAGGAAGGCGGGGAGAACAGCTACACATTAGGATTAAAGGGCCAAGGCAGGACGAGGCCACAGGAGCTCTGACAGCAGCTTGTGTGGCGTGTTCACCAACTGCTGGAGTTGGGTGAGATGTGAAAAACTGGCAAAATACTGCAAAATGGAAGAAAACCTGACCTTTCCTGTTACCCTTTCTCCTCTATAGTTTATCAGATGGTGGAAGGAAACATTATAATTCTACAAATAAGCCCCATCCTGACAGTGAGCCCCCACCTCCTAGGGTGGAAATAACCCACTCAGGGCAGTGGCGCCCTGCTGCCCACCCTTGGGCTGCTATAGGCCAGTGTAGGCTGGGGTTCCTGCAAGCCCAGGTCTCCTTCAGGGCGGGTGTGGCTCTTCCTCTTCCTAATGACTCAGAAAGCCCCCCAGGGGCCTGCATGGGTCCTGCCAGGTGGCCCAGGCTAATGTGTCTTTGATTTGGGTTGAATTTATAGCCACAGGTCATCTGATTATAGTCAGAAGCTCTGAAGGGAAGTTGGCAGGGTTTTTATCAATAAAACAATTTTTAATGTCATTAAAGTGATTGGCTTGTAAAAGCTTTTAGTACACAGGGTTGCAAAGGCAGAGAGAAATAATGAGAGATACTGGGTGGGCCGAGGGGGTGGACACCACCAAGCTGGGGCATTGAGACCCTTCCAGCACCAGCTGTGCTCAGTCTGAAGTTTCAGGGATTGAAGGAAACTTGAAATTACCCACTGAGCCCTGGAGAAATCCTTAGGAGCATGGACGTTTGTTTGTGTGTGCATGTGTATCATATGTGCATGTGTGTGTATTGTATGTATATGCATATTCAGTGTGTTATATGTGCATGTGTGCTGTGTGTGTAGTGTATGATATGTGTGCTGTACATGCATGTGTGTGTTGTGTATGTGTATTCAGTGTGTTGTATGTTCATATATGCTGTTTGTGTTGTGTATGATATGCATGTTGTACATGCATGTGTGTGGTGTGTGTTGTGCACATGTGTGTTGTGTATGTGTATTCAGTGTGTTGTATGTGCATGTGTGCTGTGTGTTGTGTATGGTGTGTGTGTTGGGCATGCATGTGTGGTGTGTGGTATGCACTTGTGTGTTGTGTATGTGTATTTGGTGTTTTGTATGTACATGTGTGCTGTGTGTTGTGTATGGTATGTGTGTTGTGCACGTGTGTTGTGTGTATGTGTGCTCAGTGTGTTGTATGTGCATGTGTTCTGTGTTGTGTGTGTTGTGTTATGTGTGCATGTGTGTGTTGTATGTGTGTTGCCTGCATATGTGTATTCAGTGTGTTGTATATGCATGTGTGCTGTGTGTGTTGTGTGTGCATGTGTGTGTTGCGCACATGTATTTTGTGCGGTATATGTTGTGTGTGTGTGTGTTGTGTATGTGTGTATACACAGAATCCACTCCACATCTGACAAGAGGCTGCCCCAAGCAAGAGCAACAACAAGACCCGCAGGAACAAGTGTGAGGACTTGATAAGGGACACTCAGCTTTGGGAGTGGTCCCAGAACAGCATCCTCAGTCTACCTCTTCACTGCCTTTTCACTACCTTCAACTCTCATTGTTCTCCCAAATACAGTGAAGTCCTTAAACCACTGGTGACACCAGGGATGTTTTGTACCTGACGCTTGTCACTGAGACCCAGCGTGCGGAGCAGGGCTCCCCTCTGGGCTTATCTCAGCAGAGTCTTTAGCACAAAGGCCAGCTCAGGAGCCAGCCCTCAGCCATGGATTCAGAAGGCTTCTGAGCCCTGGTCAGTGGGCAGTGACGTGACCCAAGCTTGCTTCATTAGCAGCCTAACAAGAGACAGGGGTGAGTGTGTGCCCACACACACATACATGTGAGAGCCGGGGAGAGAGTCACCTCTTGTTGTTTAATCACCCTCCAGATATTGAAGCTGGTGACCACTACTGCAGACCGCCTGCCACTAAGGACAGGCTGATGTATATCCCTGAGCAGGAGATGTCTGTGAGCTGGCTTCTTTGCAAACATGTATAGTGTCAATTCTTAATTTGCAAGCCTACATATTTATAAGCCTTGAAACAATAATACCTGCAGACAGAGGCTGATAAAAGCATTGCTCAGTAGTGAGATATATTATCCTGAAGGCACCGTCAATGCCTCTGGTCTCCGATGGGATCGCACAGTAATTAGCCAGGGAGGTGGTCAAACAGGATGGGAGTTGCTTCCGATCAGTGATTTCCCCATGTGGGCTGAGGTTCCATAATATTTTTTAGGAATCTCCCTTCCTCTGAATAGGAAGTACATGTCAAGGCAAACAATGGAGCCAGACAGAGCTTCCTGCTAGGTCTGTGGGAGATCATGACTGGTGAAAGGGCAGGATCCAAACACAAGCACGACCAGGGGAAGAAAACCCAAACACCCCAAAGATGATCACTGTGCATCTTGTACAAGTGCTGAGCCTGCCCAAAGGAAGAAAGAGACACAAAAGAGAGGCAGTAATGAGGAAGCCTGGCTCCCAGGCTGCTTTTCATAAAGACATAGTCAGCGTTTCTGAGACACAGGTGAAAAGTCCTTGTGCTTCCTTCTTTAATCAGCCCCGCTCCCTTCCAACAGAGCCTATCAAGTTTGCTTCCTAAGGAGGGCCCCTAAGGGCCAGCTGTGCTGGGTGGACCAGGCCCAGACAGGGCCAGGAGCCAGGGCCACTCCCAACTGCCACTCCTGAGGTCTGGGAGGCAGGAGCTCCACCTGTGATCCCCTTTCCCTTCTTTTACTCTCCCTTTCCTATTTCTCAGTGCACAGCAGCGGAGCATCAGACAGAACACAGTTCTTCTGCATCTGTCCCTGGAGTGAGGAGTCAGGCTCTGTTGGGGAGGGAGAGCCCTGTGGTAGGGCAATGGAGCCAGGCTCCTGCTGGACAGAGGTTGCTTGGGAGGCCACTGAGGGGAGCATGGAGCTGCTGCAGCCACACTCCCAGGCCCCTGGACAGGACGGGATGGGACAGGGCAGAGCACCCCAGCTCTCAGCCCTGCTGAAGTTTTTCGGGTGAACTGGATATCCCCACTAAGGGTCCTCAAGTTCTGTGCCCAGCCCCTGTGAGTGATGGAGTCTTCTGGCCTGTAACCCAATCCCACCTGGAGCCCAGAGAAGGGGCAGATGGGGAGGAGGGGGCTGGGAGGCTCCACTCACCTCCTTTGGTCATCACTTTTGCTGGTGTTTTTGATGTTAAAAGAGATGGAGGGGACGGGCAGGCTAGAATGGTTTATCTTCCCCAGTGGTTTCTGTGTGGAATTGACAACCCTGAGCCCTACCTGCTGACGTGAGATGCAGGTGGTCCCCGACTTACCATGGTTCCACTTAATGATTTTTAATTTCAAGATGATGCAGAAGCGATACACATTCAGTAGAAACTGTACTTTGAGTTCCCACACAACCACTCTGTTTTTCACTTTCAAGCAGTGTTCGATAAATTGCATAAGCTATTTAATACTTTATTATTAAAAAAGGCTTTGGGTCCGATGATGTTACATACTGTAGGCTAATGTGCATGTTCTGAGCATGTTTAAGGTGAGCCAGGCTATGCTATGAGATTTGTCATGTTGGGTGTATTAAATGAATTTTAGACCTAATGATATTTTCAATTTATGTTGGGTTTCTCAAAATGTAACCCTAGTATAAGCCAGGAAGCATCTGTATCTTTTTTCATTTTCTGGGGGATACAAATGTAGGAGGAGGACTTTCTGAGCCCTAGGACATGCCCAGGTGATGAGGCTTGTGGACAGCTCCTCCCAGGCATCGCCCTTTCTCTTGGCCTGCACTGTGTTCTTACTGCAGAAGCCACTAGGCACAAAGGCTGCATGTGGATTTTGTCTGAGGAGTGGTGTTGGAAGCGCAGGCATCATAAGCAGGTTCCTTGGGGGAGAGGGGCCACAGGGCGAGGGTCCTCTCCAGCCTTTGCCCTGGGAGCGGCTACTGTGATGGAGGCACATTCCCAAGTTCTCGTTCATGGTATTTTGATGGTATTTTGAAATGACATAACCAAACAAGGCAGGATAGCAGCAGCCAAGATGGGAAAACCTTGCCTTCCCTCCAGAGAACAGAGGGGCCTTCCACAAACTGTGTAATTTCCAGAAAACATTGGTGCTTCTCCATGGCTCTGCTGGCCGACTGCATCCTCTTAACCCTTTAAGAATCCAGCCCTCCTTTCTTCTGACTTTAAGCACTAGGTAGGGCTTAAAAGATAGTTGCCAAGCCAGGCGTGGTGGCTCATGTCTGTAATCCCAGCACGTTGGAGGCCAAGGCTGGAGGATTGATCACTTGAGCCCAGGAGTTGGGGACCAGCCTGGCCTACATGGTGAAGCCCCGTCTCTACTAAAAACAGAAAAATTAGCCAGGCATGGTGGTGTGTGCCTGTAGTCCTGGCTGCTCAGGAGGCTGAGGCAGGAGATTTGCTTGAACTAGGGAGGCAGAGGTTACAGTGAGGTGAGATGACGCCACTGTACTCCAGCCTGGGGGACAGAGCAGCGGAGAGGGGTGAGGGGCACTGAAGATAGTTGCCAAGATACTTGTGCATTTTAGAAATTGGGACCAAGACTCCAGAATGCTCATGTGCTCAGGCATTTGTTAATTACATCAGCCTCAGTCCCAGTATCCCCTTGTCCCCTCCCAGGAAAGCAAAATGTAACTACTACTAATAAGCTGGTTGTACAGAGAATTCCTGGCTGTATGGAAATTAATGAAGCCCTAGGAAAGAGAGTGTGATGACATACTTACTAGATTACAGATGGAAGCCACTGTCTGAAGCTGAAGGAAGCAGGATGCAGTGAGCTTGGCTGCCGCAGGGCAGGGGCACCAGTCCCTCCTCTCCACCCAGCCACCCTCCTCCCAGCAGCCTCAGCCCCACCTGGGGATGTTCGAGGCAAGTTTGGATTGATGATCAGCAAATTGGGGCAGGATGTGGCCCATCACAAGGAAGATCTGGGGGGGTGGGGGTGCTGGTTAGGCTGGGAAACCTGAGGTGTAACCTGCTTAAGGCGAGTCTGTGGTCACCTGAGGTGGCAAGCAGCCCTCTTAGAGTGCCGGGTATGGGGAGGATTGCCATTCAGAGGCAGAAAGCTGCCCAGTGGGACAGGCAAGCTCGCAGAGTCACCATGATTCCTGCTGTAGGACCAGGTGAGGGTGCCTGCAGCTGCCACAGAGAAGGAAATGTTTCTTCTTGCTTCCACTGCCTGAGCCAGGGCTCTGAGCCACTGGACTTACGTGGACAGGAGGGTGAGTAGAACCCATCTATTCCTCCGTGATCAGAAGTGATAGCCCGGGGCAGTGTGGCCGTTTCAGGTCAAAACGGACGTCATCCCATGAGGCCATAGGTGCAGGGCGTGACAACCCAGAGATACTAAGTGCTAAGTAGAGGTGCAATGTAGGCGTCTTGGCCCCGTATCCAGGCCATGCAGGCGGTGTCTGGAGCATCCTTTGGAGATCATTCCTGGACTGTTACTCCTTGTACATAAATTGACCTTTCTCTAGTTGGGGATGCTGGGCCAGGCATTCCTGCCCATAAAAAACAAAAACCGTTACAGACAGAAGTCACAGTGACAGAGCACTGGTAGGAGGGAGTGGCCAGGGAACCTGCAAGAGGAGCCTGTGCCGGCCTGCCTGCCTCACATAGCATCAGGAGAGAGACGCTGGCCAGGCCCTCCATGACTAAGTGGGTCCTGCTTCTGAATCGCAATTTCTTTTATACGTTTATTCCATTTTCTGAGTCACCCTTCATTGAGCATTTACTAAGTGCCTGACGCTGTCCTGAGTATACATTACTCTAAAGCAGAGTCAGTGTTGATCCATTCCTTCGCAGCTCAAGCACCCAACCAGTGAACAGGGCGAAGTGCAGGCAGAGAGCCAGAAGCAGTGAGGGTGTGCGCTCAGCTTCCTGGAGTGTCTGCTAATGAGTAAAACAAGGTTTGCCAGCTTGAAATGGAAAAGCAACAGGAAACCAGGAATGAACTGCTCCAGAAAAGCCCGGGCCCCACACCCAGGAGCCTCCTACCTTGTTTGGTGTGAAATCTGTGGAAGTCTCCTTCCTCAGAGACACAGCTCCTCCCAGGAGGAACCTAGAGGGATGTCCAAAGAAAATCTCAACACAAAAGCTCAAAACTCTAGAGTAAAAACAGTTCGCATTTGGCTTTTGGAGTAAGAGTTTTAAGCAATGGATGCAGACCACTTTGCTGTTCACTTTCCTGTAAATCAACTTGATACTTTGCTGTCAGCCAACATGACAGCAGTGAACAGAGCCCAGGCAACCTCTCAAACTCAAGATAGTCAAGTTGTAACTATGGCATACCAGCCAGGAGCTTCTGGAGTGTGGTATAATCCAACAATGGGGTGAGGCCCCACGTGGTTTCCAGAATGCCAGAAGCCCCATATCCAGATACATGGTGGGCGCTGCATTGTCGTTTAGGACCAAGAGCTCCTCTCTGCCAATTCACTGCCTGTTTACACAGCAAGTCATGTGTCCTCAATGTTGGACTTCTGTGGTATCAATATTTGAGGCCCACAATGTATCTGATCACCTTTAAAATGCTGTACAAATCTGAATTGAATATGAGTATCCTATAACTTGAGTACTGAATGTGGCTAGAATCATCCCAAGGCAGAACTGAGATTCTAACTGCTACACACATACACTCACAGCCCTGGATTTTCCTTTGTGTGTGCTCTTTCAGCGTGGTGACTGATAATTTTCAGATCATGGGGTCTTTGGGTACATTTGGTATGGGTGAGCCATGTCTGACACTGAGTGACATTGGGTGCTGCCCTGTCCCATCCCTGTGTCATGGCCAGGCCTCCTGTCCCTACCACTCAGGGCAGCCATTCTGCCTCTGGCCAGCTGTCTGGCCTGGACTTATCCCTCCCTGGTCTGTGGAAAAAGACATACCCTTGGGTCAGAACCCCCACAGCCCTCTGCAGTGACTCTCTGATAGCCTTTTTCCTAGTAAGCTGTTGCTTGCTTGTCTAGGCAAAATCTCTAGCAATTGCCCAACCAAAAACTGGGTCTTGGAGCTGATAGCTACACATCCCCTGAGGGTACCTCTGAAAAGCAAGACCTTCTGAAAGATGGAACCCCGAAGAGCCGGTACAGAAGCAGGACTGTGTGGGGTACCATGAGGGCAAGCACAAAGCTAGCCACCTGCACAGACCCACCAGCACGCAGCAGCTCCATACCACATTCCTGGTGTGTGGGCCACAGGGAGCCCCCTTTGCCTCTAACTGTGTGTGGCACTCACAGGGCTGGGTAGTTTGTGTTTCTTTTGGTGATGATGTCTACTTGGGCTGAAGGCTGAGAGTACCTGTTCCTTTGGAGACCCCGCTGCAGGCGAGTGGTGAGCACGTACTTCTGCACAGACACAGCTGCCGACGGGCCTCCTCCACACCAGCACTGAGTCGTCATGGAGATGATGCAAGCTGGGCTGTGTGTGGTCAGCGGAGGGACACTGGCCCTGCTGGATGGGTGTGTGAGAGGATTACGAACCAGCATCAGCACATCGCAGTAAACAGCCCCCAGCGCTGCCACACACAGATGTCGGGTGTGGTGTATGGGGTTCCTGGCCTGGTGTTCTGTCGACAGACGCTCTGTGACATCCCCAACTCATCTCCCTTGTCATGCCAAGACAGTTTCCTAGCAGCCTTACTCAAGAAAGGAATCACGCCGGGCGCGGTGGCTCACGCTTGTAATCCCAGCACTTTGGGAGGCCGAGGCGGGTAGATCACGAGGTCAAGAGATCGAGACCATCCTGGTCAACA
>NW_016107446.1:4640516-4674229 GCF_001604975.1 Cebus imitator
AAAGGAATCACAAAGGACCCAGGTTTTTTTCTCTGTAAAGCTGCTGGAAGAAATTAAAACAGGGACAGAAAATGGTTACCTTTAAAAAGTTGGTTTTAATTTTACCAGTGGGAGAGAGACCGGTAGTCAAATAGAAGTTGTTTACTGAGTATTTTGGGTTGAAGAGATACTGGTTCTTGATGACTTAGGATGAATTTTAAAATCTGCTGCGTAAGAAATTAAGGCAGTGCTCATTAGGAAGATCCTAGGCCTGTCCTGAGAATGATTGCATAGTCGTCTGTTCAGTGCCACCTGCCAGGCTGGGAAGGCACATGTGTTTCTGTGGATGTATCTGTGGTGTGCTCAGGGCCCTGGAGGCAGAGTCTTCCTGAGTCTGTCTGGGAGGAGTGCTTCCCTTGGGCATCCCAAGCTCCATTGAGCCCTGATCCATGGATGAGGAGGAGACAAGTCTCCTGGGGGACCACAAGACCTATGCCTACCCCTAGGAGGTATATGGGACTGGACAGAGATGGGAAGAAAGCAGAACTGAGAGCCTGCAGGATGTGCCAGAGGAGGACCAGGTGAGTGCAGACCCCACTCACTGGGCATGTGTTTAGTGCATGTGAGGTGCCAGGCATCATGCAGGCGGGGAGTTTTGTGGTGGGACAGGCTCAGAACCCTCCTCTGCTAGAGCTTATGGCTTCAGAAGACGATAGGCATTAAACATGCACATCTGCTGATGGGGACACAGGTTGAAAGGGATGCATGGGATCTATCACATTGCATGGTAGTAGGAATCACATTTAGAAGGTCATAGATGTCCCTTTCATATGGTGACAGGGTGTGCAGATTGTGACTAAAATCCAGATATGCTGCTTGAGACCAGGCTCAGCATAAATATTGGTTGCTTTTAAAGGGGTTTCTTGATGTGAAAGGAAACAAGTAGGCTAGCAGATGAAGAGTGTGGGCTCTGGTGTGGTAGGACTGGATTTGGTGCTTGGTTTAGGGCTATGTGACTTTCTCTGTGGAAAATGGAATAGTAATTATGCTGGCAAGGATAATGCTTAGTGTAGTGCTGGGCTTATAAGAGAGTCTCAGTAATATTACCTTCTATGTGTGATTGTTATTACATTATTTTCTTATCTTTATTGTCATGTCAAGGAAAATCATTTTTAGTAATACGTCAAAGGCAACTTGTAGTTCTGGAAATTTTCTAGGATCTGGATTTCTTAGAAAGTTAAAAAGTCATTATTCCTGGAACAAATATTATGCAGATTTGGGATTTCAAGTTCACTGGTCCTAAACATATTATCATTTGTTTATTTATTTATTTATTTTGTATATCAAAAGTGAATTCTAGTAATTTCACTCCTAGGGATGTGCCCCAAAGAATTGAAAACAGGTGTTCAAACAAGTATACAAATGTTCATAGTAGCCCTATTTACACAGTAGCCAAAAGGTAGAAGCACCCCAAGTGTCTATCAGTGGATGAGTGGATAACAAAATGTGGCCTGTACATACCGTGGACTTTTATTCAGCCATGGAAGGAAATGAAATTCTGATATATGCTGCAACTTGTGTGAATCTCAAAAACATTATGCTCAAAGAAAGGCAGCCTCAAAAGGTCACATACGGTATGATTCCATTGGTATGAAATTCCCAGAATAGGTAAATCCATGGAAACAGAAAGCAGATTGGTGGTTGCCATGGGCTGAGAGGAGGCGGCAAATGGAGTAGAATCGCTTCACGGGGGTAGGGCTTTATTTTGGGGTGATACAAATGTTCTGGAACTAGATGGAGGTGGTGGCTGCACAATATTGTGAATGTAGTAAATGCCACTGAATTGTTCACTTTAAAATGGTTAATTTCATGTTATATGAAGTTTGCATCAATAAAAAAGTTAGTTCTAAGCACCATTTATACTGTAATATTTGTAAATTACCATAATAGCGCCTTTATATGACTTAGACCTTTACAAATAATGTAAAATTGTCCCCTTAGACCATCTCACTTAGAACAGCTTCCATCATTAAAAAGAAAATGTGTTCCATGCTTGTCTGCCTTATTATCACCACAGCAAGGGCCCAAGGTTGATCTTTCATGAAGCTTTGCACAATCATCGTGAAATGTGGTTATCTCGTACTTTGCTGCCTACAGAGAGGCCCACAGAGGCTGCCATGTGAGACTGATATTCACCCTACCCTCTCTCATGATCCAGAGAAGTGGGAGAGCCTAGGAATACTCCAGGGGAAATCAGATCACCAGGCTGCACTTTATGTTTGTGATAACGTTGGTAAGTTGCTCAGAGCCATGCCTGGTTGTAAGTGTGATGTGGCCTGACGAGGATCCTGTGACCTTCCATTCAGTTGGACAGACACTGGAAATCCACCATAGGCCAAGGCAGCAGCTTAATTGGGGCCTTGTTTGTTTATTCTGGGTTGTAGGTTGTTCCCGATGACCTAGCTGACTAGAAAGCATCGCAGGAAATGTGCAAGTCAGCTGATGAGCACTCAAAGAGTGCCCTGCACCCACTGTGCATCTACCCTTTTCCTGTCCCGCCTGGGCGACGGTTGCACTTCCAAGTTCAAGGATTAGCCGAGGTTGTCTAGATGCTTGATTAGCGTGTCCTTTTAAAAGGTCCATTCCTCATCTCACTGTTTGCCAGCGTACCCTTCCTCTCCCGGACAGCCATACCTGCTTCCCTGTGTTAATGACAGTTTATGAAGTGAGGCACAGTGAGAGGGATCTGAAGCGTTTGTGGGGAGCTTGTAATAGGATCTAAGCTTTTCCCTTCAAGGTTGGTTGGTTTTTTAAGTCCACTCTAGGTTTATGGAGAGGAAAATTCATTATAATCTGACATTATTTGGCTATGGCCATGACATGGATTTATAGCCCATGTCATGTGCAGCTGGGTGAGGGGAGATGAATATGCCCCCAGTTGGTCTCCCATCCTGGAGAGGATTTCATGGTTCATTTGACAGAGGAACCCAGCAACCCTTCATTCAGGGGACAGTGCTCTTCCCAGGAAGGGGTATTCAGATCCAGAGGTGGTGGAAGGCATTCTTTGGCTATACCCACGAGGGTTTGAGTTAGGAGGCCCTTTGGAGCAGACATTTGACTTAAGACCTGAGAAAACACCAGCATTCTCTTACATCACCATATATGCAAGTATGATCGTCCCTAGAGGTGGCATACGCTCATGTCTTAGAAGGAAAAAAAGTTATTTGTTCTAGAAAAGGGTCATAATTAGATAGATATGGGATTTGTCCTTTGAGCTATCAATGGCATTGATGGCAAATATGTGTCCCTTAATAGATACAGCAGCTGTCACTGGGTGATGGCCTGAGAGTGACTATCAGAGTCTGGGCCCGTCTGAAGGCTGTGACTGTCCTCCAGGACCCAGGGAAGGCAAGAAGCCTTAGCCCAGGTGTCGCTGCATGGAAGGCCTTGTACAAGCCACTTAGTGATGTATTTTCCCACCTGGAAAGTAGATGTAGTAATAACTGGAGAAGACTTTCCTGTGTGTGTTTCCTGTGTGTATGGTGAAACTAAATGATTGTTATTGTTTTGCCATGGTGCTGTGGGCTAGGATGCTGGACAAATCTGAACTGTTACCAGACAAATACATCTAAGTCGGATGGAGATCCTTTTTTGCTTGTTTTTTTAAATCACATTATTCCAGCTTTCATGATATCTCAGCTTCCTTTGTTGCCTTGCTTCTAGAAAAATCAGTTTTGTCTTATATACATATATACTATCTTTTTCCTAAAAGGATCTAAGGGGCTTTATACAAATAGTATAGTTAAGCAGAATAAAACAATCTAAATTCATGTGGAAAGAAAATGAGATGCAGAGAGTAGAGATGATGAAGGTTTGTGTTTGGGGGAGGTGTGAAAGGGGGAGTCCTGAGCTGAAAAACTTGGCTTCTCCCTGTAAGGAGTGGTGGGCAAACGGACAGAAACAATACACTTCCCTTGAGCACCCATCAAATGGCGGGCACCATGCTTCACGCTGGGATAAAGCTGAAGTCAGCCCCACGCTGGTGGTCCCTCAAACGTCCAGAGCCTGTGGGACTGGAGAAAGGGGCATGAGGTGGCAGGTCAGCCTTCTGTGTCTTCATTATGTAGTTAGAAACAGTTCCCACAATCTCAGCCGCATCTGTGCCAGGTGTGCCCTGCATTTCGGATGTGCCACATTCGGCCTCTCCCTCACTGTACAGGAACCAGGATGTGAGTCTGGGATCAAAATCACTGAGGTTTGTGGATAATGGTTTGACTGGATTTTGAAATGATTATTTTCCCAGTGTCATTTCATTTACGGCTCTTTATGTGACCCTGGACTTGGTGATAGAAATCAACTTTGTGTTCTCAATTACTATGACTGTGTAATTTCCTAAGATTTAGTGTCTCCTGTGAAGAGTCCTGCTTCTGCTAGGACATTGGGCAGCTGCTCCATCTCTGAGCAGTTCGTGGAATACTAAGTGACAGGCACCGGTCCATTGAAAATGCCTCCCTGAGACTTATGTGTACACCGTCGTTATTTATCACCCTGCACTCCTCCGCGTGTGTAGCTCGGAACTGACTCTGAATTAAACAGGCAGTGCTTGGGTTTGGGTGTCCTCTCCCACTCAGGGTGCCTCCCATTCATGATGAGCCCCAGGTGTATTGTGTGACTACAGGATCGTGACCACAAGTGTGGCTGTGGGTGGATGTGTAGGTTTTGGAAAATGATTACTTGGAAAATTACATTCTTATACCTGGCAGTCTTACCTAGTAAAAGTGGAGAAATAGCGGCTAGGTAGACTTTGCTGTGTAAACTTAGTGTGGCTTAAAGCCATTTCAGGCTAGCTGCGGTGGCTCACACCTGTAATCCCACTATTTTGAGAGGCTGAGACGAGAGGATCATTTGAGGCCAGGAGTGAAGAGACCAGCCCAGGCAACAAGGAAACCCTGTCTCTAAAAAAAAAGAAAGAAAAAAAAAAAAATCCAGGCATAATGGCATGCACCTGTAGTCCCAGGAGGCTGAAGTGGGAATATCCTTCAGCCCAGGAGGTCAAGGCTGCAGTGAGTCATGATCATGCCACTGTAGTCCAGCTTAAGTGACTGAGCAAGGCGCTATTTTAAAAAAAAAATCCATTTCAGTAATTCACTGGGACTATTTTCTTTGCACTCCTTTGTGGGGGATGTTTCCCTGAGCCCACAGCCAGCACTTTATCGGCAGGGCCCCGTGCTTCAGCCACCCTGGTGCACATGTAGCAACAGGCTGGTGCCTGTGATGGGGGTGGGCCCAGGGGCATTGGAGTGGGACTTGTCAGTCTGCAGTGGTGATGACACTTCTGAAGGAATGGGAGAATTTCATCTTCTAACTTGCTGTTCAGTACTCTCTGTTCAACTAAAGTAAACGTGCCTGATGAATAAACACTCATGGTTGACGATGAGGCACAAGGATTCAACAGAGGAGACAGCCAACCCTAGGGTTACTGGCATGTTGGGCACTCTGTCCGGCAGCCGGTGCCCCAATGTCCCAGGAGTCAGTGGCACTTACTGCACACAGTCACTTGTTAATGTCTGCTTGGCTTGGCTTCAAGCTGTGGTTAGGTCCAGGTCTTCTGCATTAACCATCTTTGGACCAGCAGCCTCCAGAGCCATGTTTTCATGGTGAAAGGCAAGTCCCCAGGGACACAAGCCCATCTGTACCCAAGTGGAACCCGTGATGCCCTTCACCTTTATCTTGTTTGTGGGTATTGAATTGGCCAAGGAAAATCTTATGGCTGAGCCTAAGGTCAAGGGTGGAGATGTACACTCTGCAGAAGTGGAAGGTAGGGAGGAATGTTCGCTGGGCAGTAGTATACCTGAGGCTCTGTGAGAATGTCTACTTTTAGCAGTCAAGAGAAGACAGATCTTAGGCTTGCAGGTTTCCTCATTCCAAGGTTGGTGGGCTTGTACTTAACTTTGAAGTGATATTTCTTCCCAGGTGAGGGGGAAGCAGGAAAGTAAGAGGATCTTGGGAACTGCTGTGCTCATTAATTTTATGGCAAGTCCATGTATCACCTGGAAAACCATCCATGTGGTGTTGCGTAGTGGACCAAGAGCTGTGGTCTGGATTCCGCGCATAGCTTTTGGGAAGAGGCTGACATGAAGTGTGCTACTAGCTTGCCGAGAGCCCTGCTCACTTCTGAGTGCGGCTTAATTCCAGTGATGTCCTTTGTTCTTCCAAGGCTAACCACCTCAAAGGGATTGCAGTGGCCAATGGAGGGCTGGTGAAGATTCAAGCACACTGACAATTAGGCTAAATGAGCAGAGGCAGGTTCTTGCATGGAAGTCACATCAACTTGCTGGAATGACTGTCCCTTGACCTCCTCTTGTCTACCTGGTCTTCCTCCACCTCACTTTAATGCTGCTGTGAACTCTGAGCATTTAACTGGGAAAGTTGTCACCACCCCTCCATCACCCGTGTCCTGCGGGTCCAGGACTGGAATGAGGGGCACACGTAGTTGCCTCGTGGGTGGGATTTCAAGGAAACAGGATACATTCCTTCCCCACTCCCTCACCTTTTCCCAGAAATGCCCTCATCACTCTTGCCTTTTGAAATCCTGTCATTGGAATTTCCTGCTTTTGCAGCTCTTGTCAGCCGGTTTCTTTTGAAACTCAGTACCCTTGGGAGCAGTGATGCGAAACCATCACAGATGCTGACCTCGCTGACAGGCCGGGCAAGAAGAGGTCTGGGAGGATCTATCAGGAGTGCGAGGAGCGGGTGGGGCCTGCCCTGTAGTGAGGCTTAGGGTATGGGCCCTTAGGGAGGACAGGAGATGAGAGTTGGGATGTGACGGGGTGAGGGGGTGGTAAAAGGTAGAGGGTGAGGGGTGAGAGGGCCCCAAAAACACCCCCCATGGGCCACGGTTTCTCTTGGGCTGCACCACTCCAGGGTGGGACTAGAGGACATTCAGGTCTTCAGAATGCCAGCCAGGCTCCCCTCCTATTTTTTTTTTTATCCCAGAGATAACAGAGTTATTTCTTCTGCCTGCTTTTTGGGGGGCTCCTCCTTTCTTGCTGCAATGCTGTCAGAACCATAAAGAGCCAACATCTATGATTAATTTCAGTGGCCTGCACTGGTGAATGCATGTGGCACACAGAATACCTGGCTGTGGAGAAGCAGCAGCAGGACCTAGCATGTTGGCACTGGAAGGGAATGCGGAGGCCTCTTAGTTTAATCCCTCATTTTACATGCAGGGAAACTGAGGCCCAGAGAGGGGGCCCCCATAGTTAGCCAGTGGCAGTTGGCTCTGGGGGTCCCTGAACAGCAGCACCCCACCCCAGTGCACTCTTGGCTGGGCAGTGTGATGGGGGCCCAGCCTGGTGGACGCTCAGCAATAGGAAGGGTAGCAGTGGGGAATCCCTTCCCGGGTCTACCAGACTGGGGCTCCACTGGGTCCTAGCAGTCCTAGCAGTCATTGAAATATGGGGTTTCAGTTTTCCGATTCTTAAAAACCCTGAGGAAGGAGTCTAGAAGAAAAAAAAAAAAAAAGTCTACACTGATAGATCAGCTCATCAAAAGATTATTTTGAGACCATTCAGGTGATGTAAACAAACTTTCTGCTTTGTAGCACCCAGCAGTGAGTATCTGGAGAAGCTGGAAACGGGGCTCACCCGATGAGGGCTGTGAGCGTGTGCCTCTAGGGTGCTGCAGGTTTCATTTCATTTCTATCTCCACTTATCGAGCAACTGCTGGATAATAGTGGTCAGCTGTTTTATGTCCATTGCACATTATTGCATACTGTGTCTAATAAGCCTGTAGAAGTGAGTGCATTATCCTCACTGCAAATGTGGAAACCAAAGCTCTGTGTTAGGAACTTGCATCAGGTTCCCTGGGTGGCAATGGTGATGCAAAACACACACAGATCTGCCCATGTGAAAGCCCCACGCTCCTGACAACTGAGCCATGCTGTCTGCTGAGCCACCTTTGTATGGCATGACAGGGCCAGAGAGAAAGGACTGGTTACATACTGCACACCCAGAGAGACAGGAATGGGCATAGTTGCCACCTATGCTGTAGGAAATGGAGTGCAACCTGCATGATGCAGTGACTGTTCTCCCTGGCTGTCCTGCGACCCCAGCTTCTGCCCTGGGCTGCTGCCTGGGCTGCTGGAGGGCACACCTTGGGGCACGAACATGCCCTACAACAGGTTGTGGGTCTCGTTGGGGTAGAGCACCCTCAGACCCTTGTTGCCTCTTGCATTCTCCATCCCATGCCCCCTCCATTCTCCATCAGGAATTCTACTCCTGGGACTTGGAAAGCACACACACACACAATGTGGACTGGAGGCAGCTCTTCTGATTCTGACTCTGGGGGTGCCTTTCACCTGTTGGGCCTCAGCAGAGCATGCAAAGGAATGAGGGAGGGTGATTCACTGTGGGGAGTTAAGGATAGGAGCCTCTGGGATCGAGTTCCAGATCTGCTGGTTGGGAAAATGTTTTACTTAATGTGAGTGTGTTTGGAGTGAGCTGCCGAATTTCCACAGCTTAGATTCAGGGTAGAGGAAATGAGAAGAATTCATCTTTGATTTCCATGATGGTGGAGTGCATGTAGGCCCAGAGAGCAAGAGCAAGTCTGTGCAGAGGTTCTGTGCCAGTGGACACACTATTGGGGGCATGCTGACAATGGGAGGGTGTCGGGGAGCACACAGACCCCCTGCGGGGGCTAGAGCTGACAGTTCCCACTGAGAGGGAGGCAAAATTAGAGATGGCCATGCTGCAGGAGCCGAAAGGCCTGCCTGGCCCTGTGGTTTGGAGAGCAGGAAGCCCCATGGCCGAGCCCCGGGCCAGGCCTCCGGGTTGCTCCAGGGCTCAGGTTGAAGATACTGCCTCTGCTCAGTACCAGAGGGGACGCTGGTGGATCCAGGCAGGGGCTGCATGGTAAAGCCTGTCTGTAGATGCATTCTGGCTCAGGGAAGGCGGGCTCGCTTCCTCCCTAAGGAGCAGTTTCTGATTGATGGTGGATAGCAGCTATTTTTCTTTTGTTGCCATGAGTGTTTATTGGGGTTAAACCTGCATCTTTACTTTACACATTAATGTAGGGAGATACTGGCTTTGAGAAATGAGTGTAGATTGAATTGAGTTATTTAGGCTAATATGTTCCTAATTAGTGCAAGTGGTCTGCATTTTCTTAATCAAAAGAATCTACCCCAGGGAAAAAGTGGACTCAGTTTTACTGAGATACCAAAACATGGGTGTGATGTTAATGAGAGAGCTCTAGGAATCTTCTGGTCCCGCTGCACCACATGCCAGATCACGAGCACCGCAGGAAGGCCTGAGGGCCACCAAGATGCTGGCCTGCCCTACAGTGGGGAGACGGGTGATGCAATACTGCCCTGGGCCTGAGCTGACTGCAGGGCCTGGGGACACTGCCCAGGGGACGGTGCAGGGAGCCACCGCACACACTCCAGCTCTCACCTCCATGGTGGGAGACAGCCGGGCACCCTCGTTTGCTTGGAGTACTTCCCTTAAAGTGGGTCTGGCTGGTCATTTTCTTTTACTTACCAGCTTTGTTTCTTTGTTTCATTGTTTAGTCCTCAGAACAGCCAAAGGAGAAAGCTGCAGAAGAGCTCACCAGGAGGTAGAACCGTGTATGCATCCTCCAGAGCTGGCAGGCAGGAGGAGGTGGAGGGGTAATGGTCCTCCCGTGAGGAGAAGATACTTGGAGGGGGAGTCTGGTGATTCCTGTGGACTCAGGTGACAATGAGGAGGAGAAACTCAGTGTGCTAATGGTGGCATTGGGTCTGGCCCATTACTCTCCTTGGGTCCTACTCCCTCAGGTGGAGGAAGGGTTGACTGCCTGATGTGGTGAGTGAGGACTGCATGAAGTATGTATGCAGACAGAAGGTTAGTTAAGTCCAGGCTTGGCCAGGGCCAGGGTCATGGGCAACAGCGGTGATGATGGCAGATAACAAATCCTGAAATATAATAAAAATGCCCAGAGTACAGCCCAGAAATGCCTGTGATAGTCCCTAGAGGTGCCTGGAGCATGCCTGTGTTCACACAGTCTGGTGGTCTCCCACCTCGTGTGCCTGGGCCGCAGCCTTCCCCCCACTGAAGGCCTCTGTTCCCACTCCCTGCTTGCCGGCCTGCTGGATTCTGGCTCCCGTGCTCCTGTCCCGCCGCCCCATTCCCAGCCTCCTCCCGGTCTCCCCTCACTGTTGCAATGGAGTGTTTTGGTGGCCAGCACTGACCTCTCTTCCACCCAGCATTGAGCTCATGGAAGGAGTGGAGCTTTGCTCTTCTGTGGAGGAGCACAGAAATGCTGGTGACCACAGGGACCCCTGGTGTTGTCCACAAAGGTCTCCAGAACACAGTAGGGGATGGGTGGGCTGCCCAGGGCTGAGGCAGGACCCTGGTGAGCAGTGCAGTGATGGGGCGCACATCAGCCCCTTCCTAACAGCCAGGGCTGAGGGAAGGCGCTGCAGAGAGCCGTGCTGCACAGAGCCGTGCTGCACTGTGATTCAGCGCACATAGGGACCCTGGAAGCAGGGGACAGTAACTCCCTTTTGTGGTCAGAAAATTGGGGATGCTAAATGGCTGGCTCAAGCCACAGAGGTGCTGCCTGGTGGATTTGGGATTTGAACTTGGCTCTGCCTGGCTCCTAAGTTTGTGTTTGTTTTCCGTGCTCCCTGGAAGGACCAGCCAGCCTTGTTGCTAAGCAGCTGGGGACGCTGGGAAGCGAGTATTCTATATGCATCAGCCAGTGAAGCACTTATCAAATGACCCCCAGATACCATCTCACTAGGGGAGGCCGTGTTTCTGGCGCCCTCCTGTCCCCACAATTGTGCCTGTGGGTGTTTTTGCAGGAGATCTTGCCCTGGGTAGGAAAGCCAGTAGCAGGGGAGGGGGGTGGCATTGGGCTGCTCCTTCTGGCTTGCTGTCATCTCCCTTGTCCTGCCTCCTGGGCCTTCCCAGGTCCACTGTAAGGAAGGACCTTGAAAGAGCACAATCCCTCGGGCACCGAACCTGGGGGCTTACAGAGGGGCAGCCCTGGGGGAGGGGGTTGGAGCCTGCAGTTTTCTCTGGGATTTCTTTTTGGTGATCTTGTCATTTTGGTGGGTGTTAGTTTCCTTGAGCATCTTCATTGTATTAGTAGCCATGAGTGTTACTGAAAGACATTTTTATTCTTAAAGCATTCAGGGACTGATAACCAAAATTATAAGACAAGCTACAGGAGATGAAATCAGTGGCACTCGGGGATTGTGGGACAGGACCTTTTCTCAA
The DNA here is from genome assembly GCF_001604975.1 of Cebus imitator. Classification (NCBI taxonomy): domain Eukaryota; kingdom Metazoa; phylum Chordata; class Mammalia; order Primates; family Cebidae; genus Cebus; species Cebus imitator. The sequence goes on from NW_016107446.1 coordinate 4,651,754, forward strand.
AGGCGGCTGGTGTAGGGCGTGTGGACTGGGAGGTGGGCATTCGGAAGGGGACACACCCCTCCCATCACTCTCCTCTCGTCCAGTCTTGAAAGCCACTGGAGTCGCATCCGCTGCAGGAAACCTTACGTTAAGTGATGTGAGAAGCAGTCACAGGGTGGTATTGGCTGGACAAAGGGCATGGAGTGGCATCTAGAAGTGCGTGGGAGGCCACTGCCAGTGTCTTTGAGGCTTTGGTGATGTTTTGAGACTCTTCCCAGGCCAGGCAGATTGTCTTCCGTGCCCACCTCTGAGGGTGAGGTCCCTGCATGGCTAAGCATGTGTGTATGTGCTTAAGGATGTGTGGCCTCACACATCATATTGGGTGATGCTCTTGAACATGCTGACTTTAAAAAATCCACACTGGTCTCGTCGGCTTCCCTGATGACAGAATTTGGGAAACTAATAAAAGACATTCTGGCCTTGTGCCATCAGAAGTGAAGTCAATGTGGGGAACAGCTGCCTCTGGGTGGATGCTGTTTGTGTGCTGTGCTGGATGGCCTCTGCTCCGTGGCCGGCCACACAGTCCTGTCCCAGAAGAGGCCCAGTCCGCCATCACTCCTTCACCCATCTGGAAAGAGACCAGGGTCCAGAGTGGGGGTGACAGTGACGCTTTCCATGGAAGCTGCTTTAAAGAGAGAACAAATTAAGCCTGGCACTGGCCTTCTAGTTTTAGAGACTGAGCTGCCCTGCCCTGTGCTGGCAGTGCCACTCAGTGTGAAGGGAAGAACAGTTTCCCTTTTCTATACCTCCCCCAACCTCCTGGGAAGTTGCTGAAATACAGGTGTTAATGGTGCAGTGAAGCCAGCTTAACTGCATTAAGTTAAGCCACCATTAAGCCAATCAACAGCTTGCCTTTCCACAGCCATTGCACAAAACTTTTGTCTTAACTAGACTTGAGGTGCAAACTGCTGATTCTCCAGTGCAGTGTGCTTGCCGTGCTGTGCGTTTTTGTTAGTGTGTCTGGATGTGGTATTCATGCCAGGGCACCTGGACTGCAGGGTTATTGCTTGCCTGGCGGTGGGAGCCCAGAGGCCAGGGTGGTGCAGTGTTGTGGCCACAGTCAGACCCCAAGTGTGTCTGTGCTCTGAAGGGAGCCTGACCTGTCATCTTTGTCAGTCCTTTCTGAGAGTCCTATAGGGCAAAGGTTCACTTGGGGCTCCTGAAAGCTTGCATTTGCATCTGTCCATGAGCCTGGTCCAGTGTGAGCAAGCTGACGCCTTGTGGAATCTGGATCTGGACCTGCCAGGATGTGAGTCTGCGCATTAGAGAGTGTCCTCCTTCCGTCCTGGCCTTTTTGGCTTCACTGGCTCTGCGTGGCTCCAAGCCCGACCTCTCCCTTCCTCCCACTCCCCTGGGGCACCTCTTTGTACTGCATTCAGATTTTTCCACTCATCCAGTTTTCCTCTTTTCTGCCCTGGAATCTGAGGGGTCCATGGCCTATAGAACAGTTTGCCTAGGATAAGCCATGACACATAAGGGGCTGGTAGAAGGCTGATCTCCTGCTTAGAATCAATGATGTTTCTGACATGGAGAGGTGGACATTCAGCCGCCTGTCAATACATGGCAGTAGGAAGGTGCTTGGACCCTGCAGGCCTGGTGCTTTGTACCTGTGGATTTTCAAAGTCACTTTATTGGAGGATTTCATTTCACTTTCAGTTCTGAAAGTAAGGGCCAGGCAAAGGCATAGGCAGCATTTTGTGTTGCTCTGAGAGAAGTAATGCTGTGCCTTCAGCAGATTTCCTGTTGATGATGTAAAAGTGTGGTCGAGGGATGTGTTTGACCCTCCTGGAAGAAGCACGAAGGTGTGCCCGCACAGCGGTGACTCCAGGGGGCCTTTGGTTGCAATTTGAAGGCACGCAGGAACCTAGAGGCCCAGAGAGGCAAAGGGCATGGGACGCAGGCCCTGTGGTCACTCAGCACGTGCTCTCTCAACCACACCACAGTCCCACACAAGGTCATCTGTGATTATCACCTGGGCGCAGCAGACCAAGTCACTGAAACCCCAGAACCAAGGCTTTGCTCTAGGTGGGCCTGGACTCTCAGCTCAGTCCCTAATAGGCCATCAGGGCACCACACTGAGCTGATGGCTGGCCCACTGCTGTGACCAAGGTGCCTTTTGGATTGGCACATGGTGGGGGGAGCTTCCACACCATGATTCTAAATCCCAGGAGCTCTGAAGCAGGAATCTTTCCACCTGTTTGGCACAGCCCATCTGATAGCAAAACCTGCTTTGAATTACCAGGAGCCCTGGTACCACTGGAAATGTTGGGTTTCCCTGCAGAGATGCAGTGCAGACCAGACCTCCCAGGAGTGATGTCTCACAGGGCCAGTAGCCATTCTCCTTTTCCCAAATCCAAACTCCTCCAACTCCAAATTGCTTGACTGGTCTGTCCCCAGGGGTGGCAGTCAGTGCTGTGAGTCTGAATCTGGAAAGACAGTGAGCACTTGTGACCCCTGCCCCTATGGTTACACCATCCTCCATAGACTGGCAGCACTGAAATGGCACACGCGACTGTCCTCGTGCTCAGCTCTGCACTGCTCTTCCCTCTCAGCACCCTCCTGATTTGCATCTGTGCTTGCTCTCCATGTTTCTCTGACATTATCTGTGACATACAGACAACAGCCATGGTATTGGCCTCATGGGGGGTTGTCCAGAGATGAAAACGACCCAGTGATTATGTGCCATAGAATTTTGCATCCAAAATTTGCATTTTAACTTTTTCCAAGGGACTTTTTTCTGCTCAGGTTCCATGAATGGCCCCTTGGTCTCTCCTGTGTGATGTTCTGTGGTCACAATCACCCTGGATTCCCGAAGCTCTGGTGGAGAGGTGGTACCATTTTCTGCAGACTGTAAGAAACTGCATCTTGACTCCAAACCACAGCTATAAATAAATTGACATATTTATTTGTGGGCCTACAGAGACATAAACAGTCTTGTTTTTTGAGGTGCTTAGGTAGCTCTGGGCTGCCCAAGACTTTGTGAGAGTACCAGGTTGGGACACCATGCTCAGGTGACTTCCATGCACCCTGCAAAGCCACCCCCCGCCCGACCCTGTTTGTGCTGGAGGCCGCACCGTCTGCACTGTACACCCAGGCAGGTGGTTGGATTTGTCCAATGGGAGGCAAAGGGGAACTATGAGATCAGGGTGTTCCCCTTCTCAGCTGTCTCTCGGATCGTATCAGAGGCCTCAGATCCCATCAGAGGCCCTCTGCATGGAGCTCTTCCCTGTGGCCTCTGCAGACCTCTTTGGCCCTTCCCTTTCAGGTCTCAGATACTAAAGCTTCCCACTGTTGCCAGTGGTAGGGCGCTGCACTCCTATGTGCAATTTCCTAAACCCCGTCCACAGTCCTATAGTTTTCCTTTTGCTAACTCCCCTTGGTGACCTGATTAAGTGTGCCACTTCTCTACATCCAAGACCTGCCTGTTCAAATAAGTAAGCCAGAGAAAAGCTTGAGTTCTCATTCGAAAGGCTGAGTGAGCCCAGGCATGGACCATCCATGGCCTGTTGGCTGGCTGCTGCCAGCAGGGTTGAGCTGTCCCATTGTCACATCACTAGCCTTAATACAGTCACACCAGTCTCATGCCCTGAAGTTGTCTTATTTGCCCAAATGACGAGGCTACCAAGAAGATGCTGTGAACCTTGGTTACCAAGAAGAACTCAGAAACCTAGATGCATTGTGCTTGCAGCCATTCAGAATAGGTGCAAGGATCCAAATCCCTGGGCCTCATGAACAAAGAAAGTTACAAATCAGGATGACTGTCATTAACTGTAATTGCTTTTGCATAACTCCTTTCAGAGTTATTGCAGGCATGGAGTCCGGGGAGTTGCCCATAGTTCTTAATGTATTGGGGAACAGGAACACTGAAAGGTATTCTCATCTAAAGACCAGTTCACAAAGGAGGCATTTGAATGTGAACATGCCAGCTTTAAAACCCGATAAAGCCAGAAAGTATGAGAGCCCACAGAGATGTCATTAAGGAAATTATTTCCTCCCAAAATAGAGCCACCCCAGGTGACCTCCCAAAACAGAATTTTTGTCATGTAAATCTGAAGTCACCTCCATCCCCTTTCTGTTGATAATTGTTCTGTTTCCTGACAGCACACAGGGATTTTTGCAAGGCAAGGCATTGTCACCCAAGGAAACTGACTTCTTTTCACTCCATTACATTTTTTTTCCTTGCCACGAGCCTGGGAGATTACTGTACCTGACCCCTGCCTTTGGAACATGGGTGAAAGTTGTCATGATGGAGGACACATGGCTGGGACAGCAGATGGCTAGAAACCTACTACAGGAGGACTCAAATCACTTTCTTCTTTAGTAGCTTCTGGAAATCTGTATGCCCATGTGGTAGAAAAACAGATGGGCGTTCCGTAAAGAAAGCGGCACCAGTGTGTGCAGAGCATAAGAGATTGCATCTTGACTCCAACCCATAGCTATGAATAAATTGACAAATTTATTTGTGGGCTTATCAAGGACATAAAAAAATCATTCTGGCTGGCAAATGAAAATGGCATTGTGTTGTTCACTAACATTCGTTTGTCAACTGTTCTTGGAATAGGTGTTAAATTATAACTGAGGAGCTGGCGTTATAAAGCTGAACTGGGATTTTCCAAGCTGTCATATGAAAAGAAAATTATTAACTATCTCCCTTTCTATCCCCCCACCCCCCGCTCCCTCTGCAGAAAAAGCCCCTTTCTCTGCTGTCATATGACTTGGACTGCATGCTCTATGTGTACACGGTGTAATGAATGCCACATTATCACCCACTGGCTGGGGTGAGCCTTCTTGTTATTTATTTCCAACTGGAACAGGATTTCACATCCTATGCTCCCACACAAAGGAATCTTGGAAACAACCATTTCAGACAGTTCCTTGCGTAAGAGTTTTAGGTACTCTTCTGTAGAGAAACTGTTGTTGGAAAATGAGCTTGGATTTCTTGATGCTGCATGTCAAGGATTGGCAAGAAATGGTCTGGATGGTGCTGCTCTTACATGCACTGTTGGTCAGACATTAGGTGTGGTGGAAAAAATCTGTGTAAGGATCTCAGTAATTATGGGGGGGACCACGATGTAGCTCTGGGATGTCTTACTTTGCACTTAGATGTCTCTGCTTTTGGTTTTGAGACATCACGTGGAAAGCTGTATTGGTTTTCATCCTGCTCCATGGGTCTCTGGTGTTGGGGGAGCTGCACTTCATAGTGTGGAAGATGAAGCATGATATGACTTCAGGAATGCATGCTGAGGGAAAATGTGTGGTCATGAAAATACACTTTGGGTTTTTTTTTAGCCAGAAACTGGGCGACAATGAAATCTTAAGAACTGGATAAATTGAGAAATCAGCTGACTTTCTCAGATCTTGGTCTCCTCATCTTGTGTATGGTATCACAGGCTTGATCCAGAGGATTGCCGAGGTTCCTTCCAGCTCTGCTTCTAGTTCTTAAACACAAAGCCTGTGGGGCTTTTGGAGTAACTCAAGGCTTCTAATCTTTAAGTTTCAAACAGACCACTGGGAGGATCTTGTTAAAATGAGGATTCTGATCCTATATGTACAGGGGGATGCCTGGAATTCAGGATTAAACAGGGAATCTCTCTTGTGATGCCAATGGTGCTGGTCCATGGACCACACTTCGACTGCCACAGATATAGATGGCCAAAGCTGCATGGTCCTGGGTGAGCCAGATTCCTTCTTTGTCCAGGTGGCTCAGGTCTGGGTGGCTCCTTCAGATCTTCAGACACATCACATTATTTCATCTCTTTGTCAATAAAGACAGACAAGGAGAATGAAGTGAGAACTTTTCTTTCCAGTAATATAACACATTGCTCCTAGACACACAATAAATACTTATTGCAGTAAATGAGTGAGAAGAGAAATTAATGTATTCAGGGATACATGTACCATAAATACTGAAAGTCCCTCCCACTTGCCATACATGAACACATGCCTATGTGCATGCACCAGATTTCACTACCTAGAATCCTTATGTTTGTATTCTATAGCACCCAACTTCTATTTTCCTCAGTCTCCTACACATATTATGCCTAGATACACTATGTCCTCTGACTATCCTTTGGCCCACCCAATGCCTATCATTTTCTAGATCATTGCAAATCCTCAGTCTTCCTTGAAGCCTCTGGATTCCTCCAACCCGAACGCCTTCCCTCCCTGTTGTATCCATGGTCTTTGGGAGCAAGGATGCAGACTCAGATCCAATTGCTGGCCCTGCCCAGCTACACTCAAGGGAGATACTGCTGTTGCCCACACATCTTTCTTAGGCTCAGGACTGGGCTTCAGATCCTTTACAGCACAGTGCTCCTGATGGCTTCTAACAGCTGCTTGAAACATCTTTTCCATCCTTGATTTAGACTTAAATATTATTTTTATTCTTCATGTATATATTATCTTCCTCTTTTGCCAGATGGTAAATTTGTTGAGAATAGCTACTTTTAAATGTTTTCCTGGGGTGCCCGGCAATATGCTGGGTGCATAGTAGGTGCACATTAAATGATAAGCTGACTGTCTGGAGCAGCGCTGAGTCATACATTCTCATGTACTGGTTTAATGCCTAACAACAAATAATCCCATAGCTTCCTTGACCCCAGAAGTGTTCAGAACCAGTCATCGAGCAGCTCAGATGGACCCTGATTTAGGGCATCTGTCTCATGAGCGTGGGGAGAGTGGGAGGGCACCCTGTCACATGATTCCTTTGAAAATGCTGTCAGGATTTTATGGAGAAATGCCAGAAAGCAACAACAGAGAGCTGTTTGGAGAAAAAGAAACAGATTAATCTTTTTTTTTTTTTTCATTATGCCTGAAGGAGAGGGAGGTTGTTTGCTCTTCAGTGTTCTACATGCAGCTGCCTCTATTGCTTTTGGTTGGACCAGGCCCATCTGCCCAAAAAGTGAGTGGGGGTCATGCATCTCAGTTCCTGCAGTCTCGCCTGGCTGCCATGCAGGAGTCAGATGGTAGGGCCGGAAGGACCGGGCTCAGGGCCAGGGGCCTTTGGGCACGTGCTGTGGAGGAGCACTTGTGAGATGCACACGCCATGTCTGCACCCGGCAATGCCCTTGGAATAAGCTCATGCTACTGTCCCTGTGATCTGCTGAGTCCAGCCAGCCCTTCGTGGTGGGGAAATGCATGGAGGAATTTTGGAAGACTGGATATTATTCCAGTCGTGTGTGAAGTCCTCTGGCCTTAAGTCACTCCTCTTTGCTCCTCTTTGTCTCCCAGGCCAGGCCTTTCCACAGATTTCAAAGTGGAGAACTCAAACTTGGTAAGGTCTCCAGTTTCAGGTGGCTGTTGCGTCTCAGCTCTGTCAAGGATTGGCTCCAAACTGAGCCATGTTTCATGCCTCCTCTGTCTAAAGATAATATGTATTTTTAAATGTTTCCTTCTAATTAAAAGCATCATTTATGTTCTGTACAGAAAATTTGCAATGTATAAACATAATATTTTTAAATGGGAAGTAAGACTTACCCTTTTCAGAATCCAGAGAGTCCCCTTGTTAGTGTATTGGGGTTCCACATATGTGTTTGTTTTCAAAACATGGCTGGGATCATGTAAACATGAGGTTTTGTATCCTGGGCTTTTCACTTAATGCTATATTTAATTACTACACTAAAGTGTTCTCAAAATAGGATATTTCATAGCTGCAGAAGAAATCATTGCACATATTCTGATAATTCCTGTAACTGTTCACCTATCCAACATTTAGCTTGTTCCAGTTTTTTTTTACTTTAAATGACGTTATCCCCTAGTTTCACATTGCATTCCCTGATCTCTATTTTGGGCATTTTTCTTTCCTCTTTTGCCAATTTTCTATCTATAGACTCTGCCTGGAAAAGAGTCTTGTTGGGATGGTGCTGAGAGGAGCACGAACCTGCCTGGTTCAAGTAACAGGAATTTGACATTAATGTATTCATTTTTTATTTTTTTGAGATGGAGTTTCACTCTTGCTGCCCAGGCTGGAGTGCAGTGGCATGATCTTGGCTCACTGCAACCTCTGCCTCCCAAGTTCAAGCGATTTTCCCGAGTAGCTGGGATTACAGGTATACACCACTTCTCCCAGCTAATTTTTTTTTTTTTAATTTTTAGTAGAGACAGGGTTCTCACCATGTTGGCCAGGCTGATCTCAAACTCCTGATCTCAAGTGATCCACCCGCCTCGGCCTCCCAAAGTGCTGGGATTACAGACATGAGCCTTCAGAATGATCTTTTAAAGGCCATCAGGGCACAATTCTTGCCCTTCCTAACACCCACCTGTGGCTTCTTAGGGACTCAGGGTAAATTAGCTGGGCCCTGCATCATCCACTCTTTCTCCCTTCGCTCCTGCAGGTGGAGGCAGGTGTCATGGGCAGCAGAGGTTCCACAGAGTTGCCTGTGAGGTGGGGGGAGTGCAGAGGATTTGTGTGGCCTGGGACCTGCTGTGGCATGTGGGAACAGGCAAGGGTCAGCCGGGGACACTGGCCACACCAGCAGAGCTGCTTCCAATGGCCCCCACGGTGTCTCGCCTTCTGACAGTACTGCTATAGCATTGCCCGATCTTATTTTGAGTTTTAAACACAGGAGTGTAGATTGGGCTGCAGTGTGTATTAACTAGGCCTGGGGGCCCACCCTGAGGAGCTAGTGATTTACGTATTTCCTCTTCCATTCCTGTAGCATTCTCTTAATGAGCACCTGCTGTATGCCTGGCCCTGGACATGGGGTGGGGGGCAACTAGATAGCAGCTATTGGTCCAAGTGGGAGGTGACCAGGATGGGAAGCACAATACGGCTTCACAGAGAGTAAGAAAGCTGTGGGGGCAGTGAGCCAGGGAGGGCAGCAGAGAAAGCGGGACCTCTGCATGGCAGGGTGTTCCCCAGGAAGAGCCTGCAATTCACTCATCTGTTTTTCATTGACACCATCATTGTCATCATCACTGTTAATACAAGTGTTGTACGTGACAGAAAAGACTGACTTCTGCTTCCTTCTTTGATGAGACCCTTTGCTCAGTTGAAAGAAAACCCACTAAAGAGGGGAAGGGATGAGAAGATTCTGTCCCCCAGGGGAGCAGCCCACACAGTTGCGTGTGAGAGGCCTGTGTACTCACCCTGGGCATACCTCCCCCAGAGCCAGAGCGATGCCTGGTGTGGGTCAGCCCTCCCCACCAGACCAGTGTCCCCACACGTCAGTGCCCCCCACCCAGGCCAGTGCCCCCACCCAGGTCAGTGCCCCCACCCAAATCAGTGCCTCCCACCCGTCATTGCCCCCACCCAAGTCAGTGCCCACACCTGTCAGTGCCTCCCACCCAAGTCAGTGCCCTCATCCAAATCACTGTCCCCACCCAAGTCCACCACCCATCAGTGTCCCCCACCCATCAGTGTCCTCACCCAAGTCCCTCACCCAGGTCAGTGTCCCCAACCCAAGGCAGTGTCCCCACCCAAGTCAGTGCCCCCACCCAAGTCAGTGTCCTCACCCACGTCAGTGCCTCCCAGCCAGGCCAGTGCCCCCACCCAAGTCAGTGCCCCCACCCAAGTCAATGCCTCCCACCAGGACAGTGCACCCTATCCAGTTAATGCCTCCCACCCAGTCATTGCCCCCAACTAGGTCAGCTCTCCCCACTAGGTCAGTGCTCCTCACCAGGGCAGTGCCCCAGACTTGGGCCAGTTCCTCCCACGCAAGCCAATACCCCCCACATTGGTCAGTGCCCACAACCAGGCCAGTGCTCCCCACCCAGATCTGTGTTCCCCCTGCCAGGCTAGTGACCCTCAACCAGGCCAGTGCCCCAACCCAGGCAGCTTCGGGTTTGCGCCTGAGCTGATGGCAGCTAAGGCTGGTGTGTGGTGTGGTATGGGAACATACCCAGTGGAATGATCAGCACTGGAGGTGGGGGTCCATCCCCCTAGACCTGCTTCTCAGGGGGATGCAGAGGTGGACAGGGCATTGGGGCAGCAGCCAGGGGCATGTGGACGGCCCAGCTGGTGGAAGTAGCCAGGGGTAGAGAAGTCACCAAATAGATGGAGAGAAGGGAGGGAGAGGCATGGAGAGCAAGCAGAAGCATGATCTCAGCTGTGTCCCTGAGGAGCAGAAAGAGCTCAGTGGCTAGCTGGAGAGGTGGGAAGGGAAGCATGTCTGTGTCTGTCATCCTTGTGCTTGGGGTTCTAGAGGCTGGTTCAGTTTCTGCTGGGGTAGAAGCACCTCAGAGCGGACAATGGCTGTCCTGGTTCCCATGGTCTGCAGATCACTGGAGGAGGGTCCCCCACAGCACAGGAAAAAACCATTTCTGAGCACAGGCTGGATGGGGGATGATTTAGGTGACTTTTCTCCAGGTGGTGAGCCCCACCCTGACCTTGACTTTGGCCAATTGATGCTCTTCAAAGAATACCTATTCTGTGCTCCCTCTGACCAGGCCTTTCCTGGCTCCTGTGGGTCCAGGTCACTTGCCTGCATTCACATACCACATCAGCTCACCTTGCGAAATATCCCTGATCCAACTTTCACCCCTGGCCTGGTCCCTCTGTGTCTCTCCCCAGGATGACGGAGCTGCCACCAGAGGCTCCTGTTTCTGCCCTTGCCCTGGTGTCTATTCTCAAACAGCAGCCAGAGTGATCCTGTTGAACTGGAAAGTATTTCATGGCAGTCCCCAGCTCAGAACCTCCCAGTACTTCCCATCACAGAGAGAAAGCCAGGCCCTATGACATGGCCCATGCAGGCCTACACCAGCTCCCATCCACTGCCTCCCTGGTGATGACTCCCCAGTGCCCTCCAGGTTCCCTGCTTCAGACATGCTGGCCCTTCCTTCCTCACAAGCCACTGGGCATGCTCCCTCAGGGCATTTGCAGAAAAAGCCGCCACAGCTCCCCTCCCGCTTTGGGTGTGACCTCCATGCCACGTGCTCACTGGGCCTTCTCCGACCACTCCACTTAAAACTGCAACCTTGCCTCCCCAAGGACTGCCTTGCCTGCTGCTTCCTCCAAAGGACTTCTCACTCTTTAGCCTTCTTGTGATTTTATTTATAGATTTTATTTTGTTATTTCAGATGAAAATTTGAAGCTCCAGAGGCAGGGATGTTTTCCCATTTGGGTCACTGTCGTAACCACATATTCCAGAAAGTGCTTGGCACATCAGGGACCTTGACACATCCTTGTGTGGTCATCCTTAAGACCACCCTTAGGACAGTCTGCCAACCACCAGGGCCTTGTGAAGCAGGGAGACCTCCCATGATGTACACCCAGGCCTTAGCCTTGCGCCCCAGGACAGGAGGACTGCGCTCCCAGGGGAGTCGCTAAGCATCATTATGGGGTGACATTTCCTTCCATTTCCTAAAGTTTCCTCGCAGGAGCTCACAGGAAACCTTGAATTGTAAGACCCCTCTTTTGCCTTATACTTGCTGAATCTAAAATCTGGTTCTGCCCGGAATATTCTAAATAATCAGGGGGATAAAGAAAGAGAATCCTCAAGCAAGGCTTTTCTTTCACTCTCTGCTCAGTTGGCAGCACCAGATGGAGGATGTGGCCGTGGTGTGGGCTCATTTATTTATTGATTAAAATGCTTACAAAACCCAGCATGTACAGCCAGGCTGCACATTCAATTAAAAAGCCCAAAATGAAAATTCAGAACTCCTGAATGACAAGTAGGATGTGCAGAGCCAGCTCTCAGCAAAGGAATAAGATGATAAAGCTTTAAGCAGGGAAGGATTTGTTCTATTTATTTATTTTGCCCTTTCCTCTAGAATTTGGAAACTGGAAGGCACTGCACCCCACAGTGTCCAGTCAGTGCATGGCGAGTGAATGAATGAAGCTTGCACAGTGTTGGGTGAACAGCAAGGACATTTGACCAGGGCCAGGTGCATGGGTCCCTACTCATAGAGGGATGGGGAGAATAATGTCCCTGAGATATGCTCTCGAGAGGGCATCCTGAGATTTTTTTTTTTTAAGATGGAGTCTCAATCTGTCACCCAGGCTCGAGCGCAGTAGTGCGATCTCAGCTCACTGAAACCTCTGCCTCCAAGGTTCAAGCAATTCTTCTGTCTCAGCCTCTCGAGCAGCTGGGACCACAGTTGCATGCCACCACGTCTAGCTAATTTTTGTGTTAGTAGAGACAGGGTTTCACCATGTTGGTTAGGCTGGTCTTGAACTCCTGACCTCAAATGATCCACCCGCCTCAGACTTCCAAAGTGCTGTGATTACAGGTGTGAACCACTGTGCCCAGCTACATCCTGAGTTTTTATACCAAGTAAGCCCTTGAATGAGGAAAAGACATGAATCCATGCTTCAGAGATGACAGGCATCCTTTTCCACAGGGCAGGGTTACGGGTATGATTGGCAAAAATGCACTGGGGCTTCAAGTTCTTCCTGGTGGTAAGAAACCACTCCTCCTCCATCCATCTTCCTCTTCCTCCTCCATCCATCCATTTTCCTCTTCCTCCTTCACCACCTTCTGACATCAGACTGAGCACACTCTTCAGAGCCTACCAGCTGGAGAAGACTTCATGTGGGTCGGCCTCCAGCTCCTTTCTCAGAAGTGAGAGTCATCACCTAGTGTCATTCCCATAGTCCTTACCTTCCAAGGCTCCTGCTAAATTAGAACAACTTTAAAATCAGGCAGAGTGCCCTTGTGCTGCTTTGGAGGCAGGTGGGCCCTGGTTAGAGGGCGAGGGCCACAGCATGGCTACCAGCTGTCAACTGCAGATGCTGGTGCTGACTAGCCTTGCCTGAGTCTGGCTTCCTCATCTGCAGACGGTTGGGGCGTCTCACTTTAAAGTTGGGAGACTTCAATACAGTTGTGGATGAAGTGCCCAGTACAGTAAATTCTTAATAAATAATCATTGCTGTTTTAATACTGTGAGAATAGAAGGCCAGCTCGCTTGCTGCAAGCTTTAGATTAATCCAAAGACGCAGAATCAGGAGGGGAATCCCTTTGGTTCCCCTCCACAGCCTGATGTCAGGGGTTTGCTGATCTCTGTGCAACAGGACTCAGACTTTCTCCCACGTGGCCACACTTGCTGCGTGTGGTGTGTGTCTGTGTGTGTGTGTGTTGGGGGGGAGGGGCAGGCTGTGTATCTGTGTTTGTGTTTTGTGTGGGTTGGGGGACAGTGTATCTGTGTCTGTGTGTGAGCTCATGCAGTCTCTCCTGCATTCCTTTCTTCTGGGGGCTGCTGGCCCCTTCACTCTTTGATGGCAGGTGTCTGAGGATGGAGAGGTTAGTACCGCAAAGCGACAGCACAGGGCATGCCTGGACACTGGGGTACCCAAAGCCCGTAAACCACAGCTTCTGACAGCCTGGTGTCTATGCTACCACTGTCCTAGGGCCCCTGCAGGCTCGCAGCATTCTCCCCACCTCAGGCCATGCCAAGGCCACTAGGCTCCTTTGCATAAAAATTTGAGCTGCATTTTGCTGTTTTGAGGAGAAAAGTGGTTTCTCAAAGGCCGTCAATTCACGTTTATTTGCGAAGCTGTCCTTGCACTTTCCTACCCATCTTTTTGGGTGGGTGACCCACAAGTACCATCCTTGTCTTGATTCTGGCCCTGCCTTGCGTCTTTAGGGTGTTGACAGTTTGGACAAATGGAGAGAAGTCTGCTCTCAAGGGTGTTGGCCTCAGTAGCTCCCCGTGTGCCGGGCGGGGTGCATTTTCTGCCCTCTTTCCTGCAGCCTCTCCTGCATGTCTTTCTGGAGCTGCACTGATTTCAGCATCTTCATTGTGTGACTCAGTTCTCCTCAGGAAGCCATAGAGGTGCCGTATTGCGTGTTTTTATTTCTAGAGTTCTGCACGTCCAAAGAATTCTGCCCACTGTGTCTTCTCCTCTCCCACTCCTACTGATAGCAGAGAATGGAGAGGCTGGTCATTTTTTCAGATGACTCTCTTGAACACGGATCTGCAAAGTTGGGCTTGGTACTCTTACAGCCAGTGCTGGGACACATGTGGTTTGTGGTATGTGACCCTTTTGGGTTGCTATAAGTGTCAGTTTGACATACTTGAATGCTGGGGCATTTTTTTGTGACTGTAAGCATCACTAACAGTATATCTGTGATGGATCAGGCAGGAGGGAAAAGGTTAGGCTGCAGGAACAGCAAGATGAAATGCTTGCCACTTGTGCTCATGCTGGCCGTACCCAAACACAGAGCTGGGGCAGTCCTGCCATGCTGTGGAGACAGAGAGCCAGGAATAACCAGGGACAGCACATGCCTCCTCTTAGGGCCCCCATGGGGGGGTGCTGTCCCTGCATCGAAGATGCTCCGTGGTCCTCTAGGAGCTTAGGGACCAGGCCAGAGATCCGTGCTGTGCTGCTGACGGTGCTAAATTTTGACAGTGCTAAATTTCACTGCCGCATAGGGGATTAGCCAGCCTGGCCTGCCATGGCTGGCTCAGGATGGCGTGGCCTCTGGAGTTTCCCACATTCCTGCTGTTGGAAGTGGTCCCAGGAGACAAGGCACCACAGTGCTCCTACATTCTTCCTGTTTTCAGACATGACATTTCATCTGCCCCTCAGAGGCTGAAATAAATTAAATAGGGATGTGCTAAAGAGGATGGAACATTCTAGTGATCTCTACATCTGAACATGAAACCAGATTATCTGATCACCTTAGTTTTTTGTTTGTTTGTTTTTTGTTTTTTTGAGGCAGAGTCTCACTCTGTCACCCAGGCTGGAGTGCAGTGGCATGATCTCAGCTCATTGCAACCTCCACCTCCCGGGTTCAGTGATTCTCCTGCCTCAGCCTCCTGAGTAGCAGGGGTTACAGGTGCATACCACCATGCCTGGCTAATTTCTGTGCATGTGTTTGTGTGTGTGTGTTTTGTATTTTTTAGTAGAGATGGGGTTTCACCATGTTGGCCAGGCTGGTCTCCCATTCCTCACCTCAGGTGCTTCATCCGCCTTGGCCTCCCAAAGTGCTGGGACTAAGGCATGAGCCAGCACGCCCAGCTGATGTCGTTAGTTTTTAAACTCTGCTGTAGCCAAGGAACTTTGGAAGGAGATTCACTCAGCCCCAACAGGCTCCGAGGACCACCTCCCTCATGTGTGCTTCCTGGTGAATTTGCAACATCCAACCATGTGAGGAAGGGTTAAGACAAGGTGTGCATTCAGTTGAATGAGGGTGGGCACTTCTCACTTTGGGGGCCAGGCATTTCTTCTTCACTCACACTATATTTTTAATGTAGAATGATCTTTGTGTAGACTGGTATATAGCAGAACACTAAGAAGATGAAACTTTTTTAAGTGAAAATATTTTCAGGCCTAGGTAGTTAGTAAGGGTGGTGACCCTGCAATGCTCTGTTTTCCTTCTGAGCCTCGAGGAAAGAAACCCACCCAATGATGCCCAAGGAGTGGGAGAGGGCCGCCATACAGGATGGCAAGGCTAAGTCAGGGAGGCGACAGAGGCAGCCGGCAGGTGCGGGAGACTGCCCACATTCGGGTTTTGTTTTGTTTGGTTTTTTAGTTTTTTTAAAACCACTTGACTGAGGCCTGGTTGGCATATAAAAAGCTGACCATATTTTACATATTTAATTTCTACATCTTGATGAGTCTGGGGATGAGTCCTTGAAGCTGTCACCACCATCATGACCATGAACAAGTTTATCACCTGTCAGAGTTGTGCATCACCTCCTGGCCCCTTTGTTATTCACATTGTTATTATTTTTGGTAAGAACCCTTACTATAAGATCTACCCTGCTAGCAGTTTCAAGTAGATAGTACGGTATCGTTAGCTGGAGTCACACTGCTGTACAGTAGATCTCCAGAACTTACTCGTCTTGCAGAACTAAATTATAGTCTTGGATGAACACCTCCCCATTCGAACCCCAGCCCCTGGAAACCACCATGCTCCCCTTGCTTCTAGGAGTGTGACTTTTTAGATCCAACATATAAGTGAGATCATGTGGTATTTGTCTTTCTGTGACTGGCTTATTTCATTTAGCATAACATCCTCCAAGTTCATCCATGCTGTCACACATGACAGGACTGCTTTCTTTTTTAAGGCTCAGTTGTTCCATGTTGTCTGCTAGGGGTTCCTTGTTCCCTATCTCTAGACCTGCTTCCTGAGTCCCCTTTCTCCAACCCCAGGGTGTGAGTGATGCTGGCTCTGTCAACATAAGAGTGGTTAACTCCACTCCACCCACCGAGACTGCCCTCACCCTCTGTCTTTGAGTTCAGATTCTTTAGAGCTATTTGAGTTTGAATTTAAATGAATTAAGGTTAGGTAAAATTAAACATTCAGTTTCCCAGACTCGCTAGCCACTGCTCAGTGCTTGGTGCTAGTGACCACTGCATATAGGAGCTAAGCTAGGGAGAGGTGTGGCCCGTGGAGGAAAGGAGCGGGGACGGGGCTCAGCCCTGCTGGGGACAGCTGTGAAAATCGCTCAAGTAGACCTCATGAGAGACACTTTAGGGGGAAATGGGAGCCCAGAGAGCCACCTTAGAAGACATGGGGTGATGCAGCTGATGCCAAGAGCCAGAATGAAAATTTCTCGCTGGTTTCTGTCCTGTCTGTAAAATCAGCAGCACCTTATAAATAGGAATGTTTAATGTGTGTTGAGTGCCTGATTTGTCTGGATATCTGGTTTCGCCAGTAATTCCCCGGCCTGGGCTTGGTGTGGTACCCTGTCTGAATGTTATTTGGGTCCATGCTGTAAGATTGCCTTCTAAGAGACTTATGATTGTTCTGATAATATTCATCTCTTAAATGGGGGTCCACAGTCGGGGGTGTGTTGATCTTTTGGATTAGTTGCCAGGGTTGTGATGTTCTGATATATCTCTTTCTCAGCTGGTTTTAACCTGCTGACGGCTTCCTCCTGGGAAGTTCAGTGATTCATTCTAGACTGGAGGCGTTTTGACTGAGGCCTCTATGAAGTCCCCCGAGAGGATGAAGTGCCTCTTCTGTGGTTATCTTTAACGGCAGGCATGGCCATGGAGGGCCATACAGGTGCCTCGGGGCAATCCAGAGTCCCTTCTTAAGGGACTATCATGCTTCCTATTTTTCCTGTCCCCACCCCAGTCCTGGCCCCTGGAGGCTCAATGAGCCCCTGCTAGTTTGCCTCCGGTCTCCCCATCTTACTTCCCGTTCTGGGCACTGAAGTGCTGTTTGGAAATGATGCAGCCAGGAGCTCTGTACAAGCGGTAGACAGGCTCAGCTAAGCTAAGGGAAATGAGAATGCAAAGCTCCAACAGGTCCTCTTTACTGCGGGCCTCATCTGCACACAGCATTCACTCAGTTCTGGTGTATGCCTGTCACTGTACACTCCTTCATGTGCTGTTGCGTGGCCACAGTGCGGGAGGAGGCACGTTCCAGGCACTGCTCCCCACGACTCCCTGAGACAGATGCCACAGCACTTGCTGGAGGTGGTCTCAGAGGCTGGGGCTGCTTGGCATTGAGAAACAGCAGGTGACAAGAGAAGAAATCAATCCATGTAGAGCCCTTCCCCACACCTGGAGCTCACCTCCCTTTGGGCTGCTCCTCCTGCTGCCCCTTCCTTGCCCATTCAGCACAGTATTTAGTGAGCTCAGTAGATCTGGGCATTATAGAGTTAAGGGTAACTTCAGGAGTGGCTTGCTGCCTTCTGCTGGGCTCTTACGGTGGGATGTGCTTGGGATATTACTTTTGTCCTACCTCACGCCAAGGTTGTTTCATTCAGTGTCAGCAGAAAGCAAACACCATATTGTGAACACATCACTTATAGAGAAAATCCATTAAAATGGTCAGAGCAGACTGTCTTTCAGAAGAGATGCAGTCTGCCAGATGCAGACCCCAGGGAGTGTCAGCAGTGCGTCCGGGACGAGGGGTGGATAGAGGGGTGCCACACATGCATTTGCAGTCCACTCTGTGCTGCTGTTCTGACCCCTGCATGTCCCTACCTCCAGAGCCTGTGCATACTCCAGCAGCACCTGCAGAGTGCTTGGAGGTTCCTCCTGGAGGCTTCCCAGGGCTTCTGATTTCATCCTGCTGCTGCTCTTGCAGGCAGGCTGCACATCCTGCAGAAGGTATAAGAGGTGAGCAGGTGCGGTGCAGAGGCAGGGCAGGGGCCCTCTGTCTATACATCTCCAGCCTGCCCTTGTGGATGCCATTTCTCTGACTGTACAGTGGCTGGTGGTGCTCTCCAGGCAGGAAGTCACATGCCGTGACTGCAACCTACTGTTACACAAGTATCGGACTGATTTCATGCCATTAGCAGTTGGTGCACTCCAGATGCCCTGTATCCTAGCATGTTACTTAAGACAATTCCAACCTGGATGGCAGGATCACATTTCCTTTTGCTTGGTGATCCCACTAGGGGATGGTGCAGGAAGAAACTAACAAAGTACAGGACCTTTTGATAGACTGGCTGATTGCATATTTTCCAGGTTGCTGTGGTTGATGGGTATGTTGAGTAAGTCGCAGGAGAGCTGAAGCGTGGTTCACACACGTGTGCAGTACACAGCAGGGCCGCGACATGCATGCCTGTGTGGATGCCTGACAGTGTGCTTATGGAGGCACTTTTGCTCAACTGCTTGCCACTTGGCATGAACAACTCAAGTAACATAATTGAGGGCACATGTTATTATTGCAGTGCAGTTTTAGTTTATAAATGTGAGGCTTTTGTGTCTTTATTGATTCTTTGTGTAATCAACAGATGTCCTTTATTTCTCTCTTACAGTGACTTGAAATTTAAAAAAAATTGCGCCTGTTGTATTCTTCATCAGGTAACATTCACATGTAGTTTTCATTGCTGGGAGGTGTACATTTGGAAATCGAATATACATCATTAACCCTTTTGCAAAATGGACATGTGTGTAGCCTCATTGATTTAATTCTTAAATTTGCATTGTAATATATGATATTGAAGATGTTCTGCTAGGATGCTCGCAGGAGCACGCAGTCAGAAGTTAGGAAAGGGACCATTTGTGGGCACGCAGAGCACTGCGTTCATGCTCTAGGCTGCAGCTTGGAACAGATAAGATGCATGTTTATTCCAGCTTCCTAGAAGCAGTGGCCCTTGATGGCAGGACTGAAGGACCCAGCCTGTGGACATGCCTTTGTGACTGATGTACCCTGGTGGTGGTTTTGTTTTCCCTTGTCTGACTTCACTCTGAAAAGGGTGCTAATTTGAAGTGACGCGCAAGCCATATCAAGGCTACCCACATGGCACAGTCAGCAAACTTTACTAAAATGGTGATTTGTCTCATTCTTTATTGTTATTTTTGTCATTACAGCTTTGAAGTTGTTTTCTCATTTTCTTACATCCACATTTCCTTCCATGCCCTGCCAGTGGATGGGATGGAGTCACATAGGCTTTATACACATAGCTGGTGTCTTCTATGGTCGGCCGCTGCTGGTACTGTCCAGTTTTGAACTGACTTGAGCATTGTGGTGGCTGCTGTCGCAGTCAGCCATAGACTAGGGTAACCTAGTTTGTATTTTTATGGTTTCTTTTAACATTGTTCGTTCAAAATTATGTCACCTATTCAGAACTGGCTATTTGTTTATTTCAGAACTCCAAATCTTATAAAGTCTAATAAAACTCTTATATAATCTTACACAGTTTAGTAAACAAAACACGAAAGGCCAGAGGGACAATTGTACCTCAGAGCTGGGGCTCTGAGTCCTGCCCACTTGTCTTGTGAATGAGTTCCCTACTCAATGTTGGCTTGCTCTTCGTTCTAATAATTCTAACAAGCTTAGTGGGTTTTTTATTGTGGCATAATACACATAACATAAAAGCCATTATAAAGTGTACCAGCAGCATTTATCTCATTCCAGTGTGGTGTGACCATCAGCACTGTCTAGTTCCCCAGGGCCCCCTGGGCCCCTTCTCCCTGACCCCAGGCCACCACAACCTGCTTTCTTTCTCTGTGAATTTGCCTACTCCAGAGATTTGATAGAAGTCATACAATATGCCCTTTGGTCTAGCTTCTTTCACTTCATGTTTTCGAAGTTCATCCAGGATCATATTATATATCAGAATTCCATTCCCCTTTATGGCTGAAGAATATCCCACTATATGGAATTTCCACATTTTGTTTATCCGTTCATCTGCTTATGGACATTTGGGCTGTTTCCACCTTTTGGCTTTTGGGGTTGAGCTGCTTTTAACATTTGGGTACAAGCATTTATTTGAATACCTGTCTTAGATTTTAGGTATATACCTAGGAATGGAATTGCTGAGTCACGTGGTCATTCTAGGTGAATGTTATTGAAGAGTCACTTGATGTTTTCCACAGCGGCTCTTTGGATTGCACTTTTATTTACAGTAAAGTGGAAGAAGAGGTCCAGTCTGTGACATGTGGGCAAATCTACAGTGTTAACAAGAGGCAGGAGGCAGGGAACCTCATGCAAGCCACACACCCTCAGAGGCAGGTGGTACTCCTGGCTCACACTCTAGGTGATATTTGCCCTGTGCCTGTCAGCCTCATCCATGTTCATGGGCTGAGCTAGGAAGAACCGGGGGACCTGAAAACAGGTTAAGGAGCTTGTCTGTGCCAATGTCCTTGACACTGGCATGATATCAGGATCCTTCTTCCTCTTCATGAGGCCTAGGCCTTACCCCAAACCTGCACATGTCCATCCCAAGGGCATAGCCTGGCATCTGTGTCCTTCTGCATTTATTTAAACATAGTTCAGCCTAATGCACAGCCAGGGATAAGACTGCCGGTGAAGTGTCACATTTTAAGATGTGCTCGTAAGAGGCATGGATACAAGGCCAGGCCTCCATGGCTGACATTTGGTTGCTTGCCATGGGCCAAGTGCTGCCCTCCTTGCTGGGTGGGTGATGTATCAGTTGGTTATCACAATGGTCATAAGCATCACTGTCATCACCCTGTGGTAGAGGAGGACACTGTGGCCCAGATAGGGGCTGTCCTTGACCAAGGCCTCATAGCCTTGAGTAGGGGCTCTGGTTAGCAGTGAGGCTCATTGCCTCTCAGGCTTAGCACTCCAGGAGGATGGGAAGAAAACATTCTGGGAAATGAATGGAGAGAGACTGATTCTCTGTAGGTGATGTCATGTGCCTTGAGCTGAAAGGTGCTTCTGGTTTCTTTATAGTGATGGGGTCAGCTGTCCCAGGCAGCTGTGGCAGCATGAGTGAAGCAGAGGGGCTCATTCCAGTGCTTGTGGGGGAGAGGAGGAAGGTGGGATCAGCTAGAGCAGAGGGGTTTGAAGGGTGACAGTGGAGATGATATTTGGAAAGGTGTGTTGGGACCTGTATGCAAGGTAATGTGTTTGGACTTCGATTTGTAGGGCACAAGATAGTTAGGGCTTTGGAACTGGAAGAAAGTGACAAGAAGGAGTACCAGGCCGTGGGACATTGGGCATTGAGAAAGGGAAGAGGCTATGGGGGAAGAGAGGGGCCATGAGACCCAGGGCATGTATGGACTTGGGGGACACAGTAGCAGAAAGCAGCAAGCCTGGGCAGTCACCTAACTGCAGGTGCCAAGGAAGTATGGTCTGTATCCCAGGAGACCAGGGGGTGGGTGTCCAGAGATGGGGGCACCAGAATTATGTGGGTCATGTGTATTTAACACCACCTGTTTGAGAAAGCCGGGGCTTGGCATACATTTTAGAAGAAAGTTTTCTTTCTTGAAATGGTTAAGCTGATAAATCCTCAATTATCCCAAAGGCTCAGGATTCCAGAAAATGACTATGTTGAAGGATAGATCCTATAGATATTGTAAGTGTGATTATACCCCTGCCTTGGTGTAGCCAGGGAGCAGAGATGGAGGTTAGGAACCAGATTCCCCTGGAGAAATCGAGTCAGCCTGAAATGGCATGACCTTTGATGTCACCTCCGTGCAGGAATGAATTTCTCTACCATATGAATAACACCATCAACTAATACATTTTTATTATTCCTGCCACTTCATACATAGTGTTTCCACTTTAATTTGCATGTGTCTGTCACTCTCCATGGTCTTTAAATGTTTATATAAATTTGTAAATTAGTCCTCCTTTACATGCATAAGGCAAACCAGCTCCTTGGTGAAACCTTTGATGAATGTTTTTATAAGTGCATAATCTCCACCAGCCAATTTCTTATTCTGTAAATTATTTTACCATTTTGGTTTTGTTTAATTTGGGATGTGACAGTACTGGCATCAAATTTCTGTCCAGTGAATAGGAGAATTAGACCACCAAAATGTTAGAGGAGACCCTCTGAGTTGGTAGAGATTGGAGCAGAACTAAGCCCTCACTGGTGAACATAAGAAACTTAGTCTGTCATCAGAGAAATGCAAATCAAAACAACATTGAGATACCATCTCATGCCAGTTAGAATGGCAATCATTAAAAAATCTGGAAACAACAGATGCTGGAGAGGTTGTGGAGAAATAGGAACACTTTTACACTGTTGGTGGGAGTGTAAATTAGTTCAACCATTGTGGAAGAGAGTGTGGCGATTCCTCAAGGACCTAGAAATAGAAATTCCATTTGACCCAGCAATCCCATTACTGGGTATATATCCAAAGGATTACAAATCGTTCTACTATAAGGACACGTG
>NW_016107446.1:4674569-4697655 GCF_001604975.1 Cebus imitator
AAATGCCAGATGTAGGTGATGGGGAGGAAGGCAGCAAATCACACTGCCACGTGTGTACCTATGCAACAATCTTGCATATTCTTCACATGTATCCCAAAACCTAAAATGCAATAAAATAAATAAATGGGGAAATAAAATAAAATAAAATAATTTGATGGACAAAAAAGGAAAAATAAAAAAAGAAACTTAGTCTCCCCATATGAGTCTCATTCTTGGCAAAGCTTTCAGTTTGAGAATCCCCAGCAGACATTCTAAGCTGAGCTGTCCCGTAAAGTAGCCACTGACCACATTCAGTGAACAGCTACCACATTGAAGAGCCCACATATGACACATTTCCATCAGTGCAGAAAGTTCCACTGGTTGGCACTGTTCCAGAATAATGGGGGAAAAAAAAAGGAGACCTGTTTTACTTCACTGAGTATATTTAGCAGAAGGTCTTATTTGATGACTTTTCTCTGGGGCCCCCTTGTCAAGTGTGAGTCCTCTGAGTGGAGAGGGCTATATAGTCTCTCCATAATAAGGCAGAAAGAAGTGCCCACTGGGAAACACCCAGCAATTTAATAGGGCCCTGGATCTAATGCCAACTTGGAGCTATTAATACCAAGCCAGTCAAAGTGGTTTGTTCCTCGCATCTTGCAACTCCATTAGTGATTCAAAACAAAGCAAAGTAAACCTCTGTCCCTGTCTCTGTAGGACAGTTGCAGGGAAACAATAGCTTATGTCTATAGAATGCACTTGCTTTTACTAAGAGGGAACAAGGAAGTATCTCAGCATGAAAACATGCTTACACAGAATGACCATCAGTTTTTGGTGTAAGCAAAGGGGACCGTGTGTGCCTGTAGTACACTGTCTGTACAGGACTGTCACAAATTATCAGTGATGCACAAGGACATGTGTGTCCAGAGACAAGGTCTGGGCAGGCTTTCCTGGCAGCTGTAAAGGGGCGAGCTCTGTCTCAGTCCAGGCTTTCCCACCCAGGGTTCCTCTGGGGCTCTTTCATCTCATTCTTTCTGGCTCTTGTGACATTTAGAGCATTCAGGTGGAATGCTGGTTGCCGCCTTGGTTGGAAGGGACAGTGCCGCTTTTCCACCCTGGAATGACCTTATCTTTTCCACCCTGGAATGATCTTACCTGTCAGGACTTGACCTAGGCCTCAAAGCCACCGGTTCCCAGAACATGACCTGTGACCAGAGTGGGTCTCTGTCTCTGTGTCATATTGGAGAATGTGGAGCATTCTGAGATGTGTTAGCAGAAGCCTTTTGGGTCTATGTGAGATTTCATGTGCATGTATCAGAGGCTTTTTTCACCCAAATTGCAAAGATTTCTAGTATTTAGGGATTTGATATGGTTAGAAGAATGCATTTCCAGAATGCAGTTGTAAAGCAGGAAAAACCTAAAGCTTTCAAAAAGAGAGGGCAGGGCAGGCTGGAGGAGTTGCTCAGAGCCGGTTTTTTTGAACTTCTGGGTCTGAGGAAGGTTCCACCATGTCCTGGCTCTTGGGCTTCATCTCTCGCAGCAGATCTGCACAGCACCAACTGGGCTATCAGTGCTCTGGGCCTCGGTCCAGGAGTCTGGGTGGATGCTGGGAAGGGGATGGAGGGAAAGCAAGTCGCCAAGTGATGGTGGCTGGCTCTGCATGCTCCTGCTCCTGGAGAGGCCCTGGGTGTCATGTTCCTCCCTGGCTCTGGCTTCCTGTTCATCACAGGAGGACCACAGGTGTGATGTCAGTGTGATCTTCACTACACACAGCCTTTAACAAGGTACCCTGTGACATGAAGAGAACTTGTCACTCGTCATAGAGATTTCCTTTGCTTTTTTGTTTTAAATAGAATTTCTGTTTTAGAGCAGTTTTAGGTTCAAAGCAAGATGGAGCAGAAGGTACAGAGAATTCCCATAGACCTCCTGCCCCGCCATGTGCAGCCTCCCCAACCATCAGCATCCGTCATGAGAGTGGTGTCACATCAGGGTTCACTCTTGGTGTTGGACATTTCATGGGTTTGGACAAATACATAAGGCCATGTATCCACCATTAAAGTTTCACACTCAGTACTTTCCCTGCCCTTAAAAACCCTTATGCTCTACCTGGTCATCCCTCCCTGGCCCCACCCCCTAGCCGCCATGGGTCTTTGCACTGTCTCCATAGTTCTGCCTTCTCCAGAACATCATGCAGTTGGAATCATACAGTGTGTAGCCTTTTCAGACTTAGGAATTCATGTTTGATGTTCCTCTGTGTCTTTCCATGGCTTCATAGTTGATTTCTTTTTATGGCTGAATAATACTCCATTGTCTGGGTAGACCCCAGTTTGGTTACCCACTCACTCCTGAGGCCATCTCGGTGGCTTCTGTATTCTGGCAGTTATGAATAAAGCTGCTGTAAACTTTCATGAGTGGGTTTCTGGGTGGATGTAAGTTTTCATCCTCTGTTTCCTTGGTGTTGGGGTTTTCGGGGCCCCAGCTCACCTCCCACCTGGATGGAGTCTCCTAGTTTAGCATTTCCTGCTCGTGCAGTGTCAAGTCTTGCCCATGATGACAGGGCAATAGCAATGCCTGTCCCTGAGAGGGTGTCTGTGGGCAGATAGGCAGGTGCCACCCCAGCCCCAAGGAGTGGAGGAGAGTCTGGAGGTCTGGGGCTCTTTTTCCCCTTTTAGCGCTCAGCAGGGACGCGGTGTGCTCCATGCTGGGGAGGCCCAGCCCCCACCCTGCCCTTCCTCTGGGCCTGGGAGGTTTAGCTTTGGCAGCAGCCCGGCTCACAGCAGGGACTTGGTTCTAGGTCTTGTTCTGCCCAGCCTGCCTCTTTCCCTACTCCTTCCGAGGTACAGAACAGTCAGAGTCCACCTTGGCTTCTGTGACTTGCTGGACCTGGATAAAGAGGACTGGCTTGAGTTTAAATGACTTCGGGTGCATAAATATTAGTTGCTGCTATTTCTCTACCACGGTATCATAGTGAGGTCGGTGCAGAGTGCAAGGGTGCCTCCCTGCAAACAGGCTTCTGCTCATGAGCACCTTCATGGTGTCCTGGTGCCAACTGGGGACATATCCTAGGACTTTAAAAACTAGCACATCCATCTCGGGTCAGTTTTCTCAGGAAGACACATAACTGGAGTCTCAGCCAAGAGGAAAGATGTGCGTGGCCAGGAGCAGCTTGCCGGCTGCACTACGGACGGGACTTGGACAACTCTGCTGCCTGTCCTGACCGATTCTGTGGCAAAGGCCAGGGACGGCCTGTGTCTGAATGGAAGGCCAGGCATTAAAAAGCAGAGGGAAGGAAGAATAATCGTGATCCTTTCTCTCCTCTGTTTTTCTAAGCCAGAGCAGGCTGAATTTCAGTATGAAAAAAGAAAAAGCCCCCTTTAAGTAGAAAAACCATTCTAGGGATATTGAGAGACTTGAAATCCTTGCCTAATTTCAGATTAAGCAAAACATAAGCATTTGGCAAATGCCGAGATTGTAAAGTTGTGCAAGCAGAAGAATCACTTTGAAATTTGAAGCGCAGCCCCAGATGTTCGGGAGCCTTTCCATGCGGCTGCTCCTCCTAGCGTGACTGGCTGGTGCCTCTCGGCCCCCAGCCCGGTCCCCAGTGCCTGTCCTCTGCCCACTGGCTGCACAGGCATGGGGTGATGAAGAAACATCACGGAGCGCCAGAAGATTAGGAGGGAATCGTGTGAAGCCTGCTCTCAAAGCCAGGGTGGCTCTCAGAATACGCGTTTATCTGACTGACTGAATCATAGCACAATCATTTTGGCGACCGTGGGATAAACGCTATGAGAGAACCGTGGTTTCCCCTTGTGGGTGTGTTGGGTCAAAGTCACGTGAGTAGAACCAGCTCCTGATAGGATCGTCTCGTGCTTGCACTGAGGGCAGCATTTGTCTCTTGTCAGCTGTGAGATCAGGGTCCTAGAGAAGCGGGAATAGTCCCTCAGATCAAGCTCTGGCCAGAAGCTGGGGCCACCCTGGGTAGCTGCCAGACACTGGCCCTTCTGCAGTTATCCAGTCTAAGGCCAAAGCATGAAAACCCAGCCCTGTTGAGCTCTGGCCTGAGGCTACCCCTCCACTCAGAGGCAGAGATTGGTTTGGACAAGAAAGAGGGATGAACTTCTGGAACCAAAGCCAACTGGAATTCTTTGCCTCTAGTAGGTGAGCCAAGTGGATTCAATATGCAATGAAACTGTACTTCAGAAATTCCCTGAGAACATCTGTATTTCAAGTATCTGTCCCGGAACAGATCAAAGCCTTCTGCTAACTGAGATTACAGATGGGAAAGGAGTGGCTTTCCATTGAGCCTGGTGTTTGTATCCTGCCTGGAACAGCTCACTTTAGGAACAGCCACTGCTTGTAAGTGTCTGCAGAAGAGGCATTCCCATCTCTGCCTAGATGGGAGTATGGCTTGGCTTCTCTCCAGCACCCTATTCTTAGCTGTCGCCCTCTAGATGCCAGATGGTGACAGTGGCATGGTTTTGCAGGACCAAGAGCTGAGCTTTCTGCATTATTTGGAGTTGAGAAAGAGTTGGTCCCTGGCATCGTGATATGAGCGCTACATGTATTTCCTCTCTTCCTAAGCCACTGCAGGCCAGTTAGCTGCAAAGAGACAATTTCCTTAGCTATGTCTGCCTGTGGGCGCAGTGGGGTCCCAAGGAACACTCAGGGCGTCCTTTTCAGCCTGCTGGGCTGAAAGCTTGGATTCACAAGCAGTTTCTTTTCTCACTCTTGCACTTTGGCTGGGGTGGTGACTGGTCAAGAGAAACACATGTTGGTACAAATCTGTATTCTGAGAGGGGCTCACGGGGCAGAACGCAAGCCTACTGGGGCTCGTTCCAGAGCAGAAAGGCCCACACTCCTCTATCTTCTCTTATCACCCCTGTTGTTTTTAAACATTCCCCTTATCATCTCCTCCTCTCTTTTTAAAGTGTGCTATCTTGAAGAGTGCTGTGCCAGAGCCAAATGGTGTGGGCAGGTGTGGCCTGCCTGCCCCCAGCCTGTCCAGGCCGTGTGTGGCTGTTTCCCTTCACTGCCCAGTTCAATCTGGAGCTTTTTCCAGCAAACAAAGGCACATCTGTCCCCTTAGAGGAGGGAGAGCCAATAGGAATTTTGGCCCATTTGCTCAGCGTTTGGGATTTAGAAATCCTCCAATGATTACATCTGGGGTCCCTCCTTGCTGTGGCAGGGTGAACAAGCAGCTGTGAGAAGTAGGAGAGGTCATAGTGGGTGATGGGGGATGGGGGGGTACTATTCTGGGGGTTCCCAGTTGGAGCTGTTAACATTCTAGGTCTTCATGGAGCTTTTGCCTGGAGGCTGGGAGTGGCCTTTTGTGGTCCCTTCCTTAGGCCTGGAACCAAGTCCCACTAGTGCTCCTGTAAAGCCTGTAGAAGCAACATGACTCTTCTCTCAGCCCCGTTTTCATGGCCATTACAGCCCTGGGTTTGCCTCTGCTTGGTTTGTCAACTGTAATTCCATTGTCAAGGGCTGCTTCCTGGGCAGAGGAGGGTTGTGGGCATGAGAGCAGAGGTTTCCTTTCTGTTCTCTGCAAGTCGGCCAGTAGTCACCGGGACTGGAGAGGGAAGTACAGGCTCTCGCCCTTTTCCGAGGCCCCCTGAGCAGCAAGTACCATGTTTGGTCTCACCACAGTGAGTGCAAAACCATCTTTCCTGCTAGAACCACTGCAGGCGCACATCCTCAGCAGTAAGCCATGATTTCCTCCTCACTTCTTCTCATCCAAGGCCAGTTATACCCTTTCAGGCTAAAAGGGAGGCTGTCCTACCTGCTGGATCCATGTTCTTTACCTGGGAGGAGTTTAGGCCTCTCCCCACCTAATCAGAATGTCTAAACCCTCTACTTACCAGGTCACCAAAATCAGTGCTGGATTCCAGCTCTGTAACACTCACCATGCACAACTGTTGTTCTTGTGAAATTACTGGCATTCCTCTTCTGTAAAGATGTCAACCCAGCAGATGAGCAAGCAAGTGAAAAATATCAGACAGATGAACTTCTTACTGGGGGAAAATAAAACTTGAGGCACATTGCTTTGCTTGCTGTACATGGACAGGCAGAGTGGTTGGATGGAATGGCCATGGACTCGGGTGCTGGATGGAGATTCAAATCCCTGCTCTATGATGCTCGTCACCTGGGTTAACCTTTCTGAACCACAAATGCTTCATCTGTAAACTAATGGTAATATTGCCATCTTGCAGGGTTTTTGAATATGGATTAGATTGTATGTAAGGCATCTAAGATTGTTCCATGGGAGCTCAAAAATGGCTGCTCTTACTGATAACTTACAGACATGTAAGTAATGATTACTACTGATAATTATTAATAAGTAGTATTCATGCAAGAAAGACTCAGGGACACACAAGATGCCACGTGCATGGATGCATCTCTCAAACGCTCCTTTGCTGCTCTTCACATTCTTTGAGGTATGCAGTCAGTAACAGAACTCATCTTATATCCTCAGATTCACTTTTAATTAGCCTGTTCTCATCAAAATGCCATTCCATTATTATCTTGCCACTTAATTTAGTAAATTGGTAGAACAAATGTGGCATGCAAATTGCCTCTTCCACCCCAGAACGTCATCATTCATTGCCAAAGCCTATGTGTATTGGGAGCATTTGAAGTGGAAATTAGTTGAGTTCAGGGCATACAGTTGTTGAATTTTGATTATCGGCTTATAGTATTTTTAAAAATTAGATTATGCTTTGTTTCCATTTAACAAAGGAAGATAAATGTTGTAGTTGATATTTTTATTAAAATAGAAATTTAACAAACGTTCTCCCATAACTGGATGGATTACAGGAGATGAGACAATCAGTAGAGGATTACATTTTGCAAAGCCAATTTCGGAGTCTTGTCTAGATAAAACCCTCTTGTGGCAGAAGGGATCTGGAAACTATGAATACGTTTGTAATAAGTGTCAACCCTGGCCCCCTGCCGTGCAACTCAAGGATAGACAGATTTTTGGAGGGGAGATCTACTTCCAACTACTATCATTCTGCTGGAGAGATGTGTTTGCAAGGGATTGCTCACATGTCGACATCAGAGGCTGGCCATGAAAATCCCAAGGTTTTGCCAAATTCCAGTGGATTCCCACTGCTTACTTCAAGTCTGAGTATGGTTAGGACTTCAGGGCTTCCCTGAAGGGAAGATGGGTCCCTTTTCTGGTGGATCAGAGCTCTAAAGATGATTGGTCCTGGTAATTCATTATGAAAGCAAATACCACATTGCAAAAAGTGGATGGCTCTTTTTAAATTAAGTCACCTTGACAACTGGAAGGCACAGCAAGAAATGACAAAGGGGAAGGGAGAGAAGCAGGGAGAGGGAAATAATGAGGAAAGGGAAATAGAAGTGTAAGGAGTAGGGGCCGGGCGCGGTGGCTCACGCCTGTAATCCCAGCACTTTGGGAGGCCGAGGTGGGCGGATCACGAGGTCAAGAGATCGAGACCATCCTGGTCAACATGGTGAAACCCCGTCTCTACTAAAAATACAAAAAATTAGCTGGGCACGGTGGCGCGTGCCTGTAATCCCAGCTACTTAGGAGGCTGAGGCAGGAGAATTGCCTGAACCCAGGAGGAGGAGGTTGTGGTGAGCCGAGATCGTGCCATTGCACTCCAGCCTGGGTAACAAGAGTGAAACTCCGTCTCGAAGGAAAAAAAAAAAAAAAGTGTAAGGAGTCAGGAGGAGGAAGAGAGAGAGAGACAAGAGACAGACAGGAGACTCAGCAACCCTTCAAGCATCCTGGAATACTCCAAATAATCACCACTCCTTCTCCCTTCTTGCTGGAACCTTATGTATTTTGCATTTCCTGTTGAAGTCATAAATCCAGATCTGCTCCATAAACCCATGGAGTCTGAGGGCAGCCAGGGCTGGCAGAGTCAGAATATTTCAACATGTACCGAAATGTTCCCACAGGCAGACTAGGCAGTTGGGGTGGCAGGAACCCAGGATCCTGAATTAGGAGGTGGGTGAGTTGTCTTTGCCTGAGAGTTGAGTTTAAATCAGCCAATAAAATTGTCAGCCTTAAGGAAGCTGAAATTTCTAAATAAGCCTATAAATAATTTCACAGATAGGGCCTGTGCTGTGTAATAGTCCGCACTGATTTTGAGAGTTACTACAAGAATAAATTTGCTGAGTGAATAAATCTGCAATAGTCTCCAGACGAATGTCAAAGGCTGGTCCCCAGCAGAAATAACCTTTTAAAAAGGACTCATTAGCTGAGCACACAGGGCACCCACATAAGTGATTTCTAATTCATTAAGAGGTAGGTGATCAGCTCATATTTTGCTTTTCTAGCAGATAAGAATTCAAATAAGAACCCTTCTCCAACTCAGAAATCAGGCTTCTGGTGCCTGCGAATCTCCTCACGTCAGGATATGGCCAGACAGCTTTATTGCTATCAATTAAAGTTCCAAACCTTGTAATGTTAATATGAGGCCAAGAAGTGGCTTTTCCCTGGCTAGATTGGAATTTAATGAGAGTGGGCAGACAATATAAAAAGGCCAAGTCTGGCTGTGGGCAAGGCTGCTGAGCTGTGTTGCAGAGGGATTTTCTTATACCCCTAGGTGGTCTCGTTGAAACATTACATCAGAGACAGGAGGGAGCTTGCAGACCTTGCAGGGCTTCTGCTCCTGCCACTATGCACGGGCTCCCAGCACATGCTCCAGAGAGAGGCCTCAGCTTTCAGGGACAATGCAACGGGTGGGAAGAGGAGGTGTTTCTGGAGTGGGAAGGAGGGCTGGGGGCCATCAGGACCCTCTGGCTCATCAGATCTTGGGATGGGAGTCATCAGGTGTATAACAGGCACTGACTGGCACAGGGGCAAGTGCCTATAAAGCAGGTGACACAGAGGAAGACAAGCTGAAGAAGAGACCTGTGTGACTCCAGCTGTAAGATCCATATTTTCTCCACGGCAGGTATTTGTGTGAATGAAGGATCACAAACACATATATGCACGTACTGTCCCAAAGAATATTCAGTGAGATTTAAAAAAACAACCAACCCAAGTGTGTTCTCTGTTAGTGATTGCCAGTACGCTGTCCCTCTGCAGGAAGAATATTGTGGGTGGTGGCAGATGGGGTGTGAGTCTAAGCCCCCAGGGAAGCTTGGCCTGACCCGAATATGCATCTGTGCTGGGGCTGGAGACTCCTGATGTGCATGGGGTTTTGGTGAGGTTGAGCTATGTGGTCCTCCAAGCTCCCTGAGCCTGTGACCAGAGATGAGGCAAAGACGGCGTGCTGTCCCACCCTCCTGCAAGAGTGGGCAAAGACACTGCTCTAAGCTGTCAACATGTTTTATAGGTGTTAATTATTTTTGTTATTTTAGGTCTCCAAATATCTCGGAGTGCTAATCTTTTAGCTTTTCTTATGTTTTTATCTTTTTAAAAGTGATCTGTAGTATAGTGACAGAGCTGTGCAACCACCACCACTGTCTAATTTCAGAAACTTTCTGTCACTGCAAAAAGAAATGTCATACCCATCAGCAGCCACTCTCTGTTCCCCTTCTCACAGCCCCTGGAAAACTTTAATGTAATTTCTGTCCCTGTGGATCTTTCTGTTCCGGACATTTCCATGAATGGGAGCAAATAATGTGTGGCCTTTTGTGTCTTCTTTCACTTAGCATAATGTTTTCAAGGTTCATCTTGGTTGTAGCATGTATCACTACTTCATGTTTTTGTGGCTGAATAATAATCCATTGTGTGGCTAGACCGCATTTTGCTTATACCTTTCATCAGCGGTGGACATCTGGGATGTTCTCACTTTTTCACCGTCACAAGTAGTGCCCCTTGACTATTCATGTACAAGTTTTTTTGTGGACAAGTTTCCATTGCTCTAGGAGTGGGGGTACTGGCTCACATGGTGACTTTCTTTAACCTTCTCAGGGGCTGCCAGGCGGTTGTTCCAAGTGGCTGCACCATTCCATTCCCACCAGCAGTGGGTGACATTCCAGTTTCTCCACACCTTCCTCAGCACTTACAGCCAGTCTTTGTGATTTTAGCCATCCTAGTGGGTGTGAAGTGATTTCGATTGATCTTTTAGATTTTAAAATAATAATGAAAGTTACAGTTGCCATCTCAATGGAAGGAAAACGAGGCTGATGATCTGTTGACTGATATTTGCAAAGTGCTAGTAAGCCCTTTGAAGACAGTATTTGAAGAAGGCAAGTTAATCCTTTCTCCTGGAACTCTTTTCTCCTGGATCCAGAAGCTGTAGATCCCTTCTAGTAGTAAAGTAGATGAAATTAGAATGGCTGCATAATCCTCAAATAACTTGAAGGAGAGGACGAATGTCCAGATGGGAATAGAGACCAACTCTAAATCTGCCTCAGACTCCAAGGGCGGCACTCTCCTTCCCTTGCTGCGCAGAGCATCTGAGTCTCCTTGATGTGTGTTTAGGCATGCACACTGGCACACTGTCTCCTGGATGGAACGGTGGAGCTGTCGCTTCCCCAAGCCCTCTCCTCTTCCCATTCCTATACAATAATGACCAATATAGAAAAATGCAGTCACACGGTTTTGGCAAGGAAAAGTCTGTTCTGGGACAGGCCTTTGGCTTGCGTAACAGATGTTTTTAAAATGTGTGCAGTTTTTGTGTCTTGTTTTTCCTAGAGGCTAGAAGGGAGGATGCCGTGGCTCTGACAAGGCCCAAGAGGTCAGGGAGGAGTCCCTTGGCCACATTTCCTCTGCAGTGCTCGGAAACAACTCACTGGTCTTTAATTTTCTGTGAAGATCAGTGTCTCACTTCATCCCTCCAGCTGGCATGGCTGGAGTCAAGGTGGGTCGGTTTACACAGAGCAAGCCAAGAAATCGTAGAATCCCAGGAGCGCAGTGGATTTCAGGGACTGTCGTTGACTTTTTTTTTTTTTAGAACAGATCTTGCTCTGTCACTCAAGCTGGAGTGCAGTGGTATGATCATGGCTCACTGTAACCTCAAACTCCTGGGCCCTAGCAGTCCTCCCCACTTCAGCCTCCTGAGTAGCTGGGACTACAGGCATGTTCCACCATGCCCAGCATACCATTTCCTTTCTTGGTTTTCCCTCCTTCCCCCAGTAACACAGCCTCTTTTCAACATCCCTCAATATGGCTGCTCTGAGTCTACTTAAATCCAAAACAGTTACACAACTCACCACTTCCCAGAGTAGCCTGTCCCATTTTCAGCACTGATTGCTAGAAGGTTCTTTCCTGTATGCCCACTCATCTCCTGGTTTCCAAGCCAGGCATCCCTACCTGTTGCTTGGAATGTCCTTCAGACTCTGCCAGCCTGAAGTAGTGTGTAGGGGTTCAGGTGCCTACTGCACCCTC
Organism: Cebus imitator; assembly: GCF_001604975.1. Taxonomy (NCBI): domain Eukaryota; kingdom Metazoa; phylum Chordata; class Mammalia; order Primates; family Cebidae; genus Cebus; species Cebus imitator. Next base: position 4,685,857 of record NW_016107446.1, read on the forward strand.
CTTGTTACTGCAGGGCAAAGATGCTAGTCCGAGCAGGGACCACACCTCCCTTTGTTCCCAATCACTGCTGGGAAAAAGTTCAGAGAGGGTTGAAAGTATGCATGGTGTTTCCATTAGAAATAAATAGCCTTTCTGCTTTATTTTTAATGACATTTTCATGGTGAACTGTAATGTTTATGTCATGTTTAAAGAAGAACAATACCACAAACAAAAAAATACAACAAAGTATATCTACCATCAGCCTAAGAAATATGAGACATAGAGGCCCTCCACAGGTGGAATCCTGAGCATGCACCACCTTTTCTCCACAGTGGTAAAACATTTAAGGACAAGCACATAGGTGTCTCTACGTTGTTTTTTTGATTTTATCTACCTGTGCTTCGTGCTGAATATTATAGATTTAGCCTCAGAATGTGTTTTTCTGTAACTTGCTTCTTCCACCCCACAAAGAATCAGCTATGTTGATGTACATAGATGTCGCTCATTTTTTTATAGTGTATAGTTTTTCATGATCTGAGTATATCACACATTATCTACTTCACGGTTAATGGATATTTTGGTTTTTCTTTTTTTAAAAATGTGCATGTAGAAGTACATCCTTACCCTGGAGAATACTATATTCTTTGGAACAGGATAGCTTGGCGATCAGGCAGAACTTTGCACTCCTACCAGCAGTGGTGAGAGACGTTTCCTTCTGCACCCTTGCCGACACTTGCTGTTGCCAGACTTTTAAATTTTTGCCAATCTGGTGGGTGTGAAATGGCATCTCATTGTGGTTTAATTTGCAGTTCTCTGATTACCAACGCTGTTGAGTCACTTTTAATGTCTTTGGGGACCATTTATTTCATAACCTTTTCTACAATGCCTGTTCAAGTTACTTATCTTTTTCTTGAAAGATCTATCTGTTCTTGAAGATAGATGGATAGTACTTACCTGGTGTTTACGGCCACTGTTCTAAGTGGTTCTGGATATAGTAACTGTTTCAGTCCTTCCCAATAAAGTAGGTTTTCTTAGGGAGACCCCTGTCTCACTGGTGAGTATCCGTAGGCTCATGCAACCACTGGCCCAGTGTTCCCCACCAGGTGAGGGCAGAGTAGGGGCTCACACCTGAGCGTGCTGGCTCTACTGTTCAGTTCTGGTTCAACCTCTGGGTTATTGACATATTTTGGATGCTAATACCTTGTGGCAGAGATGTGTGTTAATATCTTCTGTTTATCGGTTGTCTTTTTCCTTTGTATTTAATGTCCTTTGATAAATAGAAGGTTTTTAAAAACATTTAAATGTTGTTTAACCGAACAAATTTTCTTTTATGATGAGTGCTTTGTGTCTGATTTAAAAATCGTTTCCTACCCTGGAGCTTCATATTAACTTCTAAAAGTTTTATAGTTTTTCTTTTCACATTTAAGACTTTAATTCAGCTAGAAATAATACTGTATATGGGATGAGGTGGAGGACAATTTCTTTTTCTGTCTAGAAAACCTAACTTGCCAACACCATTTATTAAACAACCCAGCCTTTCCCTGCCGCTGGTAAATCACATCATCTGCACATGTTTCTGTGTCTGGACTCTTCCTTCAATTCCGTCAGTCTATTTGTCTATTTGTAATTCAACTATACTATTGTAATTACTGTAGCTTATTTAAAGCGTTGATATCTAGCAGGGCAAGGACTTTCACTCTTCCATATACATTTTAAATCAATTTGTCAAATACTTCAAAATCCCGTCAAGATTTAAATTGGAAATGCATTTGAACTATACATCAAGTTGGAAGAAAATTATAGCTTTTCTGAATCCTCTTACTCAAGAACATCATATTTCTTGCAATTTATTTAGGTCATCTTTAATGTCTTTTTGTCAAATTGCATAATATCTTCCATAAAGGGAATGTACATTTTTGGTTAAATTTCTACCTAGTACCGTTTAAATAGCAACAAAAATATAAAGTATTTTTTAATGACATATTTTAACTACTTGTGCATAGCAGATAGAAAAGCAGTTGACTTTCCACGTACCACTTCCCGGTGTTCCCGTCTTCATGTTTGCCCTTTGCATAAACCTTCCTTTTGTGTCAGTTTAGCAATTTTTTTTTCTTGTTATTGTGGATACCTTCAAACATACACAATCATGGAGGGTCTAGGACAGTGACCCTGTGTCAGGCGATATCCAGCATCAGCAGCTGTTAACACAGTGCCAAACTTACTCCATTTGTCCCTCTACTTTTTTTGTTTTTTGTGGAATCTTATAAAGAAAATCCCAGGTATCATATTATTTTATCCTTAAATATTTCAGTACGTATTACCAACAGATGAACTCTAAAACAAACAAACAAACAAAAAACAAAACCCACCTAACCCACTGTCACACCGTCAGAATTAGCAGTAGTTGCCTAACGAGTCCATGTGTAGATTTCCCTCCTAGTCTCTAAAATGTCTTCTGCTGGTGGTTTTGTTCAAACCTGGATTTAAATAAGGTCCACCATGGCATAGGATCCCATCTCTCTTATTTCTTTCCACCTCTGGCAGTTCCCACTCTTTTCCACCTCTTTTCTTCATGCCATTAATTTGTTGAAGAACCTAATCCCTTGCACTTCAGAGCTCCCCACCTTTGACTGTGTGGGCTGCATCCTTGTGGTGCTGTCTCCCCTGTTCCTCCATTCCCCCTGTTTCCTGTACACTGGTAGTTACATCCGAAGATGGCTAGATTTGTTAGTTTACACATTTCTTTTTCCGAGAACACTTTCTAGATGGGGCTGTGAGCCTCTGATTTCAACAGTGCATTCAGAATCATCTTTGTACTTTCTAATCCAGCATTGCAGGTTCTCCAGGATGCCTAGGTCATGGTACTGATACAGGAAGGGAATTTCAGAAACAGTATGGGATGATGCCGATCACCATTGTAGGCTCCTGATCATCACAGTGTCACTATGATGTGATCTGTCACTATGGTCCTTCTCACCCCCAGATTTGTGTGTGTGTGAACCACAGAGGTTCATGACCTGTTTGATGGCAGGGACATGAAAATATTTCACCTGAACACAGTGTTTTCCAGAGGTGGAATGTCTGAGAGTCAAATATGTCCCTGGACTCCCAGATCCCTTCTCCATGCTCTGAGCAGGGCTGCGAGCTGAGGCTACCCTGGGATTGTTAATGGGGTGGTCATGGCAGGCTCGGCCACATCTTTCCTCCCATGTCCTGATGGTCGTCTTGAGGAATTGGCCATGTGTCCACAAAGGCAGCCATCTGAGTCTAGTGGCCTGGAATCTGCTCACATTTCTTCTAGAAATACATATCTCTCTTCCTTTTCTTATTCTTTCATCTCCATCCCCCTCTCTCCTTACTTCAGTTTCTGTCATGTGGTTTTTCCGCACATTCATTTGGTGTTCCCTCTCCAATCAGTCTTCTCCTGGTTTTCCCAATTGCCAGACCCAGTCTCTGACCATGAAGCCTGGTGGATTGCCTCTAAATCTCTCCATCTGAGAAACATCTTGGAGATTTGGAGAAAACACAACTCATGAGAGGAAAGGACTTTTGCATTGAAAGCAAACCCACATGAGGAATGCATCCAGCCCCAAAGAATCAAGTGGATCTGCAGGTGGGGTTATTCACAAAGACTTTTTCAATGGGATGTAAATCAGTGGCTTCAAATGGTTCCAGAGGCCATGGTGAGAGCCAGTGTCTTTTCTCTGTGCTGGCTGGAGAACAACTGAGCACATCCCCCCATTCTCCCTTCTCTGCCCTGGGTGCAGCCTTCCTGCAGCAAGTTTCAGAGGTGGATGGCTGCTGAAGACGAGTCTGGAGCTGCTCCCTCAGGGGAGGACACTTTAGCAGAGAGATTTGCACATTTCTAGAGCTTGCAAGAGGGCAGTGCTCAACTTGATTTAGAGCCAAGAAGTAAGAAAGCAGGAGGAAGGTGAAATGAATTCCAGGAGTGTGACACAAGCAAGGCTGGAGATGCCTTTTCTTACCTAGGCCCAGCCTCACCTCCAGCCCACCCTCAACCCTGCTTCAGCCGGTTTTGCAAGGGTTGGAACTGCACAAGAGAGAAATAGAAGTTAGATGAATGTGAATGGTTTCCAAAAGTCTCTCTGAGAACCTCTTAACCTTAGGTGCAGAAAAACTGCAACTTTCTTCAGTGGGCTCTTGGACCCCTAGTCAAGGTGACAGTTTAACTGGCATTGAGAGAATGTTGACCAGAAAAAGCCAACACTCCTGGCTCTTAAAAAAACATTTAATTTCATCTAAGTGGAGCAAATGGTTGAAAAGTTTAAAACATGCAATGAAATATGTGTAGCAAGGGCATGTGTTCCCTTTGCTCCCACTCTGGGGCAGCTGTGAGATACTCTGCAGGAACATGCTAGAAGCAGGGTCTTCTGCCCAGTGTCTGTCCCACTGGAATGTGTGGTAAGTCTGCCCAACTCTGTGGGCTGCAGAAAAAAGAATGTTGCCTTTTCCTCAATTTTGTTTTGGATTTCAGATGTTATTATGAAACTAAAGAAAAATGGCAAAATTATTCTCTTGTGCCTGTCTCTCTCTGTCTTCTTCTTTTTCTTTTCCTGTCTTGGCATATCTCAGAATTATCCAACACATTTATGCTGTTGATTATTTCTTAGTCATGTATATTCCATATATTACAAAGCTAAATAAACATTCCATCTTTCTTATGAACTTCATGAGAATAGGGGGCAGGTGGGGGATGTCCACCTTTGTATTGTTAGATCTCTAGTACCTCACACGGCGCCTGGCACGGACAGATAGTCACTGTTTGCATGAGTGGATGGATGGATGGATGCATGGTGGATCAATGGGTGTGTGGTGGATGGATGGAGGGAGAAAGGGAAGGGGGGAGGGTTGATAGATTGAGGGGAGATGGGTGGATGGATGAATGATGGATAGATACATGATGGCTAGATAAATAAATAAATAGAGAGATGGGTGGATAAAGACACTTCAAATACATACACAGATACACAACTGGACACCTAAAGAGGTGTGTGTCTTCTTGCCCTGGGTTTCATCAATAAGCAAGATTCCTCTTAAGGGACTGATTCTCCTGGTAAGGGTCTGAAAGTCACTTATCTGTGTCTCTGGCACCTTGTACAGTGTATGCAGTGGAAGTATGTGTTGAATAATGGTTGTGCCATGCATTAGTTCATGGTCTAAGTCCATATACAACACCAGATGTTTGGAATTATTGTAGTAACTGTTGACTTTCACCCAAAATCTAAAAAGGACTCCTAGGCTTTTCCTTTGAGCACAGCAGATGCTCTTTCCAAGATGGCCAGGAGATAAACTCACAGGCAATTTCATTCTCCCCCATCCTCTATGCTTGGATCTGTTCCCTGTAGCATCAGGAATGCTGGGTGTCTTACTTCTTGAAGCTGAAATCCCTTGATACTGTGTGCAGACCCTCACCCACCTGTCCCACAGGGCTGGGTGCCAGAGCCAGATTCAGGAATTGGCCATCAAATGACTTCCTCATTTGCAATCAATTAACAGCCACCTGGCCTGCTTTCCTGCCTCCCTCCTCTCCCTTTCCCTCCTTCCCCTTGTTTTGCATCATGAACTGATTGGAGTGTGAGAACTGGGGCCTTAACCGGGTTTGTAACTTCTCCCTGCCAGGAGCACTTTCTCCCAAACCTCAGGGCTCCCTGCTCTCCTCCTTCAGGCTCTTTCTCACCCTCCTGAATTTAAAATTGCCACCCCCACCCCACTTCCAATCCCCTTTTGGATATATTTCCTCTGGAGTACTTATGGTCTTCAATATACTATGTATTTTTAATAGTTTATTTTGCGTATGTCTCTCTCCCCTTCTAAAGTGTACATTCCCTTAAGGTAGAGATGTTTTTATCTATCTTCTTTCTGTTTTCTTTATCTATTTTGTTGCAGTTCCTAGAACCATGTCTGGTACACATTAGGTGGCCAGTAAGCACTTAGCGACTGATTGAATGAATATAAAATTAATATCAGTTCTTAAAAGGCTCCTGTTCAGATCTTTGCCAGGGGCACTGTGTAATGCCCCTGGGTTCTCCCCTGTGGAGAGACCTCTCACCAGAGGAGCTGCAGCCTGCTGCCTCTCTGGAGGGTTTGCCTGTACCCTCAGCGCCTCGCTGATCCTCTGGTGGGTCTTCCTGGTGTTGTAACTGTCCGTGCCTAGCTGTGGATGTCGGCAGAGCCCAGGAGCAGCAGTTATCCAAAATCTCTGGCTTCCTACTTTAGCTAAAGAGAGAAGATTGCATGTGTTTGCCTGTCTTTTGGGTGCTTCTCTTTGGCATAGACATTGGCCAAGGCTGCTGGTAAACAGCATCGGAAGAGGCGCTTTACCTGCTGATCTGCCTGGTTCCTTCTGGTGCCCCATCTCTCTCCTGGGAGAGCTCCTCCTCCTGATTCTGTCTGTGTTCTGAGACCTGAACTCAAAGGCACTGCACTTGCTCCTTCCCTCTCAGCCTATAGCTCAGCTCTGACACTCCCGTGACTCCCCCAGCACCCCATGCAGGGTGCAGGTCTTCCTGGGTGGCTTGGTGATGAGTGCAGCAGGAGCAGCAAGAGGCTTGTTTGCTGCCCCTGAGGGGTCCCAGCATGTGTGAGGAACAGAGCGTCCTCCTGTCCCAAGCTCCGAGCTCCCCGCAGCTCAGCCCTGTCTGGACTAGACAGTTCTGCCTTTCTTAGCTCACCGCACTGTGCTAAGGAAGCCGGGGCTGCCTCGTGGGTGGATCGTACTCTAATTTGCCAGGCAGGAGAGGATGGAGTGATGAGTCACCCTGCCAAGTGATTCCTACCGAGCTTCCTACAGAGCATATCCAGGAGCAGCCACCCCACCCCAGGGTTAGTGTGTGGAGGCGCAGGTGTAGTGTGGGGGGCGAGAAATAGGACTCAGAATCACCCTCTTTAATGTGCACAGTATGTTAATTGTGTCCTCACAGATGTGCTGAAGTGTTTCTTGCCTTATAGAATAAATGACCAGAAACCAATGGATTCCTTTGAGCTGTTTTGATGGGAGGAAATAAACTGTGACAGTAGGATGTTGGTGGTCGCGATACCAGCAGGATGCAGAAGACAGAGTGGCCTGCTGGGTCCTGTATTCCTCTTCAGCAGCCTGGGATGGGGAATGTGCAAGAGGGCAGAGCCACTCACTGCCTGGTGCCCTGCAGCTCCAGTGCCGCCTCGGTGCTTTCCAGGAGAGACCTCAGTTTCCAGCCCTAGCTCAAATTCCAAATTGATATAGCTTGGGGCAGTGCCAGGCCTGTACTTTGGAAAGGAATGATGGGCTTGCCTGTATCTGTCAGATTCAGGCATTCTCCTGCCTGCAGTTGAGAATTCAAGTTCAGGGTAATTAGTTTCACCTTTTAAAAAAGCCCTAGCATATCCTTGCTGGATATGTTCATTGTTGAAATGCACAAGAAACTAAATGTGATCAATTTGATGTATTGGTTTGAGCATCAGATGTTAAGAAAGTTAATCTGTTGAGATTCTTGCTTTTAAAAACACAAAATAAAACAAGCCTAACATTAGTCTGTCATCCTGGACTTGAGATCACATTTTACAGTATATAAAGTGAGGTTTCACGCAGAGCATCCCCACCTGCTTTTGTAAGTAAAGTTTTATTGGAACACAATCACAGCCACTAATTTACATGGAATCTGGGGAGCTCTGGCTGCTACAGTTGCAGAGCTGAATAGTTACAGCTAACACTGAGGGCCTGCAAAGCTGCCTCGCTCCGCTAGAGACAAAGTTTGCTGACCGCTGGCCTAGAAGATAAGGCCACAAACTCTGAAACCGAACTACCAGGGTTTGAATCCCAGCTCTGCCATGTACTGGCAGCATGACCTTGAGCACGTTAATTAACATCTATGTGACTTAGTTTCCTCCACTGTAAAATGGAGATAATAATATCTCCATTATAGCAATATTATGATTATAATTATGATGATATAATAATGATATCACCAATAATAGTACTTGTCTTCTAAGGTTGCTATGAAGATCAGAAGAATTAATAATGGAGACATGCTCAGAGTACTTTCTGACAAGTGGGAATGTGTTAAATTTTTAAGGAGGAGGGCAAGTTTCTAAGACTTTAGGAAAGTCCAATCCCTTCTTCAAATCACAGACAATTCTGCATTTAAAGACCACTTCAAAACCAGGTTCCGTGGCTCATGCCTGTAATCCCAGCCCTTTGGGAGGCCAAGCTGGGAGGATTGCTTGAGCCCAAAAGTTCAGCCTGAGCTATTAACATAGTGAGACCCCATCCCTACAAAAAATAGAAAACATTAGCCGCATGTGCTGGTATGCACCTGTAGTCCCAAGCTACTCGAGGGTCTGAGGTGGGAGGATTGCTTGAGCCCAGGAAGTCAAGGCTGCAGTGAGCCACGATCACACCACTGCACTTCAGCCCAGGTGACAGACATTGCCTCAAAATAAAATAAAATAAAATAAAATAAAATAAAATAAAATAAAAAATAAAGACCACCTCATCATCAGGGTACCTCCCACAGGAAGCACAGCCTTGTGGGTGTCTTGGCTTCCTGTTGGTCCAGAACCCTGCTGAATTTCCTGGCAATAAGGGCACAGACTGTGTTGGCTGAAGGAAGGGTGCTAGGAGTGCCAGCCAGCAGAGGAACTCCCACCTGCTCCAGGGATGCCAGGCATAGAGTGAGGCAGCCACAATGTCCCCTGTGCTGATTCCAGCAGGGGATGACAACATGGTGACAAGAAGCCACACTTCTTAATAAAGCAGACCTGAGGGAAAAGAGATCCACAGACAGAGGGAGGAAAAGCTGCAAAATGTGCCTCTTCAACTTGTGAGAACAGGAGGTGATGGGTCACGAGGCTGCTGAAGGAGTTTGTTCCTGCCTCCGTTTCTCTCTGCTTCTCCAACTAGAATGTTATGTGCCACCTGCTCCCCTCAATAGCACTTCTGAGACAGATGGACTATATATTTGCAGAACCCAGCATCTTTACTGAGAAGTCGCTGAGTCCCTTTCTCTTTGCTTTTTAGGCTGGGCTTCCTGGAAAGGTTCTGCTTTTAACTCTTTGCATGCCTTCCCAAGCCATTCATCCTGGTGTGAGGCTCTGAGAACGTGATTTATGCCACTGCGTTCGAGACTCACATGGCTCCTTGATCACTGAAGACACAGTTTTGTTTCTGCCTAGGATCATCAGGGTCATAGCACTCCCTGCTTCAAAACCGAACGTTTCCTGTTCTTGGAGCAGATTCGTCAGGACGTTTTGCAGCATCCTTGGGTGTTACCCATTCCTTGCTCCTGATGTAGAGTTCCAAGGCCTATACACCTCAGAGGGGCAGCTGTGAGGACCGTGGGGTGTGGCCCCTTGCCCGTCCCACACGAGAATGGCTCTCCCTAGCATGTTTTCTCGGGTGTTTCTTTATCCTCTCCCCGTGCCTCGGTTTCCACATTGAAAACTCTCAATGGCATCTGTCTCCTTCTGAGTCTCTGCTGGGCTCTCCCACCCCTCCACAGCCCCCACCCTGGAAAGTCCTTGCCCCTTCCCCACACTGCCTCCTCTGCTCCTCTAGTGCCCCCACACTGCTCCGGGCTGGGATACAGCATGGCCCTCGCTCGTCCACGTGGCGCTCAGTTACCTTCTTAGTGACGACATTCTAAGATTTCACCCTGTCCCCACGCCAGTGTTCATGTCCACTCCCCTGGTTTATGTGTCCCCTTAGCACTTAATCACTTTCTGACATTCTCTAGATTTTACTTACTTATATGTTTTGTTGCTATCCCCCTGGCTGGAACATAAACTCCACCTGGGTGGGGACCTCTGAGTGTTTTGTTCACTGCCAAACCCCATGCCAGAACTGCACCCCACAAGTAACGGGCATTCATTCTGATTTGCTGACTAACTGCATAAATATCCTAAAACCACTTCCCACCTTACTTGGCTGTAGAGAGGATAAGAATGAAAGTTAAATAAAGCCTGCAGAAATGCTTAGAAAACTTGAAGGCACACAAGGAATGTGAAAGATGTATTCATGAATGAAGCAACTCAACAAAAAAAGACACTTGGGGGCTGGGAGTGGGATATGTGGGTGAGACTGATGGCATGATGTTGTGAGATATTTGGGCTGATTTAAGTGACTGGCAACATCTGGGACCCATCAGGAAAAGCTTTAGTGTAGAAGGTGTTCCTCCCCTACGTTTTGAAATTCAGGCAGGCCGAGTAAGCTCTTCAATATTTTAAGCTCAAAAATACTTAATATCTTAGGAAGGTCAAAAATACTACTTTAGAAGGTCCAAAAATGGCCACTTTCCCAGAAGCTGGCCTGCAGGAGAAGGATTCTCCCTCACTGGAGAAGAGGTGCCATGCTGGGAAGACCATCGTATTCTGTAGACTCGGTAAAACAACAACCAAGGACCCATTTTTACTTTAAAATGAGTTTACAAAGTCACATTAAAGTGTGAAGGCTTCAAGAAGGAATTTCTCAGAGATAGAACAGAAAATAACTGGATTGACTCACTAGCATGCAAAATACATTTGGAAGCAAAGCTGCCACCAGTAAGTTTCTCCCTCGAGTAACCAAGAAATGTCCTGGCGTGCCCACGGCTAGCACATGCTGAGGGCTTGCTGTGAGTCCCCGTGTAGCCTGCAGGCTGCTCTTAAAGAAACCAGTCCCCAAGGGAGGATGATGCTGCCAGCCCTGGGCAGTGTTTCCACCACACTGAGGCACATGCTCTTTGCAGCGACCCAGGAGAGCATTTGTGTGTTTCTCTGCAGTGAGACTATTTGCATTAATAACTTATTTATGAAGTTCACCTTAAGTCTATAAAAGCAACTGCAACATCCAATTTTGTGGTGATTTCCGTTACAAAGTTGGCAAAGCGTTTTGTAACTAAATATCTGGAGTTAAGGGTTTCTATAAATCAACATGGAAATGGGATGCCAAGGGACCCTCTCCTGCTGCAGCCATGTGCAGTGAAGAATTCTGCTCAGTTCCTCCTGTCCCAGGGGAAAGGGCAGTCTGCATCCCTGACAGCCAGACCATCATCCTCTGTGGGCAGCAAATTGCAGAATTAGTGTAAAGCAGGCAAATGCAATATGTACTTGAAATAAGCCCAAACCATTACGTATGCTTAGATTCAGGCTTAACAATTTTTTAACATAATAGCAAATCTTATTTAGTATCCTAAATGTAAAATCAGGGCTTATAGTTTTCACATTTTTGTGTTACGTGTCTTAAATGCCTTTCTAGAGAGGAGGTTACGAAGTGGCTCATTGGGTGATTTTTTTCCTGAGATTGACCACATGATTTAAAGATTTGTAAAAGCCTCTGGGCCTATCTGTATTAAGAGGGAAGAAATTGGGCTCCCTTGGTCCTGGGACCCTCTCCTCTCTCTCCACAGCGGCGCTGCCCGGAACCATGGGAGTAGGGCGCATGGGACTGCTGTTCCCACTGTGGCCCTGCTCCCATCTGTCCTGTAACTTCTGTGCATCCGAGGCTAGGTCCTTCTGTGTATAATGTCTGCAGCACCTTACGTCATGGCTACCCCCTTGCATGTGGTGAAATGTTTTCCTCAAATGGTGATAAGGGACTGTGCAGGTGAGGGCGAGTATCCTGGGGGCGCCCCTGGTCATGGGATCACCCTCAGCATTTCCACCCTGCCCAAGAGGTCTGTGGAGCTTCCCTGAGCCTTTAGCACATTTGCTAGGAAGTCCATCATCTGTTGATGAAAGAATCTTCCTTTTTAGGACCTTCTTGAATCATGCTGTCAGTTCAGGTGGGTTATCTTGGTGGTCAAATTTGTTTTGCTAAGTCCTAAGACCTTTTTTTTTTTTTTTTTT
>NW_016107446.1:4698640-4704503 GCF_001604975.1 Cebus imitator
TTCACCATGTTGACCAGGATGGTCTTGATCTCTTGACCTTGTGATCCACCCACCTCAGCCTCCCAAAGTGCTGGGATTACAGGCTTGAGCCACCGCACCCGGCCAACTTCTTTTTTTTTTTGAGATGGAGTCTCTCTGTTGCCCAGGCTGGAGTGCAACCTCACTGCAACCTCTGCCTCTTGGGTTCAAGCAATTCTCCTGTCTCAGCTTCCCAAGTAGCTGGGACTACAGGTTTTCACCTCCACACGCAGCTAATTTTTGCATTTTTAGTAGAGATAGCATTTCACCATGTTGGCCAGGCTGGTCTCGAACTCCTGACCTCTGGTGATCCACCCGCCCTGGCCTCCCAAAGTGCGTGAGCCACTGCACCCAGTCTTGCATGTAACTTTTGACTCCCCCAAACTCAACTCCTAAGAGCTCACTGTTGACCAAAAGCCTTACTGATAACAATTGGCACATACCTTGAATGAACTATACATTATACACTGTGTTCTTACAATAAAGCGAGCTAGAGAAAAGAAAATGTTATTAAGAAAATTATAAGGAGGAGAAAATATATTTACTATTCGTTAACTGGAAGTGTGTCATCGTAAAGGTCTTCATCCTCATCATCTTCACGTTGTGTAGGCTGAGGAGCAGGAGGGGTTGGCCTTGCTGTCTCAGGCAGAGGTGGATGAGGTAGATGGAGAAGCAGAGGAGGCAGGCACACTCAGTGTAACTTTTGTTTTTAAAAATCCACATATAAGTAGACCCTTCTAGTTTGAACTCATGTTGGTTCAGGGTCAACTGTTTCTTCCTGGGGGTTAACATGAAAGTAATGATGGGAACAATGTACACATATTAAGCTGATGTGGTGGTTAGTTTGGGTTAAAATAAGGACCTACAAAGAGTCCTCTGCCTTGAGTCCCCTCCTTCACTTCCCTCCTGTCCTCTTGGTCTTCTGAGGCGGCTGGAGATCCAGGTCCCCAATGCAGGGCCCCATTGACCCAAGGCCACCCACAAAGGAGGCCCTGGTGAGTGTGCTGCCCAGGGGACCAGTGGAAAGGTGGGAGATGGGGCCCGCCAGGCATCAGCTGGATGCATGCCCTGGGGGTGCCTGGGTGGGGCTGTAGGGGTTGCAGGTAGTGAAGCCTTTGTTCCGTGGGAGGGATCACAGGAGCACCTTTCAAGGTGCCCAGTGGCTGCTGGGGACTTGCTTAGGTAGTCCTCTAAGTACACAGTATCAGAACATGCCTTGGAAAGCTGCAAATCCCAGCTCGCAGCATGGGAGCTGTCTTCCCAGAAAGTGAGGAAGTGAGCCATGCGTCTCCAAACTGGATACATGTAAACAGATCTGGACCCTCCTGTCCTAATGGATGAGTGACCCACAGCTGTCCTTTTCCTTCCATAATTAAACAGATAATTATCAGGGTTCCCTCTCCTTTCGGGGAAGTGACGAGGAGGCAAGTGTTTGGAGACCGGTGTCCCTGTAACATGCTCTGTGATGGTGAGGAACTTGCCCACCTTGCTGCATTTTTCTCACTTATAATGACCAAAATTCCTATTTCACAGGCATCCTGTGAGCAATAATCAGGTTATTGGGAGTGTCTGGTGGGGAGTAGCAGCTAAATAATGGGTATGTTACTTTGAGGGGGTGATGTGTGTAGCCAGCAGTGCACAGGCTGAGAGGTCAGACCGCCTGGGTCCAGTCCCACCTCTTGGACCTTGGGCAAGTTACTGAACCTCATTGTGCCCCAGTTTCCTGTCTGTAAAGTGCAGATGATATAAGGCCGAGTTCACAGGGTTGCTGTAAGGATCCTGTGGGTCTTGCAGGTAGAGGTAGGAGCAGCAGGCACAGAGGTGCTCAGGACAGGAAGGGGCGAGGTCAGGATGACAGCTCCACTGGAATCCAGAGAGGTGCATACCTCAACCCTGAGAGCAAGAGAGGGTCTACACCCAAGTGCTATGCTTTGGTTCTTTGTTGAATTCCCTTATTCAGGGAATGTGTGCAGTTCTCAGCTCTCTTATCTGACTTGCTGCAGTGCATGGGGAGGGGTCACCACTGACCACTTTCTACACTTAGAAGCATCTGCCTTTCCTGGCCCCAGCACTCAGGGTCCTAGAACATCTGTTTGCCTCAGCAAGCAGTCAGTGATCGTTGCTTTTATAGCTCCTTCTTCATTAAGAAACACAAAGCTCTTTACATATCATCAGTTTATTCTGTTGACGTACTAAGAAGCAGGGAAGGGCAGATTTTATTATCACCGGTTTATGGGAAAACTAAGCCCAAGGTACTTTGTCAGAAGGCACGTTGCAAGGCCATCGCAGATGACCTAACTGCAGCTTTGACACTGAAAGTGCTGCTCTTGAATGTAACATACTGCGTTCACACAGAGGCTCTGCAGCCTCCCTGCTTGACGTTCTGTCCCAGGGTTTGGCAGATTTTTTCTGTAAAGGGCCGGATGGCTAATGTTTTTGGCTTTGCGGCCCATATGGTCTCAGATGCAGCCACTCAACAGAGATAATTAAATGATTGGGTGTGACTGTGTCCCAATAGACCTTGATTTATGCAGACTGGAGTCAGGATGCATTGGCCCCAGGGGTTTGCCAGTTCCTGATCTATGCTAATGTTAGACATTTCCACCTTCTAGTTCTCCTCCCTGGTGTCAGATGGTACATGGACAGGCTTTTTGAGAGTGTGTGTGTGTCACACCCGCCCCCCTCTACATGCTTTCTGTACGTGCCCTTTTCTGTGCAGCATATGGAAGTGGGGCCCAGGGGCCTGAACGGGCATTGTGGACTCTAAACAAGACTACCAAGCTCAAGGTTAAAACTTTTCCAGGTAATTCTTGTTATCTCATGTTTTCATGTTTGTCTGAATAGAATTAATCTCACTTTCTGGCTGGGCCTGGTGGCTCACACCTGCAGTTCCAGCACTTTGGGAGGCCAAGGTGGGCAGATCACCTGAGGTCAGGAGTTCGAGACCAGACTGGCCAATCTGGTGAAACCCTGTCTCTACTAAAAATACAAAAAAAAATTAGCCAGGCTTGGTGGCAGCCATCTCTAATCCCAGCTACTTGGGAGGCTGAGGCAAGAGAATTGCTTGAACCTGGGTGGTGGAGGTTGTAGTGAGCTGAGATCACGCCATTGTACTTTAGCCTGGGCAACAAGAGTGAAACTCTAGCTCAAAAAAAAAAAAAAATTAATCTCAGTTCCCTTTATGAACTAGGTGTCACAGAGCTTGCTTTACACTTAGGTGGGTTCATGAAATAAAGCACAGAGAAATGGGAGCAGCAGGAATCTCTGGCTGGAGGCAGCCCCCTGAGAACTTGGGTCATAGAGGCAGGGGGTGAGAGAAAAGGCTCACTCCGTGGCCAGTGAGCAGGAGCTGAGATCCAGGAAGGGAGGTGGGGTCCTGGGGGTTTGAGGTTGTGTCTGAACAAACAAGGTAAGCCTGTGTGGAACAGGAGGCTCTGCCAAACCGAAAACCTCATTTTGTTCACTTTTGAACTCTTTCAAGCTCCTGTATGGAAACCTTCCATGCAGAATGGCAGTGTTGGGGAAAGAGGCACAGGCTCCTGTCATGGGGTTCCTTCTTGCTGGTGGGCTCTGGACTGCCTGGAGCAGTTTGGGAACCTCCATGTCTGGAGCAAAGCCGCTCCTCTCACGTCCATCCTCATGCCCCACGCGGACCATGTGCACTGTCAGATTCTTCCTCTCTCAGCAAGAGTGGATGGCAGGCTGTCATCTTGGCATGGGGACACTCCAGATGTGCACATTGTAATTTCAGTGAAAAGAACGCACACACCATTCCATGCCCTTATGGTCTTCTTCAGGGTCTCCAGCCCACCTTTTATTGATGGCTGGCCAGGGGACTGACTACCAAAATGAATGGAGCAACAGGCAAACAGGCCACAACAAAGTCTGGGGAAAGTAAAAACAGGAAGAAAACAAGAAAAGTAAATCTGCTTTTAAATCCTCTCTAATCTTGCTGAAACATGAAACTGCTATAGCAGCTCTTGGCTGTAGACAATTTATATCTTCACAGTTGCATCCCATGCAACAGCGTAGCAGTGGCCTCATCACCCCATGTTTGAAGGGAAAGTTGTATTTTTCTCTATTTGCCTTACCTCCGTCATACTGTAGTTGTTGTAAAGGCTGCAGGGCCACTGGTGGTGACCTTCAAGAAGGGATGCACCTTACTGTGCTCTGTAGCCTGGGATCTAGTGAGAGTCTGGCATATTGCAGGAGTTTCGTCAATTCTTGGACGAATGAATGTGCAAATATGGGGAAGGAAGAAACTGTCAGAAGAAAAGAGGGGAAGAAACAAAAAGTTAGGACCCAACAAGCAGCTTTGAATGAGAAAAGGGGATGAAGGAACTCGAAATATAATTTTCTGTAAAACGAGAACCTGGGAACCTCTGGTTGCAGTGTGATGCAGTAACAAACTTCTTCATTGCAGATTAAATCCATAAACTGGAAGATGGGATACACTCTGGTAAATACATTATTTAAAATAAGGTAAGGCCAAGAGTCATGACTTTTCTAAATCTGAGAGTGAGTTGAAAGTGCTATTCGAAGATGGCAGCATATAAATGACAATCCTCAACAGTGCTATGAAAGTCAATGCCTTGGCTTGAAAAATGCTTGCAAGCTAAAGAAATTGTAAACACACCTGAAACTTCCTGAGTGAGTCAAATGAGATCTCAAAACGTGATGGCTCAGACAAGATCAAGCTTCCTTTTCCTTATTTCATGGTCCAGGGGTATATTCTGCAAGGTCATCCCAAGACCCAGGTTCCTTCCCCCTTTGCTCTGAGCATAATCTTTGATGGAAAAACTGGCCCACCCTCCCATATCTACCATGCAGCCCGTGGGAAGGCAGATTTCCTTATGCATGCTATTATAAAACATGCTCCAGAATGTGCAGGAATCATTTTCACTTGCATCGCATGGACAGAAATGTGGACAACTAACCAGGGCTGCCTGCAGGCAACGCTGAAAAATGAAGACGTCCACTGGAAGCTTGACCCCAGTTGAAACTTGGAATATTCTGACAGACAAAAGAAACAGAGAGTGGGTATTGGGGGGTAATCAGCTCTTGCCCTACAGAGCTTGTGGACGAATGTGTTCATCTTCCTGCCACTTTTCAGCCAGCCACATGATGTGCTATACTAGAAACTGTAAGTGAGCTGGCCCCATGTCCATCTGTAACTCTAGGCCTTTGCATGGGCTGAAGCGCTAGCTGGAATGCCCCAGTCCTCATCAGCCACCCCTGGGACTTCCCCCTTTCCTCCAGGCCCAGCTGCTATTAGCAACAGGATCTTGGGCCACATGGACTGTGAACCTCATATTTTGGGAAAAATAATGGACCAGATAGAGGCTGTGAGTCAAGGCTCCAGTCCCAGGGGACTGGTTTGCTAGTCTGTATGTGCATTCATTCAGTAGATATATTGAATGTACAATCTGTGTCAGGCCAGCAGCGGGGGATCCAACAGTGAGCAAAACAGGTGAGAATCTGTCCTGTTGGGCTGATCATAGAGGAGGCCTTCCATTGAAGGGAGGTAGTGAGAGCCATGGCAAGTGCTCTCCTGGAAAGATTGCATCCTGGCCGGGCGTGGTAGCTCACGCCTGTGATTCCAGCACTTTAGGAGGTCAAGGTAGGTGGATTATGAAGTCAGGAGATTGATACCATCCTGGCTAACATGGTCAAACCCCATCTCTACTAAAAATAGAAAAATTAGCCAGGTGTGGTGGCATGTGCCTGTAGTCCCAGCTACTCAGGAGGTTGAGGCAGGAGAATCACTTGAGCCCAGGAGGTGGAGGTTGCAATGAGCAGAGATAGTACCACTGCACTCCAGCCTGGGAGAAAGAGTGAGACTCTG
>NW_016107446.1:4704517-4864158 GCF_001604975.1 Cebus imitator
AAAAAAAAAAAAAAAAAATGGAAACAACATTGTGTCCTTAGAGTCTTAAACACAGGGAGCCTGTGCTCTACTTTCTCCACCCCAGCTTGCTGGAAGGTCTGGAATAGGAGGCCAGTTGGAGTCGTGCCCTCCCCACGCTGCAGGCCAGCTCTGGCACCAGCCCTTGCCCAGGGGGATGATGTGCCTGAGAGCTCCACCCAGGGGTGTCAGGAGCACATTCATCAGAGCCCGCTGCCACGTGCCTGATGCCCGTAGAAGCCGGAGATTGCGCCGTTGTGCCCACGTGAGCGCTCTCTCCACGGGTAGAACATTAAGCCCAGAGGACGATGTGTGTGCCACATCTGAGTAATGAGCCATGAAATTGACATTATAAGTTTTAATTATTATTAATGCCTTGCAGGGGCGGCTGGTGTTAATTGTCCTGTAGGCATCCCAGATGGGTTTTCCCTTTTCCTTTTATTTCTTTTTCTTAATGTCTTGAGCCCAAATAATGGCGGCTTAGTGACAATGTTTGAATGAAATTCTTCTAAAGAGGAGCACTCCACAGTGTGAGAAGTTTTCGCAAACACGTCAGTGGGCAGAAAGCAAACAGGCTCTGGAGCAGCTGCCCACCCTCCTGGGTGGGTGTGGAGGCTGGGACATAGAGGCCTCCGGGTTGCTGCTGTGCAATCGGCAGAAGTCTTTTCTCCCCCATAATAGCATCTGCCTGCCCTAGGCCCCTTCCATGCACTAATTAGTTAATCTTATAAAGGGCTTTGAAGATGAAAGACTCTGGAGGTGCCAAGTGTCACCCATCTGAACATTTTCTGATGAGATCCAGTTTCTGGCTGCTTCTGCTCCTCCAAATAAACCGCCTCTCAGCACCTTCCTTGACTTCTTTTTTTTTTTTTTCCTTTTTTCCCTCAGAAATGTGTCCTGCATCTTAAAAAGGTTCATTTCCCCTCTTGGTTTTGCTCTGTCAAATCTGAGTCTGACAGTCTGAGATGGGGATATGAGGGGGGCTCTTTTGCCTTCTCCTGGCTTTTCTGCCCCCTACCCTTCCCCACTTCTCCTCCTGGCTCTGGTACTGGCCCTGGCAAACAGGCCCCACCTGGGCCCTACATGCTCTCACAGCTTGCTTGCCTCACGAGTTACGCTGTCAGGACCAGCCTCGAGGCCAGCAGGTGGTGTGTTGGGGCCAGCAGGTGAGTTACCACCTATGGCGTGGTGGCCAGGGGTACAGTCCCCAGGGCTGCCTCTGCTCCTGCCCTGTTCCTGCCCTGGCTTCTTTTTCTTTTCATAGACATAGGATCTTGCTTTGTCACCCAGGTTGGAGTACAGTGGTACAATCATTGCTCACTACAGCCTCAAACTCCCAAGCTCACTCAGTCTTCCTGTCTCAGCCTCCTGATAGCTGAGACTGCAGGTACTTGCCACCACCATTCCTGGCTATTAAAAAAAATTTTTTTTAAGGGATGAGGTCTCAGTATGTTGCCCAGCTAACCTTAAATTCCTGGCCTCAAGTGATTTTCTAGCCTTGGCCTCCCAAAGTGCTAAGATTACAAGTGGGAGCCAACATGCCCAGCCCCAGATCTCTCTTTTCTAACTTTCCCCCCTGCATCCCCATCCAGGCCTAACTCAGGACTAACCTGAGTGCCTTCAAATTAACAGCATATAGAAGGGATCTACTATTCAGGGGGAATACTCCTGGGTCCTGGGGTCATCAGGGTGAACAGCACAATCCCCTCCTGGGGGCCTTGGTGGCATAGAGACTAAGGAATTAGGAAGGTGGCTGATGGAGTTAGGGTGGCTGGTGGGTGGCTGATGGAATTAGGAGGGCACACGTGGTGATTGGGGAGCAGTGTGGGTTCAGAGGGAGGGAGAAGGGCAGAGGAGGTAGCATGAGCTCTGTCTGCCAAGCCCTGCAGGTTCCAGAAGCACAGACTTCTCGTGACTGAAGACAGTCTGCCATGGCTTGGCAGGTGTGCTGAGGCCAGCTTAGGGGACCTTGACTGGTGTGCCTAGAAGCTCAGATCCCCTGAGGTCAGCAGGCAGCCACTGAAGCTCATAAGCAGCAGGTGTGCGAGCTCAGCCCTGCATTTGGGCACCCAGCCCACAATGGGCTGATGGGCCAGGAGGCCACTGGAGGAGGTTTGTACTGGGTGCAGGAGAGATGGAAGGCAAGGCAGTGGGAGTGGGAAGGTGCATGGCCCTCTGGGTGAGAGCTCAGAAGTGGAGTCGGCAGGAGGAGTGCCCAGGCCAAGGGAAAGGGCAAGCACAGGGATAACTGAAAGTCCTTGCTGATCAGCTAGGTGGGGATTCCACGGCCATGGCAAGGAATGCAGGAGGTGGGGCTGGAGGGACAGATGATGGCCTTTATCAGCTTGTGGACATCCAGCAGAGCCATCAAGCAGGCATATGGGTTCACATCAAGTTCCCTGATCAGAAGGGACATCACAGGTACAGGTTGATTTGAGAACACTGGCACAGAGGCAGGTTGAGCTGGGGTCCACGACAGTGAAGGGGGCGTCAGGGAGGCCTACAGGCCACAGAACTAATGCCAGTGAGGCCATAGCCCCTCTGGAGAATTCGTGAAAGGTAGAATCCCCCTGCGACTCAGGAGTGTGTGCCTCGAAGAGTGCCTCTGTCCAGGGTGGTGGCCTGCAGCCCCAGGCTGCCTGGTGGAGATGCCTCAGTCTCTCTGGCCCTACACCCCAGCTTTCCCTGTCACACTGCATAAGTAGGGGCCGCAATTACACAATGTGGGTGTAAGTGGTGTCTTCAGGTGGCTTTTATGTCACCCAGTCTAGAGAAGGCTGATGTTGGGGAGCCCAGAGAGGGAACACAGTGTCCCCTTCTCCCAGGGGGACTGTGGGGAGGTATGTGTGCTCAGATAGCATGAGCCAGCCGCAGAAGGGAGTGCAGCATTGGAGGCAGGTGCACAGCTGGCCCTTCCTGCCCACTGTGGTTACCAATGGTAGCAAAAGTCGCCAGACAGCCACCAAGTCTATAGCTCCTATAACACTGCTTTTAAGCTTCGCCCTTGTGATTTGGGAATGAAAGGAAATGGAGTCATTCCCTGACAAAGTAAAAATTTTTTGTGTGCATCTTGTTGAGCCCAGTTCTTCAACTTCACAGCATGTTCTTTTCTTACTGTCCCTTTAAAACTGCTTTCCTTGATGGATATCGAAGTGTCTCCCTCCATGTAGCCGATAGTGAAAATACTCCCATAATGAAAATAAATGTTATATTTAACTTTTAAAGTATTTGTAATCTAAGTTCTATTAGAACAAAGAAACTTACTCTGTCTTTTTGTAAATTTAACTGGACAGGCTGGGCCAGGGTTTCTTAACTTGGTGATGCTCTGGGCCGAGTCATTCTTTGTGGCAGGGACTGCCCAGGCTTTGCAGGGTGTTTGGCAGTGTCCCTGGCTTTTACTTGTTAGTTGTCGGTAGCACCCCACCTTCCGGTTGTCATAGCCAAAAAATATCTTCAGGCAAAATTGTCCCAAATTGAGATTCCCTGGCTGGGGGCTGAGTGGCCCCTGTGTGGCAGTGGAATTATTCTGATGGCCTGCAGCCAACTGCCCCTTCCAATTTTTTCTGATCACAGTGCTTGTCTTGCAAATTACCCCTTGCCTCCGCTCTCTAAAATTGGGGCTCATTACACTCTATTGTGCTTTCACTACAAAGCTATCCAGAATGAGTATTATTGGAAGCAAACGGATTTTTTTTCTCTTCGAGTTCTGCAAAGAAAAATCCTCTGGTGTTACTGTTTAATTGGTTAGTGGTGGCTGTTTGTCAGTTTGCCAGCAGGCTCTCTCTTAACTGCTGTCTTTGACGTTGCTGAAACATAAATGTAGAATGATTGAGTTGCCAACATGCTATTAAGTCCTCTACAAAGAATTTTTCGATGTAATACTGCTTCAGGCTTTTGTGTTTCTATTGATTGATTCGAATACTGAAGAACTCCTTGGCTTACGCAGCCCTGGTGAGAAAATGCGGCTTCTGGTAGGAAAATCGTTGGGTATTGACACCAGGACAATGCAAGGCTTTCCTTTGGTTTTCCTCTGGCACAGGATTGACCTCTGGCAAAGCTCCCACAATTGAGTGGGTACTGGCCACCCATAAAGAAAAGGGAGAGAGGCCAGTGTGGCCAGATGGTTTTGATGAGACAGGGCCAGTTAGAGAAGCCCAGGAAGTGGACGAAGACATCACATCAAGTTTTGGAATTCTTTG
The DNA here is from genome assembly GCF_001604975.1 of Cebus imitator. Classification (NCBI taxonomy): domain Eukaryota; kingdom Metazoa; phylum Chordata; class Mammalia; order Primates; family Cebidae; genus Cebus; species Cebus imitator. The sequence goes on from NW_016107446.1 coordinate 4,708,735, forward strand.
ATAGGCTTCTTATTGCTGACAAGGAGAAGAAGCCTAGAATCTTGTTTGGGTTTCAGAGCTAGTCATGATTTGATACTGAGGATGGCAGAACAGGTGCAGACAGGTTGGTTAACCTCTGATGGATACGAGAACGTCGCTCATGTTAGAAGGATACTGTCTTATGCCCTTGAAATTGTACTTCTGGAACAGACTGCTACACGTCCATGTAGCAGAAAGCTGTGTGTTGTGGTTGGGGGTCTGTGATGGCTGGGGACTGCTTGTTAGAACCCCTGGTGCCTGGGCACAGCCTCTGTGCTCCACATAGGCTGCCTCTCATGGTCCTCGTGTATGTGTGCCACTGACCATGAGTCCGCTGAATGAGACACTTGATGAGGAATGCCATGCACACCTGCTGCTCAGCTTCAACCCCTGGAGTATGCACCGAGTTGCTGTGACTAGTCAGTAGATGAGGAAAAGAAAAAATTGTTGGATACTTGCTAGAAATCTGGCAGCTTCTTAGACTAAAATCCCTGAGAAATAGGAACCAACGGAATATGATTGCACACAGAGTATTAGGTAAGAAATTTTTAGCCCACACCCCCTGGGTTCATATTCCACCTACTGCTCCTAGGTGTGGGCCTTGGGAAAGTCGCCTTCTTTCTCTGTGCCTCAGTGTCTCCATCTGTAAATGAAGATAAGCCAGCACCTACTTCAGAGTCCTTTTTGCACAGATTGAGGTGGTCTGTGTGGAAGGCCCCGGACAGTGTCCTGTTTAAGAGGAATTGCTATGATGGGGACCCTCTTGTCTTGGTGGGGCCTCGGAATGTGCGTGTTTCTGTGACAGGCTGTTTCATTACAATATTTTCCACTCTTGGGGCACTCTGTATGTACCCCCAGGACACAGAAAGCCCCTGGGAAGCCCTGGGCTGCCCCAGCAGATCCACCTGGGGGCATTGGGAAGGGGCATTCTTGGTGACCACGTGCTGTCTCTTGCTTGCAGAATCCCTGCCTGCTTCCCTATGGCAAGGCCCTCTACAGCTATGAGGGGAAGGAACCTGGAGACCTCAAGTTCAACAAGGGGGACATCATTGTCTTGCGGCGCAAGGTGGATGAGCATTGGTACCATGGTGAGCTGCACGGCACACAGGGCTTCCTCCCAGCCAGCTACATCCAGTGCGTCCAGCCCTTGCCACACGCCCTGCCCCAGGGAAAAGCACTTTATGATTTTGAGATGAAAGATAAAGACCAAGACAAGGACTGTCTGACCTTCACCAAGGTAAGGTGAGCCCCAGGGTGGGCCCCACCAGCCTGTGCAGCCTCTGTGCCACCCAGGGATCTTCCCAGCCACAGGCCTGCAGCCAGCCAGTGTCTTTCCTCAGAGTCTGAATCCTGGCTCCTCCCAGAACCCTGGGCAAGTGACCCAGCCTCCCTCCCTATGACTTCATAAACGGGGTGGTGGTTTTTTTGGTTGAATGCAATGGAGGGCACCAGCCTGACACACAGCTCCAGCCCATAGCTACATGGAAGCGTGAGATAATACGAGCCTCCATCAGCACCAGAACGCTCAGTTAACCCAAGTCATGATTCTAAGCACTGACTCAGGTGCCGCAGAATGACGCCTTTTCAGGACTCCTGGGGTCCTGTAAGAGGAGCTCCTCAGGGGCAACTGCTGCAGAGACCCTGGTCAGCTCACAGGGAGGTGATAGCTGGGGCCTCACATCCGCGCATGGAATTCCATGCTCCATATTTCGCAGCCCTGTCCTCTGGGGCACCAGAGACAGAGTGGACCAGGTGCATAGAAAGCCCTGTGAGCAAACATCTGGGAGAAAACAAAATAGCACGGACAGGCGAAATTAAGCAGGAGGGCTGGGTGAAGTACAGAAGCGACTGGTTCTGGCTGTCCTGCCAGTTGCTGTTGAATAATTTTCTGCACCAAGTGCTCAGCCAACAAGCTCACACTTGGTCTTTACAGCTGTCCCAGGTTCCAGGGAAAATAGTTGGAACCTTGTTTTCTCCATGTGCGAACCAAAGTTCTGAGAGGCTTTGTAACTTATCCAGGCTGGTTGCTGGGTCCTTCCTCCCTCCCCTTCCTCTTCCTTTCCATCTTCATCTCCTGTCTCCTCTGTCTCCTCCATCCCTTGCCCCTCCTACACCTGCTCCCCGCCACACCCAGATGTAAATAACAGAGCCGGAATCCTAATGCAGATCTCTGATGTTAACACTCACATTGTTCCACCTCCCTGCACAGGGATTTCTTCCCTTATGTTGGCCTTACGGTATTTTAGATGCCAAGAAGTCATTGCTCTCTCCTCACTCAGTCTGTCTTGCCTGTGTCTCTCTATGTCAGTGTTTCTCTCTCTCTCTCTCTCTCTCTCTCTCTCTCTCTCTCACACACACACACACACACACACACACACATACACAGAATTGTAAATAACAGAACTAGAATTCTAACTCAGATCTCTGCCTCTAAAGCCTATGTCCTTCCTGCTTCCAAGAGGCCACTGCTCTCTCCCCCATCTGCCAGGTGCAGAGCTCGGTGGTGGCACTGTGCTCTCTGGAGGGTGGCAAGAGAACCAAGCACACTATTTCTGAGCAAAATTGGCATGTCCTGCGCACGGCTGCTATTTATGTCTTGTTCTATTGTTCAGCCTGACAGTGAATAATCTATTTTTCATTCAGGGATTCAACTCCTTCCCCCTTCCTTTTATCAAGGTGTTCTGATGCTAATTCCGATTGTCATCTGGCTGCACAGCTTCCCAGGAAGCTGCACTGGGGCCTCCCTCCCTCCCCGCTCAGTTGGAGGGTGAGAGTAGCAGCTTCCTGGGGCTGTTTCTCAGACACACAGAACCCCACCTTGCTTCTCTGCTCAGTGGACCTTTTCCCCCTGGCCCAAGAGAAGACCTGGGGTCACTGGTGCCCCAGGTGGTCCCTCATGACCAAGAGCAGGGACCTCTGAACTAACTCTCAGGGTCTGGTCGGGGCGCCTTGCTAAGGAGATAGATCCCATAATGGCTCCAGGCCCCTCCAGGCTTGGCAGGCTCCATCTACAGAGCCCAGGCCCTCCTCCCGGGGCCTCACAGGAAGAGGCTTTCCACTCGGGAGAACCCACTGTGAATGGGCTGTCGCAGGGCCCTGGAACCTGTGGGCAGGCCCAGCTTCTCTGGGCAGAAGCGACTGCCTGCCTTTCCTGCCATCACCATATAACCTGCTGCATTCCATGGGCCTCTGCCCAGGATGTGCAGTGAAGACTAGAGCCCACCGGACAAGAGGACAAAGGGCACCTGCCTATTTATTGCCAGAAACATGCTGGGCCCTGACTCCGCATCAGGTACTGTGCTGTGTCCATGGATGCAGTCAGGCCTGCTGCCCATCTGAAGCCCAGAGTCAGGTGTGGGAGACAGGCCAGTGCAGAAGTGTGCAGAAGACAGGCCAGAGGCTCACGAGCTACAACGGATCACCGAGGGCAGACCGGGCATTTAATGAAGGTTCCCGAGTAGTCAGTGATGGAATTCCATGTTCCATGTTTAACAGGAAACAGTGAAATTAGAGCCATCAGGCTTAGACTTATTCTATGGTTGCCATGTGGAGTTGGGGTAGCCGAGCAGGGATCTGTCTGTTCCCGAGTGGGCAGTGTCACCATCAAGGTGGGCGTGGTTGCCCAGGCTCTCTGGAAGGTGATGTCCGGGTTGAATTGAGGGCAGAGGCACCAGCCGAGGGAGGCCCAGCATGCTGTTTCAGGATCTGTGACGGCTCTCATAGGAGGCGAGGGGGAAGTGTCATATCACAGATTCTTTGTTCAAGGACTTTCTTTGCTTGAATCCTGTGAATTAATGTAGAGAATTAGAGTCTCCTGGGTGTGATCCCTAGAGGGACTTGTGCTGTGACACTACCTTCCTGCCATGCCCGTGTGCCCACTTTTACCCTGTGACCCCCACGGGGCAAGGCCGGGCAGGGAACGGCTGCCTCTGCTACCTGTCCTGTTGCATCTCTCACTCCACGGTGTCCGAAAATAAAGGCCCCAAGAGACATGGGCAACTCCATGTGACTCTCTGCTTAGTTCCTGTTTTCCTCCACGGTGGGTCTGACCCACCCCACTTCCCCCGTGCCTGGCATGCAGCCGAGACACACACACACTGGCTCTGACAACCTCCATGTGAATCAGACCTCCAGGAACCAAATGGTTCCTGTGCTGCAGCAGAGGTGCTGGTTCATGGTCTCCCCTCTGGGGAATGTTTTTATTCTTTGGATATGTTCCATTCCAGAGACAGTGAGGAAAGAAGGGTCTCTGAAAGCTATTGTAACCCCCCTTTACACGGCATCACTGTGGCAGACTGATGGAGCTTAAAGCTGGTGGATCAAAGCAAGATTTTTATCTTTGGTGCTTGCTTTTGAATAGTCCTGTTAAAGCAGCATTAATTAAAGTCCTTCTAAAATCTAGTCTTTGCTTTATTTCAGAAGAAAATGAATAATCAGTTTTTGTACAGCAGCTTTAAGAAAAATGATTTTTTTTTTTTTTTTTTTTGAGACAGAGTCTCACTCTGTTGCCAGGCTGGAGTGCAGTGGTGCAATCTCGGCCCACTGCAACCTCTGCCTTCTGGGTTCAAGCGATTCTCCTGCTTCAGCCTCCCGAGCAGGTAGGACTATAGGTGCCCACCACCATGACCTGCTAATTTTTGTATTTTTGGTAGAGATTGGGTTTCACCGTGTTGGCCAGGGTGGTCTGCATCTCCTGACCTCATGATCTGCCCACCTCAGCTTCCCAAAGTGTTGGGATTACAGGCGTGAGCCATTGCACACGGCCAGAAAAATGATATTTTATTACTTCTTATTAGTCCCACTACAGAAAGCTTGGCATGTGCAAATAAAAAGATGACAGGCAAGAAGAACTGGGGGCCCAACTCTGCCAGCTGGTTTCTGAGGAGCCTCCATACATGCTGGGCCAGTCACCTGGGAAAAGCTGGCCTTGGTGGGACCTTGCAGTGAGGGCCCCATGTCAACTGTGTGACTTAGGGTGACACATAACCTTACCATGCCAGGAGCACCTCATCTTCCCGGTCAGAATGCCGCTGTGCACTCTGGGAGGTGCCGAGGACCACGCGATATAAATAAATTGCTGAGCCTAGGGCTTAGAGCACAGGAGGGGAATGTGTACTACTCCATTCTTTGAGCCACTCACTCTATATTATCTTACTTAGTTCACCTGCAAGATTTGGCAAGGGTTTACTGAGCCTCTATTCTGTAACTTTCAGTTCATGAGAACGTGGTCATCTCATTACCTGGCAGCTGCATTTGCTGTGCAGGGCCCAAGCTGCCCTTGATGACTTCCAGCTGGGATGCTCAGGAATCCTCAAAGGCCATGGGGTTTTCTCAGAGAGTGCCCACCAATCATGGAATCACTTTTGCACCCAACTGCAGTGGGGCCCCCAGACTTGCCACGTCAACCCTAATCCCCACCAGGGGTGCCACTTGAAGGAGCCACAGGGCTTGGTGGCTGCAACCACTGCACTGTCCTAACCTTCATCCCACCCCCACCCACCCCCAATTTGTCCTGATCTAGTCAGACAGTAAGACCCTTCCGTGTGACCTTCTTATGCTCCTGAATCATTTCTCAAAAGCATGGGAGTCCTTACCTTTGTGAACTAACCCAGCATTAATTCCAAACTCTGCTCTTCTGATCCCAGAGACAGACACAGATGGATAAAAATCAAACTTAGAGTTTAGACTCTAGCATGAGATAGACACAGATTCAAGTCATGACACTTTTCTTTAATAATGTGTGGTGACTCTGGAACATTTACTTAGTCTTTGAGTTGCTTTTTTAAACTATAAATAGAGTTGATATTAGGATTACGTGAGCAAAGGCATTTTAAAACCCGAGCTCAAAATAGGCATTCCAATAAATATTTGCTGTCTGCCCTCTCCTTTCTTCCTGTTTCAGGAAAAGTTGCTCTTCCGTCAGATGGTACATATCACTTTTTATGTTAGCCCAGAGTACTCACAGGAAAGTAAGCCTCCCTCCAAAAGCCAGGCTGCATGGAGAATGCGAACTTACAGGACTGGTCTGCTATGTTTTTACTTTCCTGGTGGCTAAATCTCAGAGAGGATTGCCTCGGGGTAGCAGTGCTTAGCCCCTTGTGTCGAGGCCAAGGTCCCCTCACCAGTAGAGCCAGCCGATGGGCAAGCCTCTAAGTGTGCAGTGTCATCTCTGCTTCTTCCTGACTGAGAATTGAGATTGCTTTGGGGGCTGAGAAGATGAGGAAGCTTTAGCTTTACCTCTTTCTGTATCGTATCCGTGAATCAATGCGAGATAAGCTCATGCAGATCTAGGGGGTCCACGTCATTCTCTCCCTTCCTGGGCACCCCACTTGGGCTACTTTACTGTGAAGTTATCCAAGAAACTCAGGGAGCCAGTTTTCCTTTTTGGCTCCTTGCTTCATGAATTTCTCCTCCCAGGCTCGGCGCAACTGCAACTACCTCTGTACAGAATGGGGCCTACCACAAAGGAGGCTTAACTCGCAGGGCACAGGGCAGTGGGGAGCAGAGCAGCCTGGCAGCCATTGTAGACCACCCCTGTCCAGCCCCTTCTGACAGCAGAGGAGGGTTGGAGAAATGGCACAGATAACAATTTTGATTTGCAAGCAAAGCTTTGGCTGTGTCTGAAGCTTTGCCAGAAATGATCAGAACCTACACCAAATGTGAACTCCTCTCCCCACAGACATGCCTGGCTCCTGGGAACCATCCTGGCTCTGGTCACCGCAGGTGCCCGCCTGCTCTCTACTGGGTGCCTGACCCACCTCTCAAACCTGTGCCACATGGAGCCTCTGCTCAGAGCCCTCAATGGGCAAAGTCAGTGCTGCCCATGGGACCCCACCTGACCCAGTCCTTGCTCCCTCAAGGGCTTGATCCACTGCCAGCCCTCCGCTCATTCCCTGCGCAGCTACACCTGCCTCCTGGTGGGTTCTCCCTGCAGCTGAACCCACAGCCTCCCTGGGCCTGTGTGGGTGCCTCCCCCAGCCGCGGTGCCCCTACCCATTTATAGCTCGGTCCTCATCATCAGCAAATCTCTGCTGGAGGTGACGGCTACCCTCTCCCCCCATGAGAGGGAGCACCCAACAACCAAGCTCCCTCTTCACACCCCTTTTCCTGAGAAGTAGGTGTTCACAGTCATGTGATACCATCTGCCTGAGGGTGGGTTGAGACCTCTCCACTGCCTGGCCCCAACACAGGGCGGCAAGGGGCACGCGGAGAGACGTGGAGGGAAACCTTGATGGTTGAGCAGGTGCCCTGTGTCGCCTGGCCATGGCTGGCAGGCCTGCTGGAGGGGGTGCCCCTGTCTCCTCACCCAGGCTCCTTGGTTCATTCCTTCACTCTTCAGATGTTTATCAACCTTGGACTATGTACTCAATGCCAGAGACAGTGAGGAGGGCACTGCCCTTAGGTACTCACAACCCACGGATGTGGGGACAAGACGAGTCTCCCCTGCCTGTGCGTGCATGCATGCGTCTGTGTGCAGTGGGGCTGCCGGCAGTGAGAGGGTGTGACCTTTGACCTCTCCTCTTCCACCTGTGGCCATAGATTCCCCTCAGCCCTGAGACTCCCTGAGGGGTCTGCCTCTGCCTCCCTCTGGAGTTCAGATATATGACACGATGGGAATACCAGGGGAAGCCCGTGGGTGCTCTGGAAAGTCAGAGCCCCCTGAAGCCTCAGCGACAGCAGGACAAGGATGCAGGGCCAGCCTGCTAGGTGTGGGGCTGATAGCAGCTAACAGTTCAATAAGGGCCTCACCATAGATAGCAGTTGGCTGTCAGAGGCACAGTTTTGGGTCATTTTTGCACCAAAAGGCTGAGGGAGTTTCTGAGCTTTTCCTTTTTTAATTTTCCCTTCTCCCTGAGACACGGAGTGGGTTGGGCCCTCTGTGTGTGGCCGGCTGGCTGGGTCACTGCTGTGGGGTGGCCTTGTGGAACAGGCAGCCCATGCCCCTGCAGGCCCAGAGGCTGAGGGGGACCCGGCAGGGCCAGGGGCTTTCTCTGGGTTCCAGCTTGTTATTGCTCCTAGGAAACCACTCAGCTGCACAGGAGTGGGGAGAAGTGGGGGCGTTCAGGTGACCTCCAGGAGAGCAGGGCTGTGGGCCACTCATGGCCATGCAGGGACTGCTTCTGGCATTTTATGTGTGATTTTTCCACATGGCTTGCTTAGGAAAGGGAAATCTTAGGCGCTGGATGTGGGTTTATCCAGAGCTGCTGAGGGAACTCTCCAAGGTTTTCATTGACTGTGCCATTTCATGCTGAGCTCCCAAATGCCTGATGTGCGAGCTGCGACATTTGCCAAGATGTGCCTTTAAAGTGATGTCAAAGGGCAGTGTACTCTGCCAGCCACCTCTAGTGGCATCCTCGAGGGACAGGGAGGGCAAGCGTCGGTGCCCTGCCTGCGGCCTCTGTTCTTCACAGAGGCCCGTCTGTGTCGCGGCTTTCCTTCTCCCCAGGTGGAAGTGAACACACAGACTTTGGAAGAGGCAGGTAAATTAGTTTAAAATGCAGTTTAAAGACCCTTTTTAGATGGTAGGTGCTACCATGTCACCTGAATCCTTTGCAAATATATTATCCACCAAGCCTTAGGAAGAAAGGCGATGTAGTTTTTAAATAACCACTTTATGTTTATAGTTCAGACTTACAATCATTTAGGACCACGCTGAGACCACCTGAATACAAAGGAGAGCCACTGCCATATGGCAACGGCATTTGGTATATTTTCAAACTTGGAAATACCAGGCAATAGGGAAAACAGCATATGGAAGTCTACGGGCTCACAGTGAGTAATGAACACTTGACATGAAACCTATAAATGAAACTGAGCTTTGTATCTGAAAGAGAAATGATGTCAGGGAAACAAGTTTCATTCATAAAATTCTTGAATGCTGCCATATTGTCTGCCTCAGCTGACTCTTGGTGATGCCTGTGGTTTCTGCTTTGGTTTAGTTTTCTCACCTATATCAGGCAAGGGGTGGTGGACCAGGACTCACTGCCCAAATCCTGCTTGCCACCTGTTTTTGTAAATAAAGTTTTATTGGTACACAGCCATAATTCATGTATGTGCTATCATGCTATAGTGGAGGGTTGAGTAATTGACCTATAAATTCTGAAATAGTTACTATCTGGCTCTTTCTAGAAAACGTTCCTGACCTGTGACATGGAGCACAGCACTATCAGGGCCAAGGGCACTTCAGCATGGCTTTCGTCTTCCACCATTGGGAGCCTCCAGTATTGAGTGTACGTCTGTTAGGAGGGAGTTAGTGGAGAGCCTGGGGACGCCCTCCTCTGTGAAGCAGCAACTTAACATTCAGGTCCAGCCCATGCAGATCAGTCTTGCCATCTTCATATACAAAGCCCATTTGGTGTTTTGAGGAAGGGTATTTCTCCCTATACTAATGAGCCTGCAAAGCAGGTATTTCCTTCTTCCTTGTCCTTCTGAAAGCAATGTCTCCAGGTTTTTGTAACATGATGACAAATCAGAGACCTGTTGTGGTCTAGCCACGAAAAGTTGCCATTATTTCCCTGGTCCTGCATTGGGGATGGAGAATCATTACTGTTCGAGAACACACCAGATTTGTGCTAGTAGCCCTAATGTGCTACAGTGAATGTTTTCATTGCCCAGCATGCCAACATTCCTCTTCGGGGATTGTAATTATTGTGGGAGTTTGGGTTAGAGGCAGAGCTAGGGACTCTCCCTTGACATTCTTAGCGTTAATTATGGATTTTTAGGTGTAGAGAGTGGCTGACTCCCTGTACCCCAGTATGCTCCCAGCCCAGCCTCTACACCAAAATGACTGCCAACTAAATTGGAGCATTCTGGTCCCACCACCCTCCTGAGGCCCCAGAAAGCCACAGCAACCAGAAATTCCCCCATTGATATTTGAGCCAGAACAGACACCTGCCGCCAGGTGACACCACACTGCAGCTAGGTCTGTGTTGGATTTGCCACTCTAGCCAGATGGAGCCGCGGCAGAGTCCACTGCTCATTCACTAATCTCATAGTAGCACAACACTCAGCATGCTTGTTTTAGACCCCACATGTTGCAGCATTGTGGGGTTTTCATGAGCTTTCACAGTACCAGATGCTGACCTTCTCTTTGCCAGCAGGTGCCCTCCTCCTCCTTGGGAGAGGATAGTTTCTTCTTTAACCAAAGGCCCTTCCCGGGGCTTGACACTTAGGAGATGCTCGAATATACTGGTGGTGTGATGAGGAGCAACTTGACCCTGCTGAACACTAGCAGTGCTGGCCAACTCCTGGCCTGTGAGGTGTACCCATCTTTGGACAGCCCTGCCTCATGTGGAGCCTGCATAAGTAACATGCTGATCTTGGTGCAGATCCCACCCTCCTGGGTGACTGAAACTAAGCCTGATTCTTCAGCATGGTAATGATGCCAAAGTTTAAAAACAGTGATTATGGCCCCCACAGTGCTCTCACTTCCCAGCTGAGCCACCCCACCTCCTTCCCTGGCTTGCCATGACTTGGTTCTGACTGTTCCCACGATGGTCTGCATTTGCAGCACAGATGCCCTGTAGAGACATGCTAGCACTGAATGCAACATTCAAGGTGCGCTGCTGCTTGTCCATACCAGATAGACTGTTGCCTTTAAAAAAAAAAAAAGCTTTTTTATTATGTTATATATAATGTATATTTAATAATTATATAATATACCAGAAAGTCCACTAATCATAATTATGCAGCTTGATGATTATCACAAACAGAATATATTCCTACCCAGTGATAACACGATGCACACTGGGGTCCCTGTGCCTCTGACGGTTACCAGGCTGCCCTCCCTGCATGTCTACTAACACCACAGATGAGTTGTGTTTGCTCATGAACTTCAGATCAGGAAATCATGCAGGATTTATCTGTGTGTCCAGCTTTGTTTTCTCTCAGTTTTATATTTGTGAGCTACACCCATGTTGTTATAGGGCACTGTAGTTTGCTCATTTTCATTGGTCTATGGTGCTTTTTTAGGTTTTTAAAAAATAGATGTATTTTTTAGAGCAGTTTTAGGTTCACAGCAAAATTGAGCAGAAGATACAGAGATTTCCCATAAACTCCTGCCCCCACATGCACAGCCTACCCGTTATCAACATATAGGGTGCACTTATTACAATCAATGAGCCTATATTGACACATCATTATCACTCTAAACCTATAATCACTCTTGATGCAGAGTCTACTGATTTGGACAAATGCACAATGTCATGTATCTGCCATTAAAGAACCATACAAAGTAATTTCACTGCTCTGAAAATCCTCTGATCTGCCTATTCATCCCTCCCTCCCCCACCACTCCTGGCAGCCACTGACCTTTGTACTGTCTTCATAGATTTTCTTTCCCAGAATATCATACAGTTGAAATCATACAATATGTAGCCTTTTCATAATGGTTTCCTTTACTTAGCAATTTGCATTTAAGATCCTTCCATGTCTTTTTATAGCTCAATAGCTCATTTCCCTTTTTATCATTGAGTAATATGTCATTATCTGGATGTACCACCAATTTGCATTTCTGTGAGCTGTGAATGAGCGTTCCTGTTGCTCCACATCCTCATCAGCAATTGATGTTGTCATCAGGGAAATGCAAATTAAAACAATAATGAGGTATCACTACACACTGATTAGAATTGCTAACTCTGTGTAGTGATATCTCATTGTTGTTTTAATTTGCGTTTCCCTGATGACAAATGATGTGAGCATATTTCCTTATTCCTATTTACTACCTGTATATCATCTTTGATGAGGTGTCTTCTTTGGTGAAGGTCTTTGACTTGCCGTTCAATCAGACTGTTTTCTTATTGTTGAGTTTTAAGAGTTCTTTGTATAATTTGGATGAGAGTCCTTTATCAGTGGTCTTTTGATAATTTTTTCTCCCAGTCTGTAGCTTGTCTTTTCATTATCTTGACAGTGTCTTTGGCAGAGTAAAAATCACTAATTTTAATGAAGTCTAGCTTATCAATTCCTTCTTTTGTGGATCATGCTTTTGGTGATAAATCCAAAAAGTTATTGCCAAACCCAAGGTCATCTAGATTTCCTCCTACATTGTCTTCTAGGAGTTTTGTAATTTTATATTTTCCATTTAGGTCTGTGATCTGTTTTGAGTTCATTTTTGTGAGGGGTGGAATGTTTATTTTTAGATTCATTTTTACATGTGGATGTCTAGTTTTCCTCCCACTGTTTATTTTTAAAACTATATTTTCTTCATTGTGTTGTCTTTGTTTTTTTGTCAAAGATCAGCTGACTGTATTTATGTGGGTCCATTTCTGGGCTCTCTCCCATTCCATTGATCTGGTTGTCTATTGTATTGGCAATAACAGACTGTCTTCATTACTGTAGCTTTATTTTCAGTCTTGAAGTCATGTAGTGTTGGTCCATGTTTTTCTTCAATATTTGTTGGCTTTTCTGGGTCTCTTGCCTCGCCATGTAAACTGTATAATCAGTTTCTCAATATTCACAGAATAACTTGCTTCATAGATTTTCTTTCCCAGAATGTCATACAGTTGAAATCATAAAATATGTAGCCTTTTCATAATGGTTTCCTTTACTTAGCAATTTGCATTTAAGATCCTTCCATGTCATTTTATAGCTTAATAGCTCATTTCCTTTTTTATGATTGAGTAATATGTCATTATCTGGATTATTTTGACTGAGATTGTGTTAAATCTACACACTAAGTTGAAAATAACTGACATCTTGGCAATACTGAGTCTTTCTATCCATGAACATGAAATATCTATTTGTTTAGTTCTCCTTTGATTTCTTTCATCTGAGATTTTTAGTTTTTCCTATATAGATCTTAGACACATTTTGTTACATTTATACCTAAGTATGTCATTTATACCTAAGTATTTCATGATACCATTTACATTTATACCTAATGTAAATTGTATCATGATTTAACGTTTAAATTTCATTTGTCTATTCCTGGTACTGGTTGAGCATCACTAATCTGGAAATTTGAAATCCAGAATGCTCCAAAATCCAAAATTTTTTGAGCACCAACATGATGCTGCAAATGGAACATTCCACATCTGACCTTATGTAAAATGAAGTACACAACACATAGTTTCTTCCCCAAGGGAAAAATGACCCTCTCAGGCACCTTTGGCTGTGATATTTATTTTCCACACATGCCCAGATTCCCCCATGCAAGCACAACCATAAAGGATCATAAAATGGCACATATGTAGGCTGCACATGCCAATGGCAGCTTCTCCACATGCAAAGAGAGATTTCTATGACCATTGTTGATGGGCAGATGACTCTGGAAAAAAATATTTTTAAAAGCCATGAAGCAGAATGTCTCCTCATCCACAGAGGACCCATTTACTGGTCCCAAACCACTTCTGATGTTTCCTCTCACCAAAAAAAAAAAAAAAAAGAGAGACAGTTACCTTTTAATCAAAGCACAGCATCATGGTAGAAACTGAAAACCTGCCACTGTTTCATTGCTGTTGTTTAACAGCTGATACAGGTATTCAGGAGAGGCTACTGTGATGCTTAGTTACTCTGAACATGTAATTTTTTCACTGTATTAATAATATGTCATGTTTTTTACTGCTAAGTACTTAAGTGTGAATAATTGTAAGAAAATGATTGCTTATTGGTAGCATATAAATCCAGAGTCAGGAGTGAGGCTGATGCCAAACAACTATAGCTTGTCCACATGGGTGACACACTTTGCTTTCTGTAGGCTTGATGCACACAAACTTTGTTTCATGCACAAAATTATTAAAATGTATAAAATTACCTTTAGGTTATGTGTATAAGGTATATATAAAACACAAATGAATTTTATATTTACACTTGGGTCCCATCCCGAAGATATCTCATTATATATATGCAGATATTCCAAAATCTGAAAACACCTGAAGTCCAAAATACTTTTGGTCTCAAGCATTTCAAATAAAAGATACTCAACCTGTATGTACAAAAGCAATTGACCTTTGTATATTAATCTTGTATCCTGTAACCTTGCTATAATCAAGTATTAGTTCTAGAAGTTCTTCAGTTGGTTCTTTGAGATTTTCTAAATAATCATGTCATCTGTAAACAAAGACAGTTTTATTTCTTCCCAATCTGTACACTTGTTATTTCCTTTTCTTGTCTTATTGTGTTATCAAGTATTTTTAGTATGATGTTAAAAAGCAGGGGTGGAGAGTACATTCTTGCTTTGTCCCTGATCTAAGTGGGAAAATTTAAAGTTTCTCACCATTAAGGATGATGTGAACTCTAGGTTATTTGTAAATATTCTTTATCAAGTTGAAGAAGTTCCCATCTATTCCTAGTTTACTGAGAGTTTTTATCATGAATGGGTATTGGATTTTGTTAAAAGCTTTTTCTGCATTTATTGATATAAGCATGGGATTTTTCTTCTTCAGCCTGTGGATATGCTAGATTACATTCATTGATTTTTAAATGTTGAACCAGCCTTGCATAGCTGAGATAAATCCCACTTGGCTGTAGTATATAATTCTTTTTATACCTTGTTGTATTAAATTTTCTAATATTTTATTGAGGATATTTGCATTTATGTTCATGAGATATATAGGTCTGTAATTTTCTTTTCCCGCAATGGCTTTCTCTGCTTTGATATTAGAGCAATGTCAGAAGTGAAAGACATTGTAGAGAATTAGTATAATTTCTTGCTTTATATATTTGGTAGAATTCACTAGTGAACCTATCTGGGCCTAGTGCTTTCTGTTTTGAAAGTTTATTAGTTATTTATTGTTTCTTTTTTTTTTTTTAATGGAGTCTCACTGTTGCCCAATCTGGAGTGCAGTATGGCGATCTCATCTCACTGCAACCTCCACCTCCCTGGTTCAAGCAACTCTCCTCCCTCAGCCTTCCGAGTAACTGGGACTACAGGCATGTGCCACTACACCTGGATAATGTTTTTTTTTTTGTTTTGTTTTGTTTTTTTGTATTTTTAGTAGAGATGGGATTTCACTATGTTGGTCAGGCTGGTCTACAACTCCTGACCTCAAATGATTCACCCACCTCGGCATCCCAAAGTGTTACTCAGTTTCTTTAATAGACAAAAAAACCTATTGAATTATCTGTTTTTTCTTGTATAAGTTTTAGCAGACTGTGTCTTTCAAGGAATTGTTCCATTTCATCTGGGCTGTCAAATTTGTGAGCATAGCATTATTCATAATATTCCTTCATTATTTTTTAACATCCATGGGACATATAGTGATGTCCCCTCTTTTATTCCTGATATTAGTAATTTGTGTCCTCTGTTTTTCTGAGTTTGCCAGCTAGAAGCATATGATTTTTATTGATCTTTTTAAAGAAAACTTTTTTTGTTTCATTGATTTTTCTCTGTTGATTTTCTGTTTTCAATTTCACTAATTTCTTCTTTTATTTCTTTTATTTTGTTTATCCTTTGCATTTAATTTGCTCTTTTTTTTCCTAGTGTCCTAAAGTGGAAAGTTGGATTATTTATTTTAGATCTTCCTTCTTTTCTAATCTATACATTCAGTCCTGTAAATTTCCCTCTAAGCACTGCTTTTGCTGCAGCTCACAAATGTTGGTAAATTACATCTTCATCTTTATTTAGTTAAATATATTTTTTAAATTTCTCTTGAGAGGTTTTTCTGAACTCCAAGTGTTGTTTGGAAGTATGCTGTTAAATCTCCAAGTATTTTGGGATTTCCAGATATCTTTCTGTTATGGATGTCTAATTTAATGCCATTGTGGTCTGAGAGTAGACACTGTGTGATTTCTATTTGTTTAAATTTGTTAAGGTGTGTTTTGCAGACCAGAATATGGTCTATCTTGGTGAATGTTCCCTGTGGGCTTGAGAAGAATGTGTGATCTGCTGTTCTTTGATTAAATAGTCTATGGATGCCAATTGTGTCCAGAAGAATGATGGTGCCATTAAGTGCTATTAAGTTCAGTTATATTCTTACTGATTTTCTGCCTGCTGTCTCTGTCCATTTTTGATTCAGGGGTGTTAAAGTCTCCAGCTGTAATATTGGATTCATCTTCTTCTCCTTCTGTCAGTTTTTGCATCACGTATTTTGACACTGTTGTTAGGTGCATGTAGTGTTAAGGATTATTATGTCTTATTGGAGAATTGATCCAGTTGTCATTAGGCAATGTCCCTATTTATTCTGATAACTTTTCGCACTCTGAAGTCTGTTTTGTCTGAAATTAACATGAATACCTTTTGATTAGTCTTATCACGGTATCTCTTTCTTCATTCATGTACTGTTCATCTACTTGTGTGTGTATATTTAAAGTGAGTTTCTTGTAAGCTTACTAGTTGTGTGTCGTCTTATCAACTCACAATCTTTTAATTTGTATATTTATATCATTAATTTTCAAAGTGATGTGTGATAGAGTTAGGTTAAATTCTACTGTATTTGTCACTATTTTATTATATTTGTTGCCCTTGTTCTTTGTTATTTTTCCTGTCTTCTACTCTTTTTCTGCCATTTGCGGTTTTTATTGAGCATTTTTTATTTCCTATTTTCTCTCCTTTCTTGGCATATCAGTTGTACCTCTTTTTTTTACTTTTTTAAGTGGTTGCATTGGAGTCTACAATATTATTTACAATTAATTCGGGCCCACTTTCAAATAACACTACGCTGCTTTGCAAGCAGTGTGAGTACTTGTAATAACAAAATATGTATTTCTCCCTCCTGTTTCTTGTATCATTGCTATCATTTATTTCTCTTCGACACGAGTATTATAAGTGTATGTAAACACACACACAGACATAAGCATAAAATGATCAGATACATTATTTTAAACGGTTGTTTCTTAAATCAGTTAAGAATAGCAAAAATAAAAGTTTTAAGTGTACTGCCATTCCTTCTCTGATGCTTTTCCTTTCTTTCAGTAGATCTGAATTTCTGACCTATATTATTTTCCTTCTCTCCAAATAACTTTTTAAAAACATTTCTTGCAAGGCACGTTTACTGACAACCAATTCACTCAATTCTTGTTTGCGTGAGAAATCTTTATTTATTCTTCACTTTTGAAGGATAATTTCACAGAGTACAAATTCTATGTTGGTAGGTTTTTTTTCTGTCAACACCTTAAATATTTCACTCCACTCTCTTGCTTGCATTTTCTTTTGAAAATTCAGATGTAATTTTTTTTTTTTGCTCCTTTATAGATAACGTGTTTTTTTCCCTCTGACTTCTTTCAGGATTTTTTCTTTATCTTTTATTTTATGTGGTTTGAAAGTGCTATAACTAGATGTCATTTTTCTGGCATCTATCCTGCTTGTTGTTCTCTCAGCTTCCTGGATCTGTAGTTTGGTGTCTGACAATAATTTGGAGAAATTCTCAGTCATTATTGTTTCCAATATTCCTCTGTTCTTTTCTATCTTTTCCTTCTAGTGTTACCATTACATATATGTAATTGTCCCACAATTCTTGCTTTGAAGTTGCCCTACAATTCTTAAATATTCCATTATGGATTTTTATTCTACTTTTTTTTTCTGCTTGCTTTTCTTTGGTGGAGGTTTCTGCTGAGATATCCTCAAGCTCAGCGAGTCTTTCTTCAGCTGTGTCCAGTCTCCTGATAAGCACATCAAAGGCATTCTTCATTTCTGGTACAGTGTTTTTGGTTACTAGCATTTCGTTTCTGGTCCTTTCTCTTTGCTTACATTACCCATCTGTTCTTATATGCTGTCTAGGTCATACATTAAAGCCCTTTGTATAGGAATCATAGTTGTTTTGTATCCCTGGTCTTATAAATCTAACATCAGTTGCCACATCTCAATCTGGTTCTGTTGCTTGATCTGTCTCTTCAAACTGTGATATTTTCTTGATACCAGACATGATGGACTGGGTAAAAAGAACTGCTGTAAGTAGGCCTTTGGTGCTGTGGGGGCCATGGGGCCACGAGTGTGCTATAGTCCTGGGATCAGATCTCCGTCTTTCAGTGAGCCTGTGCCCCTGGCCTGTGAACTTCCCCAGTGCTTTTCAGTTTCCCCCACTTCTCTGTAGGTGAAACAGGATGGCTATAGTGGGCTGAAGTTGGGTATTTCCCTTGCCCCAAGTATGTAAAGCTCTGATAAAACCCCAACGAGGAACAGATGTGGTGGCTCAAGCCTGTAATCTCAGCACTTTGGGAGGTGAAGGCAGGCAGATCACTTGAGGTCAGGAGTTTGAGACCGGCCTGGCTAACATGGTGAAACCTTGTCTCTACTAAAAATACAAAAATTAACTGGTTGTGGTGGCACACACCTGTAATCCCAGCTACTTAGGAGGCTGAGGCAGAAGGATTGTGAAACTCCATCTCAAAAAAGACACACACACACACACACACACACACACACAAACACACACACACACACACACACACACACACACACACACACGAAACCCCAGTGGGTGAGGCTGTGGATAACTAGTTTCTCCTCTATGTGGATCTTGTTAAGCACAGAATGCTATGGCATGTTTCACAGTGGTCCCTCTTCCTCTCTACCCGCCAGAAGCACTAGTGGATTTTCCTCTGATATTCACTGTGAAGATAGGGAGCTCCTTGAGGCACAATTTACAAAGGTGCGGGGCCCCCCAGTGACTGGGTCCCTGCAGTTCTTACCTCTCAGGCTGTCCACACTGAACCCCCAGCATGCATCAGGTACAGTTCAGGCTCTCCTAACCCACCACTGCTTCCCACAGAAGCTGCTGCTTGGGGATTTCTGATATTTCCCTGTTGATCTCTTCAGTTTGGGGTGCAGCGGTTTGCCCTGTGACCTCAGGTATCTTACAAATCTAAGAAGAGGAGTTGTTTTTTCAGTTTGTTCAGCTTTTTTACTCGTTGTTAATATGGAGTGGTGACTTTCAGCTTCTTGCATTCTAGACTGGAAGCTGGACGCCCCTCTCTGTTGGCTCTCTTGATTGAATGGTGTGTGTGCCAACACACCTTTAGCAACCACCTCCTAATGACAGTTACTGTGGCAGCTATATTTAACTAAAAGCCCCAGGCACTGTTTTATTTTATTCAACTCATCAAGGAAGAGTTGTGTTATTTACATTTTTAGCCTAAATGTAGAAATTTACCGTGTGCGTGTATCCATGGTCCCAACTGTTGATGTTCTTGTGAACTATGATCCTGCCACCACAAGTATCTGTCCCTTTCACTGTTGCATTGCCTGCAAATCAACTTTCTTTACAAAAGAAAGGTAAATTTTTGATATTTGGTTTTTCAACATGTAAAAAAAAATTCAGAGTGGAAATATACATGTCACTCAGAAGCATAAGAAACTTGCATGCCTCTTGCTTTCTTCCTGAATTTGTTTTCCGGTTTATAAGACAATTCTATTACGAAACTATTAAATACTTGGTATTCACGGAGATTATTTAAAAAATAGGAGAGAAGAAAAAAAATTTTAAACAAAAAATCGTAAAATTAACTATGACATTCCACTTTACAGACACCATGCAAATAACTATCAAGTTCACTAACTAAATTATGGTACATTCATATAAAGGAAGGTCACTGTGTAGTTAGTGAGGGAGATCTATATGTCCTGTTACTAAATGTCCTTTAGACTAAATTAAGTGGAAAACAGCAAGATACAGAGAAATGTGGTAAGTCCACTGCCGTTTATATATTTTTAAAAGGTATATATGTGTGCATGTGTACATGTATGCATGTATACATACTTAGGAGAATATCTCTGTACTTCTGGAAGACTGTGTAAAAAACTTCTTGGCTGGGCATGGTGCGCACACCTGTAATTCCAGCACTTTGGGAGGCTGAGGTGGGAGGATCACTTGAGCCCAGGAGTTTGAGACCAGCCTAGGCAGCATAGTGAGACCTTATTTCTACAAATAATAATGAACAAAATTAGCTGTGTGTAGTGGCACACGCCTGTGGTCCCATCTACTCAGAGGTGGGAGGATCACTTGACCCTGGAAGGTCAAAGCGGCAGCAAGCCGTGATCATGCCACTGCACCCCAGCCTGGGCAACAGAGCAAGACCTCGTCTCAAAAACAAATAAACAAACAAAAAGAAACTTACTATTGATTGCTTTGTGGAGGGTAAACAAAGACGAGATCAGGACTGGGATTTGTTTTTTGAATTTATTTTATTTTATTTTATTTCATTTATTGAGATAGAGTCTAGCTCTGTTGCCCAGGCTGGAGTGGAGTGGCATGATCTTGGTTCACTGCAACCTTCACGTCCTGGGTTCAAGCAATTCTCATGCCTCAGCCTCCCAAGCAGCTGGGATTACAGGCATGTGCCACCATGCCCTGCTAATCGTATTTTTAGTAGAGACAGGGTTTTGCCATGTGGGCCAGACTGGTCTCAAACTCCTGGCCTCAAGTGATCTGCCTAACTTGGCCTACCAAAGTACTGGGATTATAGATGTGAGCCACTGTGCCTGGCCTGTTTTTTGAAGTGTGTGTGTGTGTGTGTGTGTGTGATGGAGTCTCGCTCTTGTCACACAGGATGGAGTGCAGTGGCACAACCTCAGCTCACTGCAACCTCTGCCTCCCAGGTTCAAGCAGTTCTCCTGTCTCAGCCCCCTGAGTAGCTGGGACCACAGGCACACAACACCATGCTTGGCTAATTTTTGTATTTTTAGTAGAAAGGGGTTCGGCCAGGCTGGTCTTGAACTCCTGACCTCAGGTGATCCGCCCACCTCAGCTTCCCAAAGTGCTGGGATTACAGATGTGAGCCACTGTGCCTGGCTTGTTTTTTGAATTAAATATTAACATTTCTCTCTTAATTTCCATTATTTCTCTCCTATATAATTTTTAATGACTGAGTGTATTTCACTGAGTGCACAATACCATACCTTATTTAACGCAGTCCCCTTTTGCTTTGCATTTGTCTCTAGCTTTTCTCTAGTATAACAAACAGTGTAATGAATGACTTCAGTGACAAATCTCCCTGCACTCTTGATTTTTCTTAGAATGGAGTTCCTAAATATGGCATTGTTAGCTCAGAGGGTGCACAGACTTCCAAGGCTTTGATGTTTGATAGGAATCACCAAACTGCCTGCCCTACATTTGTATCCCCACCAAAAATGGGAAAGTGCTGTTGTGTGCGTACTGGCCAGCACTGTGAGTTGGTTTTGTATTTCTCATTGCTAATTTGACAGGCAGAAGGAAGAAAAGGGGAATCTTCCTGTTTAAAACTGTATTTCTTTGATTATTAGCCAGGTATGCCATTTTAATATATGTTTAATGGAAATTTGCCTTTCTTCTTTCATGTGTTCCCTGATTTTTGGCCTTGGCCTATTTTTCTCTTAAGGTATTTGTCTGTCTTTCTATTGTTTTTTTTAAGTCTTTATATAGTAAAGAAATTAAGCCTTTGTCTCTCATGTATTCTGCAAGTGTTTTTCTAGTTTGTTTGCCTTTTTTTGTTTCGCTATTTTTAACATAGAGAATTTAGTTTTGCTGCAGCCAAATCTTTGTTATCATACCTTGAAATACCTTCCCCAGTTCAAGATTAAACATCCATTCATATTTTCTTCTTGGACATTCAAGTTTAATCCTTATGGAATGAATTTTGGCATATATAGTAGATTAGAGAGCTAATTTTATTTTTTTTAATGATTAGCCAATTTTAGTCTCATTTTCTAACTGATTATTGCTGGTATATGAGAAAGCCAATGATTTTTATGTATTTATCCTAAAATTGGCAGCCATTCTCCAATTCTTATTTATTCTTATATTCACTTGCTTCTATATTTTTCTGGGTAGACAATTATCTACCCTTCTTTCTAATATTTATACTTCTTGTCTTATTTTTCTATTTATTTGGCTCTAATTTCTAGACCGGTGTTGGATACCAGTGTGGGTATCATGGTATTTTCAAAAGAAAGAGAGAGACGAAGGAAGGGAGGGAGAGAGGGAGGGAAGAAGGGAGGAAGGGAAGGGAACGGAAGGAGAGGGAAGGGGAGGGAAGGGGGAGGGAAGGAAGGAAATTTGATTATTTTCTTTTTATTTTATTTTATTTTATTGAGATGGAGTTTCGCCCTTGTTGCACAGGCTGGAGTGCAATGGTGTGATCTTGGCTCACTGCAACCTTCACCTCTCATGTTCAAGCAATTCTCCTGCCTGAGCCTCCCAAGTAGCTGGGATTACAGGCATGCACCACCAAGCCCGGCCAATTTTGTATTTTTAGTAGAGATGGAGTTTCTCCATGTTGGTCAGGCTGATATCGAACTCCCGACCTCAGGTGATCCGCTTGCCTTGGCCTCCCAGAGTGCTGGGATTATAGGCATGAGCCACCATGCCTGGCCTAATCCAGTATTTTCTTTTTTGTTTTTAATTTTTATAAAATTAAATTTCTGTCTCATGATATTTTGCCATTTGACAGCTCTAACGTGTGGGAAGCCTGTGGTTACCTTTCCCTTTGTGTGATCAGGAAGCCTTAGGCCCTTAGGCTGATCTGAGCTGGGCCCATCATGGCTTGGGCCTCTGCTGGTGGTAAGCTGGAGAGGCAGGTCGGGCACAGAGTTCCAGGGCATTCTGTGGGCACCTCCCCCAAGCCACTCTAGTACCCTCCCGGTGATTAGAAAAGCCCCCCATACTCACAGCTGAGCTTTGCTGGAGGGACACTCTGCTAAATGCCCTCAGACCTGAGGCTGACTTTGGGGCCATGTGAAGTGATAGGATGCTCTCACAATGCTTTTTACATTTTCTGGCCTATAATGTCAGTTGGAAAAAGCGGCATTGTAAAGTCATAAATCTTTTTGGTTTGGGTGTTTTCGAAGCTGGGAGTTTGGGAGAGAGGATGGGGAAAGCAAGGGGTATGATTGCCTCTGGTGGCCCCCACTCTCTCCTTGTTCTCCTGGGAGAGGGCAGTTTGGAAGAGGTATGGGTGGAGCTTCCCAGCACAGAGCCAGCCCTCCTTCCCCCCACGTGTGATCCCAGATGGGCTGTCCAGCTCTGTTAGATCAATGCTGCCTTACCTCGGATGGACACCAAACCATTGGCCCCTCAGCTCCTGGTGAAGCAGTTTCTCTGATGATTTCATGGACCCCACCAGCCTAAAATATCTCTCCCTTCGACCCCAAAAGAGGCCTGCGAGTCCCAAATTGCTCCTTTGTGTTACGGCATCAGAGGCTCCTTGGAAAGGCGGGTGGCGCGCTCAGCTCTGACGGGGGCTTCTCCTTGACGCCACTCTTTGCTGTCTCTTCCTTAGCCTGTTAAAGTCACACATGGGCCAGCTGGTCAACCAGAGAACAAATAACGGGGGGATGTTTAGGCAGACAGGCCTTGAGGGGGTTCCATTATGCACCTGGCTGCCGAAGGAAGGGTGATTCTGGAGGAGGGAACAGAGGTTTGCCAAAGGCCCCTTGGGGTGACACCCATCTTGCCCAGGTCATTGCTGTAGTGACCCTGTCCTCCCCCCCTTTTTTTTGAGATGGAGTCTCACTCTGTCACCCCAGCTGAAGTGCAGTGGTGCGACCTTGGCTTACTGCAGCCTCCGCCTCCTGGGTCAAGTGATTCTCCTGCCTCAGCCTCCCCAAGTAGCTGGGACTACAGGCACATAGCACAATGCCTGGCTAATTTTTGTATTTTTAGTAGAGATCAGGTTTCATCATATAGGCTGGTCTCTACCCCCTGATCTCCGGTGATTCACCTGCCTCAACCTCCCAAAAGTGCTGGGATTACAGGCATGAGCCACCGTGCCCGGCCCTGTGTCCCTCTTGACACTTGCGGCAGCTGTTATCTCCCTCCCTGAGGGCTTCTCTCTGGTCACGTCCCCTTGTGGGTCCCCATCTCTCCTCAGTCCTTTTTCTCTCCCTCCCTCCTTCCCACATTGCCCTGCCATCCACCTCTGTGTCTCCTGGCACCTGTGACAGTGCTCTGAGTATTTCCTTCCTCACTGACTGCCCGTCTCCCAGTCTTGGCTCCCCCAAAAGCCCGCCTTTCCTCCTTGCTCCCTGCCTCCTCCTTTCTCCTTCCATCTGTTTCCACTTTGTGCACTTATACTTGGTATTGTTTAATATTCCAAAGAATTTAAGAGGGTTATTGAAAGCTTTATGTGCCCATGACTCTAAATAAATGTAGTTGGATTGGGTTATTTTTTTGTTCTTGGTTGGAGCCAGAATCTTAAAGCCTTTTATACTTAGCTGAATTTATTTTTATTCCAAATATTTTTATTTCATTAAATAAATAATATGAGTTGCATTTTCAAGCCCTAACTCTATGGTACATTGCCAGGCTGTCCCATTTGGGGCTCTTTGCAGCTACAGTCAATAGTGTCAGAAAGAGAGGGCACTGGCTGGGCACAGTGGCTCTCACGCACGCGATGGCTCACACCTGTTATCCCAGCACTTTGTAGCCTGAGGCAGGCAGATTGCCTGAGCTCAGGAGTTTGAGACCAGCAACATGGTGACACCCCGTCTCTGCCACAGAAATTAGCCAGGTGTGGTGGCGTGTGCCTGTAATCCCAGCTGCTTGGGAGACTGAGGCACAAGAATCTCTTGAACCCAGGAGGCGGGGGCTGCAGGGAGCTGAGATCATGCCATTGCACTCCAGCCTGGGTGTCAGTGTGAGACTCCACTTCCCCACTCAAAAAAAAAATGAAAGAGAGGGTGCTCCTGGGTGAAGATGTCAGATACCTGAAAGGATAATGCACTCTTCTTGGACTCATTCCTGGGAATCTCTTCCAAGCCTCCACAGTACTGACTAGTGTCTTGTTTCCTTTTGCGCTGTGTGTGTGTCGGCGTGCTTGTGTCCACGGCGGGCCCGGAACTGCAGGACGAGATTCTGACGGTGCTCAGGAGAGTGGATGAGAACTGGGCGGAAGGCATGCTGGGAGACAAGGTCGGGATCTTCCCGCTCCTGTACGTGGAGGTAAGTCCGCGCCGCACTCCCACACTCGCCTCCTCCTTGCCCACCCGTGTTTCACCACAGTGGGGTCACCTGACCTTGAAGCCCCTTTTCTAAGAGAGAAGGAGGCTCCTCCACAGTAGCCTCTGGCCAGAGAGCCACCGTGTGTGGGTTTTGATTCACATCATGGGATCAGTGCTGTGAGCGCTGCCTTGGCCAGTTTTGAATGGGCTGCCACAGATCCGGCTACAAATCATCTCACCACATGGGCAGTGGCGCCAGGGCCCCCTTGTGCACCTTCCCCATTTTCTCAAGGGACATCTGCGCCTGGCACCCATGCTTCTGAGACTCCCCCAAGTGCCGCTGTTCTTATCTCACCAGTGCCAGAGGGGAAGAACCTATCCCAGGGCAGCATTTTCCCTCCCACTGCACACGGTTCAAACAGAGACGTTGCTGGCCGTCTGCGAAGTCCTCCTTGGACTCTGGGTTGTTGGGCAACTCCTAAGGTGCTTTGAGGCTAGTTCCAGACCTACTAATTTCCTTTCCCTTTTCTGTAACTAAAGGACCAGGTTTCTAGTGAGTATGTTTGCAGTAGCTGCTGCACGGGGAGCATCTTAGCACATGTGTCTTCAAAACACCTGCTAACCACGGGCTGTGTGTGTGTAGGAGTATTTGCCTATGGTGTGTTTGTCTGCCGTTTGTCAGTGCAAGGCCACATGTGCACACTGTGAGCTGACCACATGCTTTCATCCTGTAACCACCAGCATCATCCCATAAGAGTGGTTTCAGTGAATGCTTCCTGAGTGCTTGCTGTGTGCCAGACACCTGTAAGTGCTTGCTCATTTAATCTCAGCCACACTGGCATATGAAAACCATGAATGCCCCTGCTTTACAGATGAGCAAACAGAGGTGCAGAGAGGTTAAGTAGCGTTCTCAGGGTCCCACAGCCTAGGAGTGGCAGAACCAGGGTTTGAGCACGGGCCTCTGGGTCCTAGACTCAGCCCTTTGCTCTCCTGCCCTTGCACCACCTCCTGCCTCTACACTGTCTCTGGGCTAATGAACTGCATTTTACTCAGCTCAGTGCTGGGCTCCATGTGCCCCCCTGCCTGATACACTTGAGGGCTTCAGAATTGACACCAAAAACCCACAGGTGACACAGGCAGCTTTGCCACACCTACCATGCAGTGTGCAGATACTTCAAGATGTTTGTTTAAAACATCTGTCAATCCCGCAGTGCCTACAGGATAAAGTCCAAATGCTTTAGCTTGGCATTCAAAGCCCTTTGCAGTTTGGCCATAGTCTATTTTGCAGCCTCTCCTCTCATTTGCTTCCCTCTTCCCCAAATATTCTGGACTAGTGGTTCTCTCTCATTTAGTTTGGATGTGCTGCCCCGGCCATCTGAGGCCCTCCCACAGCAATGGCAGATAATTCACTCACACACACACACACACACACACACACACACACACACACACACACACACACTCTCTCTCTCTCTCTCTCTCTCTCTCTCTCTCTCTCACTCTCTCTCTCTCTCTCTGTCTCTCTCTGTCTCCTGTAAGGTTCACAGCACTCTGTAAGTTTCCATGTATTTGTGCATTTGCTTCAGCTTCTCTGTCCTGCTGCTTAAGGTCAAAGAACTTTATGCGTGAATACCACTTAAAGTGTTGTCTAGAAGTCAGAAATCTGAGTTTTCAGACATTTTTACCTGGCAAAACTTTTTCTCTGGGCAGAATCTTATTGGGATGCCTAACATAGACATGAATATTCACAGAACCATCATTACGATGGCCCCAAACAGCATACCACTCACGTGTGCGTCAGCAGTGGGCTGGCTGAGGAAAACGCGGCATATCCACGCAATGGAACACTCTCCCGCCCTGGGTGTGAACAAAAGAGTGATGCCTTTAAGGACGTAGACAGATCTCCAAGACAAATTTTTGAAAGAAGCCAGACTTAAAAGTCTATGCTGCATGGGTTTTATTTGAGATTCAAAGGCAGGCAGAACTACTCTGCTGTGACAGAAGTCAGAGCAGTAGTGACCCTGGGGTTTCTGACTGGAAGAGGTGAGGAGGTTCTGGGCTGCTGGAATAGTTTGGCGTCCTGATCTTGGGAGTGGCTACACAGATTATGCGGCTATAAAATTGTGTCCAGTTAGGGTTTGTGCACTTTTCTTTTAACTGCAATTTCAAAAGCTAAGAGCAGATACTACAGGACAGGTAAGATCTTACCAAGGCAGCTGGCAGTAGCGCCGGCGGCTGAAGGCTGCATCGGGCCCCTCAGCCCCTCCTCTGGAAGAGGCTGTCAGGCACCATCGGGAGTCCGTAAGTGGGTGCAGGCCTGAGACCCAGTCCAGCAGGCTGTTCGTAATCTCTTCCTGGTTCCGCAGGCACAGTCAAAGCCAAACTGGGTAGTTGGCCACATCTGTGCCTTCCTGCTGCATGACTGCCCGTGGGCCTGAAAAGCCCCATTAAAGCCCTCCTCCCTGAGGGCCATGGGGGGGCTCCTCCATCGTTCTGCCCCACAGCCCCGCCTGCTCCCACACCCACTCACAGGTTCTGCCTCCGCTCTTGGGCACAGTCCCTTCCACCCATCTGGATAGGAAGGCCTGGACTGTCCTGGAGGATCAGACACAACCTTCTGCTTAGCAGCCTTAGGCAGGGGCCCCACTCCCGCTCCTGCGCCTTCCTGAGATGGCTGCCCATGCCGTGCTGGGCCCCACACCACACACCCATAGGCTGACGTCCTTGACTCTGACACAGGCTCCCAGGCTCTCCACAGCCACTGAAGACCAGCCTGAGCAGATGTTTCCTGGGACTTTTCATTGTGTATATATGGACTGCTTGCACCCCACATACCACATGCATCCTGGTGGATTGGAAAGTCACGGTTTGGCCCAAACTGCTTCCCTCTGGGAGGCCGCAAGGCATTTGAGGTGGGAGCTTGGGTGTTTGTAGGGTTCCTGAGAGAGTCAGACCCACCTGCCAGGAGGGAGCCTGACTCACTGCACAGGCAGCCGGCCCAGTGCCCAGTGAAGCTTGTCCCCTGGTACATGAAGGAATGTGGCGGACCCGTCACCTCACACTGGAAGGTTTCTTCTTTCATGCTCACATAAGCTTGGTTTGCACCAAGTTCTCCTCCACAGCTGCTCCACCTCAGACCTGCAGGCACTTGGCAGGGTTCTGCACTGCACACAACTGCCCTGTGGGGCTCATCAAGGGACTCTTGCCTCACCTGGCCTCACCTAGTCCCAGCTTCCCATCAGCGTGGCGCAGGCCATGATGCTAGGCCCACAGTGGACCTTACAAAGTCAACTAGAGTGTGCCCTGTGAACTGCACAATGCTCTCCCTCCTCAGTTGTGTCTCTGCCCGGGGCCGGCCAGTGGCACAGTGAGCCAAAGGGCACACACCTGGCCTGAGGCTGGCCTGGTCTTGCACTGGCCTTTCAGAGGAGGTGGGCCCTGCCCTGGACATACCTACACTTCCTCCTACTGCTCTATAGAAATAATCATCTCTCCACAGCCCCTGGCACCCAGCTGCCACAAGCAATCACCCATGAGCTGGGCCTGCTGCCCGTAGGAGCCGACCCCATCTGTACTGTGCTCACCGGAGATGCCTCGGCCTCGCTCCCTGCCCAGCTCCTCTGCCTGTGGCTCCAGCCACCGTCCTGTGCCCCGGAACCTGCCTCCTTGTCCTTTTCTCCCATCCATTTTGCAAAAGGATGAGAGATACTCTCCTGCAGCCATTTTCATTGGCTATACTCATGCCAGAACTGAGGGCACGTCTCCCTAACACCCGGTTGTCAGATGCTGGCTGGGAATCACCCCTCAGGACACAGAGAGGAGCAGGCCAGGCCTCTCACCCTCCAGAACACCAGTCCAGTGGATGGGACAAGAACTAAATCCAAACACTCCACGGGATCTTCCTTCTGGGTCTTTAGTCCTTGAGGTGTTTTAGAATTTCAGGAGGCGCTTGTTCTGTGGGGTGTGCGGATGAGCCAATCTGAGGAATTCCTTCTCCCCAGTGGGTCAGGGTGGTATGAACTCGGAGGGGGATGGCATGAGAGGGACTCCCTTGTCCAGAGTTCTCCCCTCTCTGTAGCATGAGCGCCAGCCGTGAGTACCCCTGTAGCCCCCTCTCTTTTTGCACAGGGTCCAAGCTGACCTACTTGGGGTTGGGTCTCAGCCTAGCCTTTGGCCGTTCTCGAGAACAGGGCGCATTCTTCATGGGCCCTGATGGCAAGACCATGAGCAGCCCATGGGCAGTTCAGTGCGATATGGGCTTCAGAGCAGACCTGGCTGGGCCCAGCTTATCCTACATCACCCGCACATTCAGGGTGTGGCCTGTGGCCAACCCCTTTACCTTTCTGAGCCTTAGATTCCCCCCTCAAACAAGGGCAGTGGCAGACGTCATGGGGTCATGAAGCATAGAGAAGATAAGAACACACAGGCCGGGCTGGCTGAGGGTAGGTGGAGAGCGCTGTCCCGTGCTGTGGTGGTGGTATAAATGTTAGTGGAGTGAAAGCTGCTCCTCGGTCCATTCCTGTGTTGATTGGAGATCTCTGTGTCATTCCTGAGCACTGAACGCATTTGGCCTGGTGTGGTTGAATGGGTTTGAAGGCACAGCAGTTTCCTGCCTGGGTGAGATTTGCAGTTGGATGATGTCAACAAAATCAGACACAGGTCCAGGGTATAGATGCTTAGGAGAGGTGGCCCTCTTGGAAGCTGTCTTCAAGGAGCATTGTCAGGAATCAGCTTGGGTTGGAGAGACTTGGGGGCGAACACAGGCCGCCCCTGACTGCTCAGAGCCTGGGTGGGCAGCTTGCATGGAGACTTAGAAGGCATGTTAGCAAATACACCAGTGACTCTTGTCTGCGAGGAAAACCTCTCCATGGGGCCAGAATCCTGATCCAAAGATAGGTCAAAAGGATGATGAAAGGCAGTAGACACAAGTGTTAAGCTCTGCCTCAACGCTGACAATATCAGTTGCCCAAATAGAGTAATGGGGAGACCCGGATCTCAAGGAGCCAACTGAAAAAGAGCCCCCAGAGGCAATGCTTCATTTATCCTGCGTAGGATACTCTGAAATTGGCTGGTCCCTGCATGGCTGGTGTGTACGTGGGTGGTCACCTAGACAGACCCTCATGCCCCCACCCCACACATGCACATGGTGCCAAGGATCCTTAGAAACAGCCAGTGTCTCAGCATCTCTGACAGTAAAGTGAGGGATGGGAAGGAGGAACCTCTTCCTGTGTTCCCCCAAGTTTCCCTGGTGAACAGTGACCATTCTGTGCCAGGATAGATTCAAGTCTGCAATGGGAGGACAGGCAGAGAGGGGGCACAGGGCACCTGCCCTGGCAGCCAGCACACCCCCAGGTAGCTCTGCTTAGGAAGGAACAGAGAGCCGCTCAGTGTCTGGGCTATTTTGCTGCCTTTGGATTTGGCTTGGGATAAAAAAGCAGTTGCCTTTCCCCAGGGGAAGGTCTAGAATTCGATTAGAGCTGTAACTGTTTATTCTTGGCATTTTTCATTGATTGCTTCTATTTGAGCAGCTTTTCAGGGGCATGTGATGGGTGCACACTCCTCCCCACTTAGCTAATAAGAAGTGTGAAGCCTGAGGGTGTCAGACCCCTGTGGACTGGCAGGGAGTTGGTCTGCATGGCGAGATGCTGGAGCATGTGGCAAGTCACGGGTCAGAGATGGGAGGTAAAAGTGGGGCCCAGCTGATGATGATGAGCCTGCTGGTCGTCCCAGTATCTGCTAACCCAGAAAAAGGCCATGGCATCAGTAGCTGTGGTAAGATCACCCCGGGATCTGGGGAAGAAGCAGAGCTGCAGGGGGCAGAAGATTCAGACTCTGTGATGCCAGACCCAAGCCTCTGTCTGATGTCAGCATGTGTGTGCCTCAGTTGGGTGTTGAGTGAATGTGGTGTGGTGTTTGGGAAAACTCTGGATGTAATGCTATTTATAGATCCTGGAAAAAATAATGGTGGCCAAAACGAAAATCCTTATTCAGCCAAATAATATAATACCCAGAAAAATAGCAGGAGTTCCTGCTGATAGCCATTTCCTGTCTGAGAGTTCTTATCTTCGGTACAATGATGATAGCATGCATCATCAGACTACTGGGTTCTAAGCCTCAGTCGATAAAGCAACATCAAATTCAGTTTCTCCTGCTCCTGTAGCACAGGTGCCTCCTCTTTGCTTTATCTTTTACAAAGAGAGCTATTATTTTGAACCTCTGCCTCTAAGTATGCTGTTGAGGTGTTTGGTGATGATTTAAAGGCACAACGACAGCTCTCTTTGAGAGCGAATAGCTCTGATGTTAATTGTGCACTCTCTGTGTTCTGCACTACCTACAGCTCTGCTGTGGTTGGATTTACTCTCTCACCTTGGGCTTGTTGGTTTTCAGCCCTTGCCTGGGCCAGGAGGGATGTGTTCAGGGAGGAAGAGAGGAAGGGTGTAACTTCTAATGATGGCCACAAGAGAAGTATCCCAGGTGATGAACTGAAGCTTCTCTCCTCCTCAGCACCTCCAGACCTATCTGATCCTGTGGTCTGTGTGGGTCCACCCACCAGCTGTGCTCTGGGTCAAGGAGCTCGTTCATATTCACTGTCCTGGTCTCTGCCTTCCCCTCTCCTTCCAAAGACCCCTTCAGCTTCTCAAAGAGAAACCCAACATGCCAAGAACCAAGTGAGCAGTAGGAATGGGATGGAGGGATGGGGGCTCTAGTGCTCAACTCCCAGTTGACCTTATGCACTCCCACCTGAGACAGGGTTGGAACGCCTCTGACTCTTGGTCTTGCCTGTGAACTGGAGGCTGCATGGGCTTATCGAGCTGTGTGATGCTTCTGAGGCTCCCTCCTGCTTCTTTGCATGCCTGGTAATTTTCAGCTGGATACTGACTTTGTAAATTTTACTGTTTGGGGTGTTAGACATCTTGGCATTCCTATAAATGTTCTTGAATTTGTTTTTTGTTAAGTTGCTTAGACTCAGTTTGGTGCTTTTGAGGCTCGCTTTGAGGCTCTGTTAGGCAGGGCCAGGCAGCCTTTCATGTGGAGCTAATTTCTCTACTGCTGAGGCTATAACCTTCTCTACCCCATGCCCCATGATTTATGAGGCTTCCACTCTGGAAGCTGGGAATGAAAACTATTCCTGGCTTTATGTGAGCTCAGAGATTGCTCTGCCTTCTCCTTGTGGGGAGTTCTCTCCCCGGTGCTGGACAGTTCCCTCATATGAATGCCCTGATCAGCTCTCAGCTGAAGGCTCCAGGGGACTTTCTGCACATCTCCAGGACTGTCTCTCTCTGCAGCTGCCTCCTCTCCAGAACCCTGGCCTGCATTCTGTAGCCACCGTGGCCTCCCTAGGCTCAGAACTCTGTCTTCTCAGTGCAGGGAGAGGCTGGAGAACCCAGAGACAGTAGCAGAGCCCATGTCATGGGCTCTGCCTCTCTTGGCTATTGGTATCCTGTGTGTTCTGATGTCCCATGTCTGCAAATCTTGTTTCTTAGATTTCTTTTCAGTGTCTGGAGCAGGAGGGTAAAAGTGATTCCCATCATTTCATCTTGGCTAAACAGATGTTAGCCAGTGATGCTTTAGGAACTTTGAAATAAGGTTCAGAGGTTCCCCAGGGCTGAATCTCCCTGCTTCAGTGCCAAAGAATAATAAAAGAAAGGAGTAATCCAGGACTTCTTAGATGAGGAACTGGAAAATGCCATTGAGGTCATTGTTTACCATGGAGATGGGTTACAACCAAGCTCCAAAGCCCGTGCCGTGGTCCCTCTCTCCAGGTGAGCCACTCGCATGTTTGTTTCACTGCTGGTGTTCTCTACACTTCTGCTCACAGATGTGGCCACTGTTTCTAACTCTCAGGATACCCTGATGATGCCACATCAGAGGGGATGTGAAAGTGTGAAGGAAAATACTCAGGGATGTCTACCAGGGAAGGCTGGGGAAGATGCAATTTCGTTTGAAGTTTAATTTTTATTTTTCCTTGCTTTTCTTCATCCTCTGTTTTTACAAGCTCCTGCAGCAGCGACAGCCTGCGGAAGGGATCCCCCAGCCTTAGTGAGGATGCCAGTCCTGCTTGCATTTTGTGTCATTGTATACTGTGTCTCTAGGAACACTTTGTAAAGCCCTCCTGTGGGTGAAACCCAGTCACTGCCAAGAATGCTGGGGAGGAAAGCCAGAGGCGGAGACCAGAAGAAGGCAGGGACCAGGCAAGCACCCAGTGGGGTGTCTCCTGGAGTGTGATGTTGTGTCTGTGTCTGAGCAGAGTGGTCTGGGAGGCAAATTCTTAGACCTGTCAGGGAGACTAAGGTCTTGCCTTCACCAACAACCCACTGTTTCCTTTACCCTTCAGTCAGATTAATGACATAAAGAAAATAAATGAATGTGAAGAAATGAGACAAGACTATGTAAGAAGGAGACTCCAGCCACATTCATTGTTCGGGTCTGTACATTTTTTTGCTGGGATCTGACCCCCAAGGCATGATCCACGTGCATGCATGGTGTTAATCATAGTTTGGGCTTGTTTGTCCCCAAAGAAAATAGGTAGGTGCCTCAGTACCAGCTCACCCTGATTTTGCTCTTCTTTAACTCTTTTTGAACTCTTTGTGAAATTAGCATCTTAGAATATCTCACATTCCATAGCTGCTGGGAGTCTTGTTGTTGATTGTTTTGTCTCCCCAACCCCCTTTAAGGCCAGACCTGTAACGCACAATTCCTTCCCTTGTAGGTCCTGGTACAGTGCATGGCCCAGGTGGGCGCCCTGTACAATGGTGCAGTGTTGTTGGGTTGTGGTTCAGTGTTTTACAGAGCTCATCAAGCTTGGGGAATGCCCCACTGACTGTCGCTAAACCAGTCTAAGCCGGAAAACTTGCAGCAGTTCTTGCATATTCATGGCAAGACAGCTTAGTAAGCTTTCGTGAAACCTCTTGTCCTCACTGCCAGCCTCCCCAGGAGCTTCTGTGGGGACAGTGAATAGTCCTCACTGCAGCCTGAGTGGCTCATCCACCGGTGGGACCCCAGCCCACCTTAAGCATTGTCAGGGCCTGCCAAGGGGCAGATGGAGCCTTGTGCCATAGTTTCTGAAGTTTGATCTCACCCTACCCACCTTAGCCAGGCAATCCCTGCACACTGGGTGCCCCCCACCGCCTGCATAGGCAGACATCAAACCTTTGAGGTTCCTCCTAAGTCCTCGATGCTGAAGATCCAGACACTAATTCGGGGCCTTTGGAGGCCCCAGCAGGCATGTGCTCGTCCTCAGCACCAGTGCACTCAGCCTTGCCAGAAAGAAGCTACACGCATGTAGACCGGCAGGAGTGGTTGCTGAGTGCTGATGACATAATAACTAAAGTGGACTACCTGTGTTGGTTTTAAGTGGTAGTTGTAAAATTGTGTGTCAGGAAGAGGGCTTCCTCCACGGGTCTGCCAGCTGGTATTTAATGTCTAGCCTGCTCAGTGCAGAGCCTTGTCCTGGTCTAGAAGCAGTGATAGAAGGCTTAAGTGAGTTACCTCCTCAAGGGACTACTCAGGACTGAAAGTGTGTCTGCCTGGGGACAGCTGAACACCGAGACGGCCCTGGGGCAGGCTGTAGGAGCCTCTGGCCTGCAGCTGGTGGAATAACTGAGCTCCCACCTTGAGTCTAGACTGCTTCTACCTCAGGCTCCAGCTGTTTTTCTGCTTCTCCTGTCACTCATGTGAGCAGTACACTTCCCACTGAGCAGGTCAATGTCAGGGCTCCTTTTCCACCTGACTTTAGCTCCTTGCCAGGCCCAGCTGGCCTCAGCATGCGCACCCACCCAATCCTAGGGAGATAGAGTCCTCACACCTGCCCTCCACAGGCCATCTTGGGCTCTCCACATCCACCTGTCCTCCCTCCAGTGTGGCTGTCATGGTGCCCTGACTTAGCTGCCCCCTGGCCTTCCACGTTTTTGTCTTGCCTTCACTTCCACCTTTCCTGCCTGAGTAAGCTAGGTCGTGGCTCCCAAACTTCAGTGAGCATCCGAGTGTCGTCAGAAAGGCCCCCAAGATGGCCAAACAGTAGAAAAGACAGCTTTACTGGTGACATCAGTTTGCAAACCAGGAAGAGATAGTCTCTGACATGGAACGAAGGTGCTCTTGCTTCACAGAGGGGAAGGGCAGGTTGGGTTTTATGCCTTGCAGGGTCTGTGATACACAGTAGAGTCATACATATTTAGCAGGTTTGGGGAAAAGCTATGCATATTTATGAGGTGAGCTGAGCGCATGTGCAATGGGTAAACATGTATGTAACACACATCTCTTATCACTTTGGGCTGGGGTTGCAGCATTAAAATGAGGTGGAGTTTGGATCTTTGCATCAACAGGTGAACTATACGACACAAAAGCCCATGCGCAGCCTCTATAAGCTGCTAAAACTGGCTTGAGATTTGCAGTTGCTTATCAGAAACGGGTGTTTGTAAGGCCTGTCCTCTGTCCCATCAGAGTTGCAGTGGTCTGGGTTATAAATCAGAGGGGTCTGATAGCGCCTATTGTTAGGGAATTTAGCAAGAGTGTGGCTTTCCTTGTAGCCCAGGAATTTAGGAAGTTACCTGGGCTGGGCTCTCCAGGCCTGCTGCAGTGGGACTGACTCAGAGCCTGGGGCCAAGGCTGCCTACACCAGGCCCACCTACTCCCAGGCCACTGGCCACCCCACCTCCCTCCGCAGCCCACCTCCTGACCATGGACATAAATGGCCTTTCCTCAGTCCTCATCCGCATGAACTCTCCACACTCAGCACATGCCCTTCCATCTTGCAGCTGTGTCCCCTGGCCTCAGCAATCTTAAAACAGCCCCTCTGTCACCCCACACGTGGCAGCCCAGTTTTCTCCAGGACCTTCCTTTGGAACCCCCGGCCCTGTCACATCCTCTTGTCTTGGCTTTCACTTCCACCTTTCCTACCTGAGTAAGCTAGACTGTGGCTCACAAACTTTAGCTAGAATATACTTTCTGGTGCATTCCAACATCTGTCTGCCATTGAATCTTCAGAACAGCCTTAGGGGAAGAGGAAGGCTCCATTCTCTTGGTGAAAGACCCAGCCACGCCCCATCCAGGGCCTGCAGCTGATGAGCACTTCCATGACACAACCTGAGGTTAGCACCCCGACATTCTTTGCTCTCAGGATTGCTAGTGTAGAGACGTTTGGCTGTTGGGTTATGAACCCTCCCCCAATCTGACCGGCAGCATCTCCTCCCACCATCTCGTTCTGTGGATTAATGTATGGCCCACACTCTCCAGGCCCATTCTCACTTCTTTCCTGAGTGTTCTGTCACAGTGCTCAGGATTGGAGAGTGTGTCTAAACCTGGAGATGGGCCGCGTGAAGAAGCTAAGAGGAAAGTGGGGAGGAAACCCCACCCTGAGGGCAGGCCTGGCGCTGTGGCACCTGCCCCAGCAGGCCTTCTGAGCAGTTGCAGTTTTTTAGTGTGGAGGTGAGAGCTCACTTAGCTGTGGAGAGACTTGGCTCTGGGTGCTTATAGGGTGACAGCAGTGCTTCTTGGCTGAGGTCCAGGGCTATGTTTAGTGCAGAGGAAACCGTGTCTGATTTTGCAGCTGGAACCAAGCACACCCATGTGGAATCACTGGGGGGTCCTGGGGGACCCGAACATCTTTGTTCCAAATCAGCCCATCTTTGCAGGGAGCTCTATCCTGCAGCTCTGGGTTGCTGCCTCACCCTTAGTTCCAGCACTTGGCAATGGATTATGACCAAGGTTGATGCTCCAGGCCAGTTGGAAACATTCTTCCCTTGTCTTCGTGCTTCTCCTCCATGGTACCTGTTGTTAATGCTTTCTGTTGAGAAAGGAGAGGGTTCAGAGTACTGGGGGCTGAGGCACGTTTAAGATTCGGGTTCGGGAAATACTCAAACCATGTGCCCTGTGGGGGACTTTCTGAAGCCACCTGATTTCTACCTGTAGTGCAGAATGAGAAATGGTGCTGATTCCAGCTTCGTCTTGTTTCTGCTCAGTCCCCTCAGAGGAGCTCAGAACCACTCTCTGTTGCCTTCATAAAAACACTTCTCAAATCCTTGAAAGTGAGAGCAATTCAGAGTCCAGGTCTGAAGCTCTTGGGACATCAGCCTCATTTTCCAGATGTCCTGTTTTTGGTGATCGGTCCTTCCTTGTACCCTTTAAGTTATTTCCCATCCCTCAGCCCCTCCCACCCCGTCACCCTGCTGAATCTCCAGGGTCTGTTACAGGGAGAAGGTTCTGATTAGAGTCTAGAGGCTGCCACAAATAGTTCCTCCAGGGCTGGCCCCTCACAAATGACGGCAGCCAGTCCTTTCTATCTCTGCCTCCATCAGAGGGACCAATGTGCTGGTACATTCGTGCTCCAGACTTCATCGTAAATCGGAGACATATCAGGGCCATTGTCACCCGCCAAGAGGTCTACTTGCTCCTTCCATCTTAGTTTTCTGTTGGTGGCTTAGCCTTTGCCAGAAAGAGCAGATCCCACTGCTGGGCAGTGCCCTCCCCACAGTCCCTCCAGGCTGCCTGGGTTCCCACGTTCATCCAGTCCTTAAGCGCTGGCTGTGGGCCAGGCCCAGGAGATGCAGCCTGAATGAGGCAGAGGAGAACCCTGGAGACCACATCCACTAGGGAGAACATCACCGTGAAGGAAAGCAGGTCTGGAGGGGATTCTACTTTCCATGGAGAAAAGTAACCCTAGGAGAGGAGGAGGGGGCTGGCAGGAGGGAACTGTATCTTTCATGTCAGCTCTCGGGAACCTGGCTGGGGAAGTGGCCTTCAGGGAGGGGCAAGGAAGGAGCAGGTCCAGGGGTGGTTTGAGGTGGCCAAGGGACTCTAAGCCAGGGTGACCAAGCAGGCAGGTGAGAGGAGAGGGGTTGCTGCCAGACGGGCACTGGGAGATGGGTGTCAGGGGGTCTTGCAGGTCACTCTGAGGACATTGGCATCTGCTCTGGGTTTGGGTCTGGGGTGTCTCTTCCAGGCACCTTCTCTGCTCAGTGCTCCCAACCTCGTGCCTGTGTCTACAGACTCCTTGTGACCATGTCCTTGTCATTCCTAAGCCCATCCCTGCTTTGCTGAGGTGAACTTTGATAGTGTAAAATGCGTGTGGAGAGAGCCTTCTAGACTAAGTTTTGAGCTCTGGTCGTAGGGAAACCACAGGGTCTTGTGTCCCTGGGGATGTGGGCAGAAGGCCCCAGGCCAGCTCCAGCCCCATGGTTCCTACATGGCTTCTCAGGGTTCCACCTCCCCCACGGTTCATTCTCATACAGCAGTGGAACTAGGAACCATTTCTGCAAAGTTAAGGCGGGTACTTCACTCCTGCTTAAAGCCACCAGTGGGGCCCATTGCTCTTAGAATAAATCCAGACTCCTCACTGCAGTCCACCCGGTGGGTCCACCCAGCCTCACGCCTTCCTGATGCCTGGCCCTGATCGCTGCCCTGGCATACTAGCCTTCCTGTGTCCCTTCCTCTGTCCCTCTGACAGGCCAGGTGCCCCTGCCCACCTTGGCATCAGGCAGTCGAGCAGAGGCTCCAGCACAGCTCTGTCACTCCCTGTGCCTCAGTTTTCTTATCTGTGCAATGGGGGTAATAACCTCATCTACCTCCAGGGGTCCTTTGGAGGTCCTTGTGCACAAAGCAGTGCACAAGGAGAGAACTATGTGTTAGAAGTGATTGTTACCTTAACTGGAATTTGGGGGTCCTGCACAACCCCAGTGTCCCGTGCGTCACCTCCTGTGTCACTCTGCAGAGAGCAAGAGGAAGCCCTCACGTCTTGTTGCAAAATTGCATTTTAGTATCAGAGTGTTGTTTTCGAGTCTGCAATATGAATATACAGTCCTCTTGAAAAAACAATTTGGAATAGTCCTAGCTTTCATTTGATGTGAAGGAAACAATCAGAGAATGAGTTTTCATGAACTGTTCAGGGCAAGAGAGCCTGTCCGAAATAATCGGTGCTTTCGGGAAAGGGACAACCAGTGTGTTGCAGCAGAGCCTGAGGTCAGCTGCTTGAGCATCAGAGGCAGGGAGCCGCCCACACGAGCACTCAGACCCTAAAGGCCGGTCAGGCCTAAGGCTCCGCGTTCTAGCCAGCCCTGCCATCATGGACTGTGTCACGGCTGTAGACTTATCCTGTAGCTGCTGGACTGAGGCAGAGCCTGGCACCAGAAAAATAAACCCAGGAGGTCAAATTTATGCCTCCTTAAAGCCTTTTGTATTTAAAAGGGAATGGACTTGTGGTTGAAACTGCTCTTATTATTTCTTATTGCTAAATTTACAACACAGTTTGTGTGTTCACCTGTCCCTTTGGGTTAAGTTGGGCTTTTAGTTGTAGCAATTCTTCATACCTGTCCTTGGATCCAGCTGAGGGGTGAGCTGGGTCTCTGAGCTGGAAATGGAAGTGTTAGCTTTAGGATTGAAAAATCTCAAAGAATCTAGATTGGATGTGGAAGCTAAGGAACGTGCATAGACCTCGAAAGAAAGGGTCGAGGCTGCAAAGCTGACCACCTTGCCTGGAATTGCTCCTCTGAACAGAGCTGGGGAGGGAAGGAGGAAGTGACCAGCCTTCTCTCCAGTCCCCGAGGTTGGCCTAGCCCCTGTGGATCTCCCTGTCTGTTAGAGACGCATATTGAGCATGTACAGGTGACATCCTGTGGCTTCTGCAATTTACTGAAAGCAGCAGGGAAGGGCAGGCCACATATCAAGCCAAAAGGACTGAACACCAGGGGGCTGCTATGACTGTTACAAAAAGTTTAAAGAAAAACCACTGTGGCCACTGGTGTCAGAGCTTCATCCCAGCAATGGGACAGCTGATGGGGAGGGAGGAGAGAAGCGACTTATGTGGTGAGTGCAGTCATGAACAATAGCTCAGCAGGTGGGCTGCACATGCATGTCTGGCCATATTTAACCTGAGGACCAAACTTGTTTGTGCCTCAAACAACCTTTATTTACAAAACCAGGCATTAGCTGGGTCTTGGGTCTTGGTGTACAGCTCCCAGTGTGAGTCTTCTGCCCCCCTCTCTGGGTTTCCACTGCCCTACCGTTTGGGCCTGGCTAATCCCTACCACTTTCTGAGCTCTTAGAGTTTCTCCCTAGGGGCAGCCCCAAAATCCTGGCATCTCCCTCAGGAGTCACTCCAGGTCTGTGTCCCCCTCAGCTGGTGGCTGTCACCTAGGACTGGAAACCCAACCACCCAAGGAAGAAGAAAACCTTGCTAGACCTTGCCCGAAGTGTCACGCTCTTTAAAAACGGCTGCGTTCTCACAAAACCAAAGACACCAGGAGCTATTTAGGGCAACTTGTGCTGTGTACAAAGTCAAAAAAATAAGTCACTGCCACGGCTCAGGAAGTCTCCCCATAGGTCAACGGAGAACTCAGCCTAATCTGCTCTTTTGTTTTGTTTTTAATGACTTTTTCTGATTATAAAAATAATACCTGGCTATTGCTCAAAATAGGAAAATTCAAAAAAGTATAAAGAAGAAAATTAAAATCACCCATAATCCTACCAGTAAATATGAATATACGTGTAGGGAAAGAACGAGGTGAAACATTGTTAGCATATTGTTCTATTTCCTTTATTCTTTTCTATGTATAAATTTACATATATTTTGGACAAATTTGAGATTGTGCTGTATTAGTATTTCTGCCTGGCTTTTCTTGTTAAATTGTGAGAATATTCTCATGACATTATTGCAGTAGCTTCCAAGTGCCTCACCTCTGCAGCCTTTTCTCAGCACCGTGGCTGGGGGATCCTATCATGTCCCTGTGCTGCTGTAGAGCACCCCCCTATCCCCCCATCTCACTCAGGGAGAGCCAGGACCTCCAAGGGACCCAGAAGCTGCAGTGCCAGTTAACCCCACCACCCCCACCTCATTTCCACCCACGTGTTTGCTCCAGCCACTCTGGCCCCCTTGTTCTTCCTCAGACACTCCAGCCAGCCACTGCCACAGGGCCTTTGCATGTGCTGTTCACACCTGCCCATCACCCGCCCTCCCCCGATGCAGTGGGGCCACCTCCCTCCCACATCTCCTCAAGGTCTTGGCTCACAGGTCACTATCCCTGTGAAGCCTTTCTGGGTTCCCTGTTTAACCTGCAGCCCCTCAGCATATCGTCCTCTCATACTTTTTCCTCTAAGTATTTCTTACCATTCAACGTCCTCTGTGTAATGAAGTACTCACTTATTCCTTGTCTGGGTATCTGTGAGAGAGTGGGGGTTTGTCTGTATTTATTTCGCAGTGCCAGGCAGAGCCCCTGGCCTGCAGTAGGTACCCAGTTCCACCTTCTCCTTTCAAAGCACCAGCCCCAGATGGTTGGGGGATCTCGGTGCCCTGGCCCATCCATCCACACATGGCCCTTTCTGACTCATTCCACTGCTGCCACGCTGGCCCAAATTCCCAACCACCCCCAGGCTCCCCATGCCACCTCCAGTGACTCCTTTATCCCTGTTCAGGAGTCAACGGAGGCTTTGTGTCCATCCTGCCTCCTGTTCAGCCCTCACAACCTGAGCCCCTTTAGACAACTCTAGACCCCCGTGCACACACATGTGCACACACACGTGCCATCCTACTCCTGCCCGCGCCTCTCCACGGCCTTGAAATACTTAGGGCACTTATGTCACTTTTGGTTGAAATACTTTGTGACTTTCTATGGTTATGTCCTATCTGTAACGATAGAAACTGAGTTGTCTTCCCCCTTCAGCCCAGCCTTTCTCTAGTAGCGTTTCCTTCCATTTTTCATTGATGAGTTAGTTGCAGCATGCCACATTCTTAAGTTCCTCTGTCACCATGGAACACATCCTTAAGAAAAGTTCTTGCTGTGAAAAAGCTCCTCCTGCCACAGATTGCCTGGCAGAGCACACAACCGGCAGCAGGTACCTAGTGAGTGCTGAGTGAGGCTCAGACTCATGCAGGCTCCACCACCCTCCCCAGCCAGGCCCCCCCAAAATTGCTCTCAGCTGCTGACCCTGTGTGTGAAGTTCGATGTGACTTACAGCGCTGTAGAGGGGTGAGAAGTGCTGAGCACAGTGTTTAGAACATACTCAACAGACAGACACATGCAAATACTTACCGCAGTCATTCAGACACCTATGCGTGGAATAGGTGTTTATCGAACATTTGAAGCATCTGTGAAATGAGACCCCTGCAAGAGGATGAAGTCCTCAGAACTCCAAGTATCAGCTGTGACATCTTGATCTGATCGCTTAGGCTTTGTTAATTTCAGGTTGTTTTGGGATGCCAAAGAGAGACTGGAGGAGAGAAGGGGGTACAGAGACATGGGGAGGGAAGGAGGAAATGCTTGCCAGCTGGAGGCTCTCTGGGTAATAGAGATTAGTGGTGAGGAGGTAGCAGGTGAGAACTTCAGGGCTGCAGTATGCAGCCACCCGTGATAGTCTGGCTGGTGTCCTATATACCGCAGCCCAACGCACCGTCCCTCCAGCTACACCAGGAGCCCACCGCATGCAGCATCGTAGGCTAAAGGCCACACAGGCCAGGGTAAGCTCAGGTGCCACTCACCAACCTTGGGAGCTGGTTTCCTGTCCCAGAGAAGCTGCACATAGAACACAGGTGTGCGCACCTGCAGACACACAGACATCTGGTCCCAGCCCCAGGTGCCTGCAGGGAAGAGTCAGCTGTGAGGGCCCCTCCTGGTCCTCAGCAAGAGGGGCAGGCTTGGACCAGGCTCCCTCCTTATACATCAGGTTCACACCGTGTGCAAATAGGAAGAAGAGGGCCTTTTATTTCTAGTGGGGGAAATGCTTCTCATCTTCCCTGGGTGCCGACGGCTTTCAGTCTTTGTGGATGTGACCCACAGTGACAGTGCATTTGACATCTTGACCGAGGGCACACCACGTGAGTGTGTGAACCTAGAGAAATGGTCTGTGAAGCTACTTCCATACCACATGGACGCATGCCAATATTTATTCTATTCCGTTTCTTAAAAAGGCTGGTCAGGACCCAATCAATGGATCGTTTGAAAACCACTGCTGTAAGCCAGAGATCTCCATGGTGGGGTGCATGCCACTCTGCACAGAAAACAAGATCTTCTGTTCAAACTCATTGAAATTTTTAACTTGTTAGTTTTAATTTCTATTTTGTGTGTGCTTATTTTATATATTTTTGGTAATCAAATACATGTAAATATAGATTTGTTCCACTAGATAAATATGCCAAAAGATACACATTACATACATATAATGTAAATGATCATTGATACATTAGAATGTGCAGAAATGCTTCCCTGATGGGGGTGCACTGTCAGAGAACAGGTTAGAGCCCCCCCGCCTGAGCTGTGGCTGGGCCCGACCTGGGAGCCCATTGGGTGGAGCGGCCACCTGCCATCTACTGAATTTGTGCCAGCCACACCTCTTGCTCCCCTCATTCCTTCTCACCCACCTAAGATCTGTGACTTCTAAGCAAGAAGGACCCTGGGAAATGAATCACCTTGGTCCTCAGGATTAAAATGACCAGAAATGCATGTGCAGCACTCACCCCACCGGAGGGACTCGTCCAGGATATTAATGTCTACAGGAGGCTGTGCAGGTCCCCACCTGCTGCTGGGGGTCTGTGATCTCCCCACTGTCCCAACAGAGAGACTTTCCTTGGGGCAGTTCTTGGAGAAAGTGGAGAATAAATGGTGCCCTTCACACACTTATTTGCCCAGAAACCACCAGTTTTGTCTCCTTTTAAGTTCATCTTAAGGTAAAATTGTCATAGGTCCTTATCCCAGTCTGAAAACTTCTAATCAGTGATCCCTCTGCTCACGGGACACCCCTGCTGAGGGGCTAATTAGGCTGTCCTGCTGCTCCTGGGCCTTTTATGGGCCTTCACACGTTCCTACCAAATGAGTGAAGTTTTCTGTTTTCTTATTTTAGT
This sequence comes from Cebus imitator, assembly GCF_001604975.1. NCBI lineage: Eukaryota > Metazoa > Chordata > Mammalia > Primates > Cebidae > Cebus > Cebus imitator. The sequence continues at coordinate 4,752,363 of NW_016107446.1, forward strand.
CCTGGAATCTTCCTCTGGCAGGTCTTAATACTCAAATGACAGTGTGATTCCTAGTCCAGGAAGGATGCGTCACCCAGTGTCAAGAGGTTAAACTCGACTCATGTGGAGCCTCATTTCCCCATGGGGAGTAGTAGGGTGGGATCCAGGAAGGAAGAAAGGGGGATATAACTATGACAGAGGCACAAGGTGGGGTGTAGTGGGTGTTTCTCGTTGTGCTGGAGAGACCCATGGAGTCTCGGATGAGGAAGGAGGTACTATTAGCTGCAGGGCAGCTGAATATTCTTTGGCAGACCCTGATTTTGAGGGCTTGCTTTGGGGGCTTCACAGGGGTGTTCCCTTCCTGGGCTCCCCACCATGAGGTGAGCCTGGCCCAGGGTGTGCAGATTCACGTGCCATATTGAAGGGCACTGGCAGAGGGTGGCCCCCAAATTCTCTGGAAGGTCTCAGCATGAATGCCACTGTGGGCTGTGTGACAACTGGCACCCGGAGGTAGACAAGGTGGATGGGTGCCACCTGCCTCTTCTGGGACCACCCTGCACCTGACAGGGACAGGGCTTTGTCCATTCCATGATAAGAGTGGGCTGAAATGAAAAACATTCGCTCCAACTCCCTCCTCAGATTTTTAGAAATCATCTCTTCCAAAAGCCTTGCCTGTACTCAGGCTTTACATGCAAAATTAGGCAGCCATTTGTGCAGTGCAGGTCAGTACCTGTGTTTTGAACTTCAGTTATATGAATAGTCATCTCAGCTTGCCGGCCCGTTGGGCAGCCTGACAGCAGCCTGGCTAGTGTGCTTCAGCTATCACAGGACGGGGACCAGGGTAGAATGCAAACACCAAGAGGACAGGATGGAAAAGGACATCTGCCGTGTGCTAGAGGCATGCGGGTCACCCACGGGCTTGGGGCCACACTCTGGTGGGGCAGGCAGCCTCACACAGGTCTCCAGCACACTCCTGCGGTGCTCTGGTGTTGCCTAGCCTCTGTTAAACTGTAATTCCAGGGAGGGATCTCCTCCAGGGTAGACGCCTCTCCCATAGCAGGTATATGACCGTGGCTTGTGGCTGGGCGGGGAGCATGAGTCCACAGTGGTGGCACCAGCGTTTTACAGATGCCTAGGGTTCAATGTCCCCAGTAAATAAGAGTTTGGCATTGTCCACAGCCTCTGAGGCCACTAAATCTGTGAATAAAGGGAAGGAAACAGATCGGCCTCCCACCATTTGTAACTGTAGCTGGCGTCTGTCCCATATGAGAATTTGCCTGACCACTTTTCATCTCATCTTTAACCTCCCAAAAAAAGGTCTGATTTTTTTTAAAAATTGAAACAGGGTCTTGCTCTGTCACCCAGGCTGAAGTATAGTGGCATAACCTCTCAGGCTCAAGTGATCCTCCCACCTCAGACTCCTGGGTAGCCAGGACCACAGGCGCACACCACCACGCCCAGCTAATTTTTGTTTATATTTTATAGAGACAGGGCCTCTTTAGTTGCCCAGGCTGGTCTTGAACTCCTGGACTCAAGCAACCTATCCGTCTTGGCCTCCCAAAGTGCTGAGATGAACCACAAACATGAACTGCTGTGCTCAGCCCAAAAAGGCCTGATTTTTAAAGACCCACATTTGAATCTCTAAAATGACCCCAACCCATTCCAGTAGTCATGGGCATAGGTATACCTCAGTGAATATATTCATTATTTTACCTCAAGATATAGCAAGAGGGGAAGGGTCTTCCCATGTTCCACAGTGATGAGGGGATGGCAGCAGATTCAATGAGACATCTCAGAAAAGGGGCAAGCAGTGGCCATGGTGCTGCTCATTCACTGTGTGACTTGGAGCAATTCACTTAACCTCTCTGATCCTCAGTTTCCTCATCTGTAAAATGGCCACATTGCTGTCACCTCAGAGGGTTGATATGAGGGTCAGATGGGCGTGTGTGGGGATGAAGATAAAGTCGGGTGTGCTAGGCCAGGGATAGTCACCAAATCCCTTGCTTCTTACTGGCTTAGTCACTGACCAAGAGTCCCCAGTTTGGGGAGCCTTTCTCCTTAAACACTCTGGGAATGTTCCACATACAACCCTTCAGAATGAGGGGTGCCTATGAGGAGGGTGAACCAGTGGTAAAAGGAATCCTTCCCTCTCCATGCTTAGTCTCCTAAAGAATGACATGCTTTACATCCGGCAAGTGCTGATCGAAGCCCAGCCCTCTTGCCTGCCCATCTCAGTGAGGGGAAGTTTCCGAGATGTCTCCCAACAAAAGCTTCTGGCCTTTCTTCGTCTGCTCCTGAGTTTGTGAAGCTCTAAGGAGTAAGAGGCCAACAACCAGCTGTGGTGGCCTCTGCCACACTCAGCAACGAGGGTGGGAGCTGCAGAGGAAGGCAAACACCCCACAGGAGTCTCTGGAACACGCGAGTCTGGTTCTTGGAGGGTTCCCTGGGAGGGTGCTGCTGTTGGGAAGCCGAGCTTGCAAGTAGTGTTCCAGAGCTTGCTACCACGGTGGGGTCTGCGAACAGCAGCAGCGTCGTCTCTTGGGAGCTCACAGAAATGCAGAAACTTGGCACCAGCCCACACCTGTTGAGCCTGAGTTGGCTCTGTGAAGGAGCCCTAGGTCGTTCAGTGCACACTGAAATAGAAACTCTTTTAGAGCAGGCCTTTGTGCAGAGCCCAGGACATGGTAGGTGCTCAGTCCGTTTTGTTTTCTGAATGGTACTTCCGTGAAGGCATGGGTCGCCTTCTTGTTAAACTGTGAGCACTTGCCCTCCTGCTTGCCCCCTCGGCTTCCTGGATTTCCACCAAGATACGGATTTAGGGACCCGTTCCCTCCTTCAGATCACACTCCCAAGCCCTGTGTCTCGGTGCTGAGGTTGTTCTATCTCCACTCTGGGTCAGGGCAGGCCCCAAGGGGCACAGCTCCCTTGCACTATTTTTCTTGTGAAGCTGGGCACCTCCCACACCACTGCTCTTCCTTTCATGTTACAGCTGCTGTCCTCCCTCGTGACTGGCTTGCCAATCCTTAAAAAAGAAATCCCCCTGGCATTCAGTTTAAAGTCTCATCAATCAGACCCAGGGATTTGGGGTAACTGTACTCTGGCACTGTCCTGGACCCAGCGCTGAAACCTCCTGGCTGGTCGCACTTCCCCATTAGAGACAGGAGACTCGTGGCTCCAGGAGCTACAGGGAGAGAGCCTTCTCTATTCAACCCAGCCCCACCCTTGGACGAAGCCACAAGGCTATGGCGTGCTCTAAACCGAGAGCCCATACATAGAACTGTTTAAAGGATGGATGGAAGGAACTCTTCAGTTCTTCTTACCTTTCTAGACAATCCTGTGGTTGGAAAGAGGTTGTGGAAGAAAATCACATCTAATCTAAGAAATCTGGGGAGACAAAGCATTGGGAGGGGCTTAACTGAGCCAGGAGGCAGCCACTCAAGGTCACAGAGGCCATAGAGTGATGAGCGAGGTCTCCTGTGGGGTGGTGAGCTCTGGCCCAACCTTTATTGTCCCATGGACAAGACTGCACTGCCCGCTTGAGGTAATTCCCCACCCCATCCAGTTCCATGTTCCCAGGAGCATCGGGCTACGGGGTGGCCCCTGCAGAGGGACCCCAGAACAGGGCAGACCCTGGGATGGGCACACACCTCCCGAGGTATCAGGAGCAGTCCTCATAATGAATAAAGTCACCAAGACATTTAAAATATTGATGCTATCATTTTGTTTTCATTTTGTGTGGAAGTTGAAAATGTGTTCTCTTTGCATTAAAAAAAATGGGAAAAGTGTAATTATTGGGTGCATTGGTTATGTGTGTGCACATCTATATAGGAGGGGGACATCCACTTGATAAACAAACAAGGTGACCCCACACGCCGATGGAGCCTCTGGAGTCCTTTTCTTTCTAGATGGCACCTCGATGGGAAGGGGTGCATCCTCAGGCTGAATCCACATGGGAGGCCAGAGCCATCTGGTTTCTCTACAGCATGGAAGCCTGTGCGTGAGACGAGTCTGCACTGAACATGGGCGCACGAGGACGTATGCGGCCAGTGAGGGGCCTTCTGATTGGGATGGCACCGGTGCCAGATCCAGGCCCCGCTTTGTGATGTGACTAATTGGAGCTTGATGGGAAGACAATGACAACTTCCCCAGATGATGAGCTTTGCCCCAGGATCAAGTCACAGATCTGTAACAGTACCTCGGACTCTGCAGGCCGAAGTGTGCACTACTTGCACTCCTGTGTGAGTCTGGCAAGCCCAGTCCCCAGCAGTGGGTGGAAAATGACCCCTCAGTCTCAGGCGTGTAGAGATGCATCTGCATGTTGAGGCCCTCTGGGATAGTCCACTCTCGGCTTTCGGAATGAAGACTGCACAAGGCAAAGCCCCTTGATGCAGAAGCAGAGACGAGTCGACAGGATACAGCCTAACTGCTCCTCTTCCCAGGAGGCCCCTCGGCAGCAGCTTGCCTGCCTGGCTGGGGCAGGGATACTGGGGACGTGGAAGCTTTGGATGAAGCATTGAGGACTTCCGTCTTAGAGGCAGGAGCTCTCACTTCTCCTGCTGTCTCTTGAAGCTGCCTATCTTGGTGGAAGCTTTTTGCCTTCACTTTCAGCACCTGCCTTGGGCTGGGGTTGCTAAGCCATGAGGGATGCATGCTGCCTCTCCACCCTCACTCTCCACCGTGAAGGGGGCGCAGTGAAGCCAGTTGTGAGCAGCCTCTTGGGGACATGTGCTGGTGGCTGCGCAGTGCTCAGTGACCCGCGGCACTGCTGAGGGGCCAGGCACCATGCTCCTGGCTGCATGGCCCCTGATGGGAATAGGGAGCCTGGAAATCCATGCTGACATTTAGATCAGGGCCCCATCTCTTCTGGACTTGCATACAACAACCTGTTGGTGCCTGGATTTCCTGATTTTGAAAATGGAGTTTTCAGTACCAACTCAACAGAGTCCCAGGGAGACTAAGTGAAACACTCCAGGCCTGTTCCTTTGGGGAGAAGGGAATCATTTGAGTCCAGCCTCCAGCATTATTGCTGCCTTGATTGCTGTGTAATGATGTCTCAAGTGCAGGTGCATGGCAGGTGTGTTTAGAAAGTGCTCCGATGCCAGTGGGTGAGATGAATGGAGGACCACGCTCACTGTGCGCTGCTGCTCTGTCTTTCTCTAGACCCTGTGAAGCAGGCAGAGAACACTGGGGTCCAGGAAGTCGGTTCTCAGGTATTTGGAGAGCCCGATGGAGGGCTGTGGGAGGGAACAGGCACTGGTTTGTTCTCTGAGTAGCACTTAGGAGGAAGCAAATGAATACGGCTATAAAATAGAGCAAAACAGCTGAGCCTGGTTGGAGGAAACATTTCAAAGGAAATAATCCTGGATTTATATCACACATGTTGGAGCCCAGAGTGAGGTTTTTCATAACCTCCCTCTGAAAGGCAGGTATTTGTAGTGGAAATGCTGACAGTCATGGGCCTGGGCTAAGTTGAAGGCAGCTGAAGGCAGCTGGAACCTGCAGCCACCCTGCTCCTGTGATCTGCTTGTCCTGCCCCTGTGATCTGCTTGTCCTGCCCAGAGCAGCCCTGTGATGGAGCAACCCTTTCTCATGCCACTTAAACTCAGCAGGGCTTCTGGGTTTTTTGGTTTTGTTTTTTGAACTCATCAAGGTGCTACCAGCTGTAAATGCTAGTTCTGTAGCTGAGTGAGACCTGGTGTTTCCCTTCACCGATTCACAGCATTGAAGGGAATCTCCTAGACTAGGCTGTGTCAGACTCGACTCCTGGTGGGTGTGGGCGACAGGCCCTTCCTGGCACCTGCTGGCCTCTCATGCAAGGGCTTAGCCTGTATCCTATATGCCAAGTGTACACCGCGGCTGCGGCTCTGCCCCCCGCTCCACCGGCTCGCTGCCATGGCCCGCATTTTCACAGTGACTCATATGGACCTTCACTTGCCTGCTGTGGTCTTCCCACTTTCATGGATTTCACTGACTCACTGCCTCTCTCCTCTTCCCTTCTGAATCCTGTAAGTCCTTACCAATCACTGCTGAGTTCCGTTTTTCCCGTGAAGGCTTCGAACTGCCCCCCAGTGGCCTGCCTGCAGTTTCTGGAAAGACCTTCGGCCACTGGCCTAGGTGCCACTGTGGTGCCCTACAGCACAGAACCCAGTCATGCTGCTGCAGAGACCTTGTGGGCCCCAAACCCAAAACAGTACCCTGGCAGACAGAATGTGCCAGCTCTGTACATAGCCACCCCACCCTGCTCAGTTTCTGCTTGGTGAAGAGAAAACTCAAAGAGATGACTGCCGCTTACTCCTGCCCCGAGCTCTGTGCTTCTCCAGAGAGGTCTGCCCAGAGGGCAGCTGGCATTTACTCAGTTTCTTCTGCTACTTCTGAAAAGGTGAGGGAGAAAGAGTGGAAGCTCACAGGCATTTACCCAGCCCAATGGCATTTGCTTAACCTAGCTTGTAGCAATCCTCCCATGCTGATTCTGGCATCGTGTTTTCTTCCGAGCCATCTCTTTGTACACAGTAAAGAGTTCCCTCTGCTTTATTCTTTCAAATCACTGCCAGTTCCCCCTATAGGTATACACTTAGGCTGAGCCAAGTACAGCCTAAGAAGGAAGGGGCTCCACTGGGCACCTGAGTGGGAAACTTCCCCCAGGTATAGGGTCAGGAGACACTGTTACTCACAGATGGTGAATTGACCTAACCCCTGCCCCGCCAGAGCCCGCAACAGCCCAGGGAGCCTCTTCTCACAGCTGGTACATCCCCAGACTGCGTAATTCACAGACCTTGCTCCAGTGGGTGTGCCCAGGCTACCCCTCCCAGCCCCTCCAGGCAATGCTACAGCCCTGAGAAGAAGGATGTGGCTTAGCCGTCCAGGAGGGTTTATTCCCTGGCTGCTCATGGATTTGAACCTTCATGCCACCTTTCCTGATAAGCACCACCCAGCATCAGACTTCCATCAAACTCTTCCCTGAAAAAAATAGCTGCTATTTTGTAGAACAGGCGGGAGATGTGGGAAAGAGTCGTGTCCTGAGACCTCGCTGAATCACTCAAGATGACAGATTATTGATACCTCCTGGGACACACTCAGGCCAGCTTCTGGGGCTTGACAGCCTGAGTGGAGGCAGTTACTGAAAAGAGCTTCCATGGTTCATGCTGACCAGAGCAGACTCCCCTGCCACGGCCAGTCACCAAGCATTAGAAAGTGCATTCTGGTCACACGCCTCAAAATCTCCTCCGGAGACCCACAGTGCTCAAGGCAGGCCGGGAACCTGCTGTCGTGGAGCCTGCAGGGCCAGCCCACATCTTCTAATGCAGGACTTCCTTTCCCTCTTGCCTCTAGTCCCTCACTGTCTGCAGGGCTGCACCTTGCTCCCCAGAAATGGGCAGCAGTTGAAAGATTGGGGTGACAAAGTAGTGGCCCTCGGAAAATTCTCTCCTCTCTATGGGCGTCCACTCTCCATCATGGCTCCTGGGGTTTTTGAGCTGCCCAGGAAGCTTTTCAATAAAGCCTATGCTGCCCACCAGCCTCTGCTGTGTTTTTCCTGCAGTCTGACCGATTTGAGCACATTGCCAGTTTGTGAATGGGAATGCGGCCTGGAGAGTGCAGAAGGCTGGTGTGCCATGTGACCATGATTTCATGAAGCCTCCCCTCTCCCCTTTCTCACTCAGCTCAACGACTCTGCCAAGCAGCTCATTGAGATGGACAAGCCGTGCCCAGCTGCTGCGTCTGGCTGCAATGCCTCCCTGCCCTCTGACTCCGGTGCTGTGGCCAGCATGGCTCCAAGTCCCACTTTAAGCAGTGCAGGGGCGGTCAGTGCCTTTCAGCGGCGTGTGGATGGCAAGAAGAACACCAAGAAACGCCACTCCTTCACGGCGCTCAGTGTGACGCACAGATCCTCCCAGGCTGCCAGCCACAGGCATTCCATGGAAATTAGCGCTCCGGTGTTGATCAGCTCCAGCGATCCGCGAGCCGCGGCCAGGATTGGAGACGTTGCTCATCTGTCATGCACTGCTCCCACCCAGGTAACATCCCTCGGGCCAGGGCAGGGGTCCCTGGGTTCTCTGGGTTCTATCCTCAGCTCCGTGTTCAGCAGCCCCTGTTCCTCAACTAGCATGGAGACCACCCCAGAACTGCCTTTTGGGGTTGAGCGGGGTTTGCCCCTTGCTGCCTGGCATTGGGGACCTCCCTGATGCATGGAGAGTGGTGAGCATACCCTTCCTGGTTCAGAGGATGGCCTAGTGGTGTGTGAGCTGGTTCTCAGTGGTCCAGGGAATGTATGAGTAACACTCGCCCACCTTGTGAGAAGGTTCTTGCCATTTCAGTTGTCTTTTGGATGTCTGATTATGTCCTGGAAGAGTCTTGACTTAGTGCTAGCACATTTTTAGCATCTCTGCAATTTTGCTATTTCCCTTTCAGGAGAAAGAAAGAGCCAGAGCTCAGAACCAGAATAAACTGCATTGTTGAGTACTTTTGTTACTATTGTTTCTGCAGATACCTTCTATTTCTAGACTCCATTTCCACTAGTTTCTTTGTAAATTGAAGTAACCAAAGCAAAGTATTTAAAGGCTGGGCACAGTGACTCATGCCTATAATCCCGGTGCTTTGGGAGGCCAAGGCAGGAGGACTGCTTGAGGCCAAGAGTTCAAGACCAGCTTGGGCAAGACCCCATCTCTACAAGCAACCAATCAGTCAATCAATAATTTAAAAATTTTAAAATAACCAATATTTAGTAAGTAATTGTCTGTAGCTCTGACAAGACCCCTCACAGTGGCATGCACAGGGCAAGAGTTAAGCAAGTTTCCCTTACATGAATGCAGAGGCGCAGCAGGAGATGGAAGGGGCTCTCTGAGTGCCGGCAGGGCGGCTCTCCACACTTCGCATTCCCTCGAGTCCTTCTGGCTGCCCTGAACATGCCTCAGAGCAAGGGCACTGGTCTGTGGGGAAACCAGGGGCAGACACCAGAAAGCAACTGGCTGAGAAGAACTCTCTTGTTCAAAGTCACAATGAACTCAGACAACTTTACACAGAGAATTGTCTTAAAAATTGCTGAGCTTCTGGAGAAAGGCCATTTGATCTAGATGTGCCACGGTATCAGCCTAGAAATGCCCCCGACACACACATACATGCATAAACTACATGTACACTTGAGCACATGCAAACCCACCTGTGTATACTCCCATGCACATGTGCACTCATGCATACACATGGCACACACATATACCTGCACACCCACATGCACTAACATACATACACTGCCGTCTACATGCACACCTACACACATACACATACACACACATATGCATACACATATACACCTGTGCATACATGTGCACTTACATGCACCCCTCCATGCACACCCACACATATACATGTGCACATACATGCATATGTGTGCATTTACACACCCCTCCAGGTGCACACCTGCACATATACATGCACATGCAAATATGTATACACATATACACCTGTGCACACATGCACACACATGAATTTATGCATCCCTTCCACATACACACTTGCACACACATGTGCGCACACACACACACAAATGCTAGCTCTCATCGGCAGCTAAGGCTGAGGTCTGGAATTGGTGCTATAGTGTCTGGAGCTGTAACCGTGGCAGTCATCTGCCCCTGTGGTTACCCTGCTGCCGGAAAGCTCCCATAGCCTGTGCCTGGGAGCCATATTCCCCCAAAGGACAGTCATTGGGGCCACTGCTGCCTTTTCTGTAAGGGGAAAAGTGCAATCTTGGTCCCAACCCTAACTCCACCCTTGACCTTGGGCTAAAGTCTTCTTGGGCACCTCCTATTTGTAAGTTCCTGGGAGGGGCATGGTGACTCAGTGGTGGGCCAGCATGGCTGTGCTCCCCACGTGTGTGCGCATCTCAGGGGTAAAGTCACAAGCAGTGGCTCTTGGAATGGTCTTGCTTGTTCTTTGCTCAAACATCCTAGACAGAGGGCACAGTTGTCATGGTGGTACTAGGACTCAGGAAAGCTCACCCCGTTTGTCATCAATACAAGATGTGATAACTCTGGCCCAGAGCTGGGGTCCCTACTTGGCAACCTGAGTAGCCTCTGGTGATATGAACAGTTGAAAGTTGTGTTCTGAAACAAATATGGCTCAAAGGGAAGTTGTAGCAGGTTTGAGGGGTGCCCCTTAGAAGGGGAATGAAGAGCAGTGGCCTGGCCCTTGTGTACCGCTGGGTAGGTCTTTTGTCTCTTTCCTCCTGGAAGAGCAAAGGCCACTCTCACTGCAGTCAGGGATCCCCATCAACCAGAGGGAGGGGCCTTCTTCCTGATCACTAGCCAGAGGTGGCCCTGGAACCACCAGGCCAGTGCCCACCCTCACAAGTGTCTGACCTCTGTGTCCATTAATTTGTGGGTAATATGTCCAAAGCTGCCCTTAATGTTCCCTGGAGTTCTGAAAAAGGAGCCCAGCAGGGCCCATGGACCTTGCAAAGCTGCTGCTGCATCCCAAGAAGGCCAGGAGCATCTTCTCCACCACTTTCCCGCAGGCCCCTGAGATGTGGGCTCAGCACACGCAGGTACAGGATCTGGTTTTCTCTCCTTCCTCACCTGCACCAGCCCCTCCTGTTGCCATGGAGTCTGTGTTAAAACAAACAGAGGGAACCCTTCTAAGCCCACTGCAGTCTGATGTCTACTGGGGCAGGAAGGGAACAGATATTTCTATTAATTTGTGTACTGCGTGGCTCCACAGGGACTGGAATTAGGGATTGGTGGGACTGGAATCCTAGGATCCATTTTCAAGCAGTTCAACTTGAAGAGAAAGTCACAGCCAGGATATCGACATTAGTTTGGGTTGCCTCAAAGGACAAGAGGTCAAATAAAGCAGTTGCTGCCTGTCTCCCTGTTCTGATGTAATCGAGCTGCCAGGAGACAGAAGGGGCACCTGGTGCAGGTGTGAGCTGTGCGTGCTGCCCCTGCGGGCTCCAGTGTGCTGCTGTGGTCTGGATGTGCCCAGAGACCAAGCCTTCCTGGTCTGCCTCTGCTCTGCACTGCCTTTCGGGTTCCTACCACCTTGCTGGCCGTGTGCGTCTGAGTGGGAAGTGCCTGACCCGAGGGCTGGCCCATAGCAGCCAAGGCGAGCCAGACTCAGTGCTGGCCACAGTGCTGCAGGAATACTCTTCCCCACCATGTTGGCCATGCCCGGGGAGAGGGAGCCCAGGCCCAGGATTCTGTGGTTAGTGGGTGGCACTTCAGCTTTGATCATCGGCCTGGAGAAGTTCAGCATTGCCGTGTGCATGCACTCATCACAAACGGAGGCAGTGCCATCGTGGGAAATGCGGAGTGGGCTGAGCAGGAAGGCCTGCAGCCCCTGGCTCCTTGGTGCCCATAGCATGGGGCAGTGCTGGTCCCAGCAAGGGCCACTGTAGCAGCCAGTCCCCTGCTCCCACAGTCCCCTGGGGACCCAGCGTTTCTATTCAGGCTACGATAAAGAACATCTTAACTGACCAGATGGGGACTGAGGCTGTAGGGGAAGACAGGCTGGTGAAGTGGATGAGGCTGGTCATCTGGACCAGGACTTCTGGGCCATAAGGAACAAAAGATTACAGATTGTGGGGTGTGTGTCCCAGTACATTTGCTTTTGAGGTGAGCCTGGTATGGTCCCTGGCAGTTAATGAATCCTCATTGAACGTTTCACTGGGTTCTGTAGAAAGGTGCAAACAGAAGGCATCTGCTCTGGAAAAATAGCTGGCTAGAGTGGAGACAGGCCACTTCTCTGGACACAGTGCTGTCCAATGCATTGACTGCAGTTGATCCACAGTCAGGGAGGTGGGTGGGATGTGGATGACGAATCCCCTCTGCTGGCTGAATTAAGGGGCTCTCCCTGTAATAGACTGGGTTTTGCTCTTTCTCTGGTGTTGTCTTAAAATAGAAAGGAAGCATGGAGCTGTGGGTTCTACAGAAATGAGTCTGAAGCACAGAAGACACTTCCCTGCTTCTCAGAGGGCACAGCCTGAGAGCCCTGTGCCAGCTGAGGCTGGCCTCCTCCCTGTGGCTGTCAGGGGCTGCATCTGTGGTTTGCCTGTCCCGTCTCTCCTTCGGCTTCCTCTGCTGTTCCGCTTCCTCTGTCCTGGCCTACATCACTTCTCAGCTTCCCTGGCTGCGCGGTCCACCTCGCCACATGGGGAGCCAGTTGTTCATTATTTCCTCTTCAGAGACGAGGAAACCGAGGCCCCTGCAGTGGTGGTGATATCTCAGGGCTGTGCTTCCATGCCAGCCGTTGCTGCCCTTCCAGGGCCCGGCTCTAGCTGTCAGGAGTTCTGTCAGGACACAGATATCACTTAACTTTCCAGTTTGCTCTGTAAAATGCACAGGGCTGACCTCAGGCCAAAGCAGACACGCAAGAGAATGCCAGCAGGTCCCTGCGGTGCTCCTTAAAGTGCCCTGCTTTGCTTTGCTTTTAGGCTGAGGCCAGGCTTCATGCAGCACAGGACAGGGCACTGGGGTGGAGGTGCAGGCTCCCTCTCTCTAGCTGTGTCACGTCAGGAGAGTTGCTGAACCTCTTGGACCCCTGCTGTTAAGAGCCAGTCCCCAGAGGTAGACGGCCAGGGTAAGCACTTATCCTTGTCCCTGCAACCTTGGGAAAGCTGCCTGACCTCTTTCAGAGACTCCGCTTCCTGTCTATGAAATGGAGCCCAGCTGTGGCTCCGCTCATGGTTGCTGTAAGGGTGGAGTGAGCGGTGCAGGCCGCCCTCCTTGGTAGGTGTGCCTTGAGTGTTGGCTGTGGTGGCTCTTTCTGCTGCTCGGGTAATCATGGAATGAATTGCCAGCCCAAGACGCCAGGCTCCCGGCACATCTCTAGTTACTGCTCTCTGCTCCAAGAGCCCATCTTTGGCTTGGTGCTGTGCTGGGTCCTGGAGGCTTTTGAAAGCTGGTGGTGGGGAAGGAGTGGGTATGGCCAACACCAATGCCGGATGGGAAGGAGGGGAAGAAGTGAAGGAAGGAGAAGAAAAGTGTCAGAGACCCTGTTACCCACACAGCCTGAAATACCCACTGTCCAGCTCTTTGCAGGAAAGGGCTTTAAGTTGAGGCTTTGATGATGAGGATGCTGAAAAGGCAGAGCTCTGATAAGAAACAGAAGAGAGCTCGAGGCCTGGCCAGGAGGGAGGTGCAGAGTCAGAACAGGCTGACCCTGGGCTCCAAGTAGTCATGTGGAAACTGCTACAGGCTGGAGACTGGGAATCTCAGCGGCCACTCTGCAGGAGCAGGGACAGGGACAGGAGACAGAAGGTTGGGGGAGTGGGGCCTAAATGGAAGCTTTCTGCCTAGAAGGGCAGAAAGGGGGGAAGGTTCATTTTCTCATCATAGATACCTAGAGCAGGGGCAGCAAACTCTCTAAAGGAAACAGCCAGATAATTAATAATCTAGACTTGGCAGCTGGGCCTAGGCCTGCCACTAGTCAAGGTGGCCAAGGAGCTGCTGGGACTGACCCCTGGGCCCCTCCCGGCGGCTGCCACAGCGACACAGGGCCTGTGCAGGTGTGGTGCAGACCAGGCTGGCGGCCAAGCAGAGCTGACCTTTCTCCCACTGCATGCCCCCTCAGCACCTCTGCGGAAGGTCCAGTCTCATTCTCATTGACCTGCTGCTTCCTCGTTCCCCTGGATGTTCTTGACTCTCTGCGGTCTGATGCTGCCCATCACCCCTGCTGCTGAAACTGACCCAGCCACCGTTGCCAATGCCCTGTCCAGCGTCTTCCTCCTTCATCTGCCTTCTCGGCCTCTTGGCAGCACCCGACACTGTGGACAGCACCCCTTCCTGAGCCCGTCCCCTTTGATCTGTGACGCTTCTCTCCAATGGAGTCCTGTCCCAGCCCCTCCCACCGGACCCTCTTTCTAGCCCCTACATCTATACAAATGCCAATGCCCTGCCTTCTCTTCCCATCCTGGGTACACTCACCCATGGGGACTCGCCCTCTCCTGAACCCCAGCCAACTTGCCTATAATCTGCCTGCCGGCAGCTCTCCCAAACTACAGATTCTCTTCTCCAACTACCTACTGGCTTCCTGGAGAGACGCCTCGACTTCAGCGTGTGCCAGGAACGACCGTGACGCCCCTCTTTCCGCAATCCTGCTTCCCCTTCTGTATTCCATCTGTTCCTCAAGGAGTTACCACTGTCCTTAGGTGCCCTGAGCTAACACCCTGCGTCTTCCCCAGTCCTGACTCCCTGCCCCTGAGTTCCCTCCTGAGTTCCTTGGAAGGTTCTGCGGAGCCTTCAGACTGGCCATTGGTTGCTTGTCCAGCTTCTGGCAGCACTGTCCACTCCCATGTGCCTGTGCACATCTGCTGCCTGCGCCCCATGCTGCTGTAGCCCTGGCCCATAATCTCTTCCTACCTTACCCTTTTGCTGACCCCAGCATAGCATTCTACCTGCCAGGCAACGCGCAGACACATGCCTGTGCAGAAGGCTCCTGCTCACCCTTCCTGGCCATCTGACATGCTCACCTCCCTTCGGCAGCTTTCTGTGGCCCTGTCATCATTCCACCACCAAATCAATCCCCCTACTCTCTATTTGCCTGCACACTTCCTATGTGCCCATGATGGAACATTATTTGTGTGTATGGTCCTCCTGCCTTCCTCCCTGGGCTTCTGGGTCCTTGAAGGCAGGAGCTGGGTGCCACTGGCTCACAGGTGGGGCTCACACACACCAGCTTCCTTCTTGGGTGGGCCACGAGACAGCACCAGCAGCACTGTTCACTGGGCAGTCTTGCATATAAAACAGCGTGGCACTTGAGAGGCTGTGTGGCCTTCCCCAACCCGCACAGGCCTGGCTACACATCGATGGCTGGGGAGAGGACATAGCTGTGGGGCTGTGGCTGAAGGTGTCCAGGACATGTGGCTGGCTGAGCCTCAGATGGCCCATCCTGCTCATGTTTGCACCCCTAGGGATTCTTCCCCTGATACTGGGAGAGACCAGAGGCTCAGCTGATGCTTTGGGCGTAATGGAGTTATCACTCACATGTCAGCACTTTGCTGGGGGAGGGAAGATAATCAGAGGAGAGGAAAAGAGGCCATTCAGGCCAACTCCACTATGACACATTTGCTTTTGAGGCTATTGGATCAAATTGGAAAATGATTGCTTACGTTTTAGAAAAATTTCCTTTTAAATCAAGTATGAACTCAAGCAAGTGCCTGAGGATCCTCAATGGGCTGTCAGCTCTGGAGTGCATGGGCCTGTCACTGAGAGTGGCCACGTCACGTAATAAGGAGCCCACGCTCTTGGAGGCGCCAAGTACAGATGCTTGCTTCTCACGCACACTGTGAGGCAGAAGAGGGCTTAGCTCCACCATCCTTACCCAGGACACCAGCAAATGCCCACGGGCTGAGTCCAGCCACTGCCTGTTTTGGTAAATGAAAGCTTCACTGGAACAAGGCCACACATGCCCATTTGTATATCATCCGCAGCTGTTTTTAGGCCATAACGGAGATATGGAGGAGTTGTGACAGAGATCATAAGACCCACACATCCTGAAATTTTCATTACTGAGCCCATTACAGAAAATGCCTGCGGACTCCTGGTGTAGAATGTCTCCAGGACCATGGCAGGGGCAGAAATGAGGCAGCCAGTTCAGAGGCTTCCACATGGAAGCCTCTACTCACTCACATTTCAGTGGTTGAAGCCAGTCCTACAGCCCCGCCCTGTTGAGGGGGTGGTCACTTGGAGTCCAGCAGGGCCTTGAGGGGGAGAACCTTCCCCAGGCGCCACTTCCCTGCAGCCTGGCAAGTTTGCATTTCTGAGCACAGAAGTTGAGAAGCTTCAAAGGAAGAGCCGACAACTTTCTAAAGTAAAGCCAGTGTGACTCTGACAGTTGTGCTTGCACTGCCATGTGGCACCCGCTAATACTGCCCATCAGTGTCCTGCCTCTGGGCAGGGACTCTTGTTGGCTCCAGAGCGTGGTTAGATGTAGGCTGACTCACCGACCAGCCAGGACCAGCACCTTCATCGGCCCTTGCCAGCTTTTCTACTCTGGAGAGCACCGTGGCTTACAAATTACTTCCAAATAAGCAACCCTTGACGATTAGGAAAATGCCCTTTAAAATCAATGGAAGGGGAAATGTTTGAAATTCAGCAGGGAGACCATCAAAAGAGAACGTTTCTCAAGTGTCTTCGTGTCTGAGAAGTAAATGAGGAGAGTTCCTTATGGAAGCTTCTGGGCATCTTTAAAATGCATCACCACCTGCTATCTCCCAAACAGCTCCCTATGTTGGCTGGGTCTTATCTCTGCCACAGACAGACAGACGGATGCTTCCAGCAGTAGGAAGTGCTGGGGAAAAGCTGAAGGAGCTGAAGCAGGACCTTGCTGCCCCAGGCCTGGTGGCCCCCAGACTTACTGCTTATAGGCTGTGCAGCCTCCAGCTCTGGCTCCAGCTCTCACCTGCAGAGCACGAGCTGCCTGCATAGCAGAGCACCTGGGCTTATTTTTAGCATTTTCAGAAAGTTAAGAATTTAATTACATGCCTTATAAAGAGGCAAAACAAAAAGTACCAAGTGAGCCTGGGATGAATTTTAAAAAAAAAAATCTTATTGTGGAATCTTATACAAGAAAACTTTCTTCTATAAATCTGGAAATAGCTGTACCTCTGAGACTTACCAAACCTGGCCTTTTAGTGGGGACAGTGGACACCATGGCTGCCTGTGACCTGGCATCCTGATGATTTTTGTCGATTGCAAAACTTGCCAATCACAGTGCAGGGTGCTGGCAGCGTTTCTCTTGCTGCTATGACAAGCTAGGAACTAGAACCACGCATTTCTGCTATGCCTCCAGGCCATCTTTGGGCAGAGTCAGGGAAGATCCTTGGGTCTCCTTGGCATTTGGAGAGCATCCAGGAGCTCTGGGTGGGCACTTTCTGGCTGGCAGCACAGGAGAACCACCCCCTTGTCCTGGCAGCTCCCGAGTTGAAGCCACATCCTGCAGGGATCCAGAGGGTTTTTCATGAAAACCTGTAGTAGTCACCTGCAGTCACCTGTAGGTCCCACGGGGCCCACCAGGAGACTAGCACACATAGTCCATGCCTCAGAGGGTGGAAAGGAGGAAGGGCCTTGCAGCACAGGTAAAGCAGGAAGAAGCCAGGCCGCAGAGGTTGCTGTCTTCAGGGCTGTAATGCCAAGGCCTTTGATGGCCCTGGACAGGAGGACTATGAGGAGCTAAGAACTTCCCCACTCCGACCTGACTGCCTCGCCCTCCCTCTGCCAGAGCTCTTCTGCTCTCCTGTTCCAGGCTAAGCTACCTACCTCCCAACAGGCATTATCTGGATGCAGTGTGGGGTTGGGGGGTGAGGAAAATGGGGTCTCACACGTCCTCGCGCCCAGGCTGGGTTTGCTCTCAGGACCTCGTCCCCCCATCGCTGTCCCCTCAAGCAGCCCGTGAGCTTTGCTGTGGCAGAAGGTGCTTTCCCTCTCTGTACAGGCAGTGCCTGGCATGCAGCCTACACAGGCACTCTCGGACAGAAAGACAGATAGATGGACACTGAATTCGAGTTAAACAAAAGGATTTTTCAAAGCCCACCCCTCCTGCAGCAACTGCCTACAAAGTAGGCACTTTCTGTTTGAAGGCAGAACAGAGGCACAGTTGGATGTAGACGAATGTTGTGCCTTTTGTGCAAAGCTGGACGGAGAAGCCTCTGGCCTGATGGGTGTGCACAGGGAGGAAGGTCCACGGCCCGGTCAGAGGTACCAGGTGAGCAACAGCTGTGAGGAAGGCAATGAGCGGAGGCCATCCACGGCTCCTCCTGGTGGAAGAAAGGCTCCAGGGCAAGACAGATTGGTTCTTAGCTGAGGCTTGGGAAGCCCTAGGTAGGTGAGAAAAGGGTCCTGTAACTTCCTTAACATATCTCCCCTCTCTCGTTGGTGTTTTGAGATTTTCATTCCCCAAACTGAGTCGTATTGTAGATGCTCTCCTCCTGTATTCCACTTTTTTGATCCATTCTCTTTAGTAATATTTTGGGGATTTCTTGTTAAGCTTTTGGTCACAGCTTTCACTTTTTGGTTCCAATTACTGGCCCAGTAAGACAAGGGCAGAAAGGGGAGGAAGCTTATCTTCTCATCCTAGATACCTAGAGCAGGAACAGCAAACTTTCTAAAGGAAACAGCTAGACAGTAAATAATCTAGACTTTGCAGCCAGGTGGTGTCTGCTGCAGTGACTTAGCTCCACCCTGCAGGGTCAGAGCAGCTGGAGACAGCAGTGAATGGTGAACGTGGCTGGCTGCCAATAAAACTTTATTCACGAAAGCAGAACACTGAGACAGATCCAACCTGTAGATGAGAATTAAATATCCAGCAGTAAATTTGGAACTCCTGCTGGGGCAGGTAGCCTGTGGGCAGCAGTGGAGGGGAGTTTTGGCCTCCATCTTCAGTGGCAAGCAAGCAGTTCCCCTTACCAGCTGAGAGCAGTGGAAGTCACGTAGGCAGAAGGCATGGCCACTGCCTCTCCCAGGACAGACCGTGTCTGCCCCCTCTTCCCCCCTACTGGGGCTCCCCGGCCTCTGCCCTCCCTGAGAGGGAGATCAAGAGGCACGTGGATCCTCCAGCCACACAAAATTCTTGCTGTTCTTTGCAGAACCAAGCAGAAGAATCAGGTCATAAATGTTTATTCTGGAGTTTTCTTTGGGAAGCAAGTTCATGAGGGTCTGATTTACACCCCGTGTAATGGAGTGGTAGTGAGTGATGAATAATGTATGCCTGTTTCACCACTCCTTGGGGTGATGATAGTGTTTTTTGGACTCATATTAAAAATTAAAATGAAGAGATGTTTCTTCTCGGGGTCTTTATCTGTTCCATAGTGTCAAAGAAAGAGACTCAGAGCCCCCGTACAGCCTACCAACCCCTAGACCCTCTTTTTTCCCTTTTAGTAATCCCAACAGGAAACTAATATGGCCTGGTTCCCAGCCACTGCTTAGGGGCCCCATTAAAATGCAGCGGAGGAGCCTCTAGTGTCTGGTTACAACCTGGCAGTTTAGAATCAGGGAACCGCAGCCACAGCACTGCAGCCAGAGCTGACACCAGGCTTCCAACCAGGGCAGGCTGGAATTTGATGAAGCACATCGCCGTCACAAATGACAGCCCAATCCTTACTGACTAGCAGCTCCAGGGCAGTGAGTGTGCCATTCACCTGTGCAGCCTCTGTGATAGGGAGAGAGAAGCAGGAGCAGAGGAGCTTGCCTGGCTTCAGGGCTCTGCACAGTCAGGCTAAGTTCCAGCCCCGACCTTGGTGTGGAGGGCCCCCGCAGCCCGGAGCACCCAGGAGGCAGCATCAGTGCGCATACTGTCACTTTACTGTTTGCTCATGCTAAGTTCCATCAGACGAGGCCGTCCTCTCCTGCCTGTATCCCTGCCAGCTGACGCTGCACTACTGGGCTCAGGTGAAGTGCTCACAGGTTGTGTCGTTGAGCATCTGCCCAAGGGAGGGATTGCTGGAGTGTTCTGTAGGGTCAGTGAGTCAGAGAAATGGGCCACTGCATGGTCGGCCAGCTCCTTCTGAACATGTGTGTCCACTTGCCCAGGCTGAATCCTGGCAGGTATCCATTATGGAGTCATTAAAAAGACCATGGTGCAAACCTACTTTAAGATAGTCAAAGCCCATTCCTGGGCATGGGCTACTGGGCATGGCTTCATGGCAGACAGGGCTGCACTTAGCTTTGAAGTCGGAGCAGAGATTTCCATTGGATGATCTTGGAGATAGGACGAACATCTGTCTGAGGGCTGTGTCCCCAATTATTTTTACTCAAAGGCACCTGGAGCTCCTTCTCTTTTCTTATTTTTATCACTGGCTGACTCCCTTACACCTGCCAAGTCTTTATTAATCCCTTAAGACCTAGAATCATTTAAAATTAAGCCATTAAAAATCAAAGCAGCATCAGAGAGGTGGATTGTGGTTAGGAGGAAGCCAGGCCTGCATCCAGGGCCAAGCCGTATGGTTGGAGCTGGCGGCAAGGAGCCCTCAAGTCCCCAGTGTCACAGTCAGCAACTCTCAACCTCGTTACGAATACTTTGGGAGAGAGGAGCCATTGGTTGGAGGCTGAAAGCACATCTAGGCCGTGCTGCAGCTCAGGCTTTGCAGGATGCTGGCCATGTGGAAGCCGGTGCCTTTACAAAGGAGTTCCTGATCACAGTCATTTAAAGGAAAGGCTCCTTTCCCTGCAGTTAGTTCCTTCCAGGGTTAGCAGTGGCTGCTCATCTCTGCCCCTGTCAGCAGGCCCTGTG
Organism: Cebus imitator; assembly: GCF_001604975.1. NCBI lineage: Eukaryota > Metazoa > Chordata > Mammalia > Primates > Cebidae > Cebus > Cebus imitator. The sequence continues at coordinate 4,772,553 of NW_016107446.1, forward strand.
TTCTTGGGAGCCACATTCCGCACAGCTGGGTCTATGATCCACAGTAGCCCACTGCTAAGCCCATCAGTGGGAAGACCCCTGACCCCTGCCCACCTTGGCCACCAGCAAATTGCTGCTGATTTGCATCCATAGCAACGGAGACCAGATTGAGAGGACGGACTGACCCCGTCAGCATCAGGAAGCCACAACCAAAGTGCCACACACTTCTTTGTACTTTTAGTTTGTATATCCCTGAGGGCAGAGTCCAGCCTGGCGTTTGCTCCCAGCCTGGCATTGCCTCCTACACAGCATGAAGTGCCTTGGCACCCCTCACTCCGGGCACCACACCACACATCCATGCTAGGAGGGCCGGCCACACGGGAGCCACGCTCAGCCCAGTGTCAGTTGTAGACATTCTTCATCTTGACCTTTGGGGAAAAGCATTTCCATACATCTGACCCCTCTCTCTGCTGCTCTTCCCAGCTATAAGTAATAGCTGGCTGTCAAATCCCACATATTTGCTTGGAGCGTTTGCTGTATCAAGTGTCAGCTGAAGGCCAGGATTCCAGTGAAGCCGCCAGAGTGTCTCCCTCCTGCTGTCTTTAGGGATAGCTTATGTCAGGGTGGCCTAGGCCCCGGACCCCTGAATGGGCCGTGTGCCAGCTCCCACCATCCATGCCCCAGGTGCCTTGGCTGAGCCCTCCACGCCTCCTGACACCCAGCCATGTGGGGTGCTTTACACTGGACTCACCAGGGGAGTCGGTGGATGCTGGCACAGATGGGATGGTGAGCCTTCGACCGCCGTGGTGCATGACGGGTGTGTTCCGCACAGTGTGTGCTCTCAGCCTCGCCTTCCACCTCTGCCCAGCACACAAGACACAGTCTCCTTGGTCTCCCCTGGCCAAACACATTGGCCCCTCCCATTGGAGTATGGCTTGAGCGGCTCCAGGACATTGGGAGGCAGAGATCTAAGTGCAGGGGCAAGCTCCAGGCAGGCCGCCTTCCCGGTGTGGCCCCACCGCGGCTCTGAACAGGACAGCGGGCATGGTAATAAGAGCACAACTGTGGGACTAGTGTGAGCCGGTCATCTTAGATGCCCACTGTGCCCCTGCTGCAGAGCACAGTACCCGGTACCTGGGCACGTGGAACAGCCGGCCCAGCCCCAGCTGGTGCTGCAGGGTCACCCCTGCCCTTCGTCAGCTCCTAGCGTCCCCTGACAAAAGATGGCACATGGGGGCTCAAGGAAGACACAGGCTCACCATCAGCCAGACCCCAAGTACTAACTCCGTTGTTCTTCTCATATCACTGTGGAAATGTTTCAGGAAACCATTATCACTTGGTATTAAAGTGATGTAAAACTTTAATAGATTAAAAAATAATAAAATTGTCCCAAAAGGCAGCACCCCAAAGGAGCAAAGTTATGGTCTGTTATGTAAGTTTCCTGACTTTTTACCATGAAAATACATGCATCACTGACAGAAATTAGATAAGCCTTCATATGCCTGGCTCTCACTTCCATTTCCACTCTGCATACCCTACACAGCCCTACAGGCCTGTCAGCAGCGAGGCGTTCTGTGTCCTCATGAGCCTGCCAACCCCACACCATGGGACATTTTAGCTTGCTTCAGGAGTGCAGGTTTTTCATAACATAAACAGTGCTGCTGTGAAGTCCTCACCTGTACCTCCATTCTGACTTGTTTATTATTATTATTATTATTACTATTATTATTATTATTATTATTATTTTGAGATGGAGTCTCACTCTGTTGCCCAGGCTGGAGTGCAGTGGCGTGATTTCGGCTCATTGCAACCTCTGCCTCCCGGGTTCAAGTGATTCTCCTGCCTCAGCCTCCTGAGTAACTGGGATTATAGGTGCCCGCTACCATGCCCTGTAAATTTTTGTATTTTTAGTAGAGATGAGATTTCACCATGTTGGCCAGGCTGGCTTCGAACTCCTGACCTCAAGTGAGCTGCCCAACTTGGCTTCCCAAAGTGCTGGGATTACAGGTATGAGCCATCGCTCCTGGTCTGTCTGATGATTTTAGGATTCATTCTTAGCAGAAAACTGCTGGGGCTACAGTCTGTCTCTGTCTCTTTATCTCTCTCTCTCTCTCTCTCTCTCTCTCTCTCTCTCTCTCTGTGTGTGTGTGTGTGTGTGTTTCTGTCTGTCTCTCCCCCTCTAGAATGGAGAACAGCTTTTGCTACAAGCCCAAATCACCAGGACCTGGGCTGACTATGTAGAAATTTCTCTGGCCCCCACATTCCCCTCCCTTCTCTGTGCACTGGAGCAGCACCCCTGCCCCCACCAGCCCTCCACACAGCATAGGCATGTCATGAGGGCCTGCCCTGCAGGACTTGAGTTCACAGGCTTCTCTGTTACTAACAATGGCAGATTGGGACAGAAACCAGGGTACTGTGGGTCCACTGGCCAAGCCAGGAGTGAGGGTTTTCCTTGCAGGGAGCACATTGGAGTACTCCGGGTACTAAGAGTGGGATTAAGAGGTATAATTCTCCCCAGTGGTCTGGCAGGTGCGGTCATCTGCCCCAGGAAGTGCCTGGGCATGCCAGCATCCCCAAGACTGGTGGATCCTTCTAGGTCCTCAGCCTCCTTGGCCATTCCACAGCGTGCAGCTCAATGGACAATGACATTTCCTCTGAAGCACCGTCTTCCCCAGGCTGTGGGTCTCCTTCTGTTTCTTGGGCTGTCCCATCTCAGCCCTCTTCAGGGCCCTCTTCTGGTTGGTGTCCCGCAGGCAGGGCCAGGGGGTCCTCCCTCCTCACTGTCTCCCAGGCCACTGCATCCTCTACCTCGTTGGCTTCAGGACAATGATCGTGAGCCTTTGTTGAGGGCCTATTCTGTGGACTTAGAGTGACTGCTTTATAGACTATGAATGATCTCATTTTGTACTCCAGCTCTCTAGACCATGCGAGTTGCCACAACCCCATTTTCTCATGTCTTGGGGTCTCTGTCCTCCATTGCTTGATTTCCGTAGTCTTGGGAGCTACAGAATCAAGCTTCATCTCGTTTTTCAGTTTTTTCAGGCAGGAGGGTAAACACAGCCCCTGTTACCATCATGGTCAGAGCAGAAGTCCATGACCCTCAATGGACTCAATAAGAGATCAGAGGCTCATAGACGCTGTCTCGGCTACGGTCACATGCACTGGTCACACACCTGGGAGCATTGCCTCATAGGTGAGCTATACGCTCATGACCCCAGATCTGCTGCCCAGGCCAGTCCCCTCTGAGCCCCTAGCTGGCATCATCAGCTGCCTCCTCTTCCACACTGAGACAGCTCTAGGCACACTAAACACTGCGTGTCCAGCACTGAGCCCATGGCCTCTCTGGTCTCTTCTGTCTCTCCAACAGCATTTCCATCTGGCCAAGGCTGGAAACTCAGCCCAGACTCCTCCCTCAGTGTCCTTCGGAACTAGCCTTGTTGGTGGAGAAGGGAATGATGGCCCACAAACATGTGCTGATCCCGGAACCTGAGAATGTGTCACCTCACATGGCAAACAGGAAAAGACCCTGAGATGGGGATGCTTCTGGATCGCCTGGGCCAGCACAGTCACAGAGGCGCTTCTGAGAGGGAGGTGGAGGCCAGAGTCAGGGAAAGGGATGCAGTGTTGGAAGCAGAGGCGAGAGAGAGGAAGACACTGCACCACTGGTCTTGAAATGGAGAGGGCCAAGGAATGTGGGAAGCCTCTAGAAGCTGCAAAGGCAGGGAATGGAGTCTCTTCCAGACTCCCAGAGGGAACACAGCCCTGCTACACCTTGATTTTAGGACATCTGACTTCAAGACCTTCTGTGTGAATGTAAGGCCCTGAGTCTGTGGCTGTTTCATAGCTGTGAGGAACTAACACCACAGTGTGGTGCTAAGCACGTGGCCTCTGCACAGGCTGCCTGAGTTCCTAATACCCATCGGCAGCCTTGTGCAGGTTGAAAGCATTTTTCCAGGGAAAGTGCTCAGAGCTGGGCCCAGCCATGGTAGGCTCTGCGCAGGGCGGGTGCAACGGTCACGGGTGCTACTGTTGCAGCGGCTGTTCTGCTAACAGCCCCCCTGAGCACGTCCAGACCTGCCCCTGGCTCCTTTGTCATTTGCCGGTGCAGGCTGGGCTCCCTCACACTTCCCGATGGGTTTCCTGCAAAGCTGCAGGTCCTGGCCTGTGGCTGCCTTCTCTCTGCCCATCTTCCAGGGACTTCAGGCCCTCAGGGTAAAGACCAGAACACTCTCAGGAGGCCCCGTACAGCCTGTCCTCATCCCATGGAGATATTCCCCCGTTCCGCCTCCAACCCCTCACTTCATCTGGCCTCCTGCCTTGGCTGGCCCGGGCTCCCCTAGGCCCACCACCCACCCTCATCACCTCCCTGCTGTGCCTTAAATGTCCCCTCCGAAACTCATGTTGAAATTTAATCCCCCATGGGGCAGCTCTGAGAGGTGGGACCTTTAAAACGCAATTAGGTCACGAGGGCAATGCTGAATAATCACTCATGGATTCCTGGATTCACAGGAGCGGGGCTGGTGGCTTTCTAAGAAGAGGAAGTAGGACCTGAGCTAGCATGCTCAGCCCCCTCACCACGCAATGCTCTGCAGAATCCCACCAGCTAGAAGGCTGTCACCAGAAGTGCCCGTGCGACATTGCACTCCTCAGCCTCCAGAATTATAAGAAATAAATTCCTTTTTGTCATGAATTACCCAGTTTTAGGTATTCTGTTGTGAGCAACAATAAACAGACTAAGACATTCCCTAACAAGCCTGCCTCAGGCCTTTTGAAGCCCTCTCTCCCCACGCCCAGACCAGGCACGGTACCTTTGTAAGGGGCCTGTGCATGCTGAACTTCCTGGGGCTGTTGCATGCTTAAAATTACATGTCCAGGCTGGGCGCAGTGGCTCATTCCGGTAATCCCAGCACTTTGGAAGGCTGAGGAGGGTGGATCACCTCAGGTCAGGAGTTTAAGACTAGCCTGGCCAATATGGTGAAACCTCATCTCTACTAAACATACAAAATAGCTCACTGCAACCTCTGCTTCCTGGGTTCAAGCAATTCTCCTGCCTCAGTTTCCTCAGTAGCTGGGATTATAGGCATGTGCCATCACACCTGGCTAATTTTTGTAGTTTTAGTAGAGATGGGGTTTCACCATATTGGCCAAGCTGGTCTTGACCTCCTGACCTCATGATCTACCCATCTTGGCCTCCCAAAGTGCTGGGATTACAGGTGTGAGCCACAGTGCCAGAGATTGCACCACTGCATAACAGCCTGGGCAACAGAGCAAGAGTCTGTCTCAAAAAAAAAAAAAAAAAAAAAATTAGCCAGGCATGGTAATGCGCACCTGTAGTCCCAGCTACTGAGGAGGCTGAGGCAGGAGAATCACTTGAGCCCAGAAGTGGTGGTTGCAGTGAGTCAAGATCGTGCCACTGTACTCCAGCCTGGGTGATAGAGTGAGACTTCATTAAAAAAAAAAAAAGAAGAACTATGTGTCCAGTGCTTGGGCCACTTGGATTATAAGCCCCACGCAGTTACAGGCCATGCTGTTCACCATGGAGGCCCAGGGCCAGTTCTGACTGCCAGGTCATCGACTCCAGTATGTCGAGCCTGTTGTCCCTGTGCTGGAACCTCTTGGTAACTCTGAATGGGCAAGTGAATGACCCTAAAGTCCTGCCCACACCTCTCTTCAGTGACCACAGGAGACCTGTGGACACTGGAGAAAGCAGCACAGGACACCCTCTCCTCTGTGCAGATGGCTGGGACAGGGAGGGCCTGGTAGAGAATAAGGTGGCTGCTTCTCCTTTTCCCTCTGGAAAGGGTGTCTCTGCCCTCAGACTCACCCTCCAGCCCCAACCTGCACCTCTGTGGATGGTGATCCATGATCCGGGCCAGCTCTGGGGAGTTCTCTTAAAGGAAAGTGATCCTGGCATTACTGGGGACACCTCCTGGTCCCCATCTCCCTTCATGGAGAGGGCAGGTGTCCCAAGCAGACAGAAGACCCTGGAATCCATCCATGGGAAGGAATGTGTCCTTCCAGCCCTGTTCTCCTGGCGCTCATCCTTTTCTGCTTCTGCATATGCCTGAGGGACAAGATCCAAGAGGCGCTGCTCTCTGGACACCCGGCTCTCTCAGGAGCCTTTGAAAATCAAAGGTTTCTCTCACAGTGTCTGCATTGCAATGGAAGTCATTCGAGACTTGGAGTTACCCTAGAGACAAAGGAAACTGCGTCTCTCAGTTGCACCTGCTCATTCTGCCTGGCACACTGGATTTAAACAGGAGGAAGAAATGGTTTCTGACTTTGTAGATGCTGCCCATGTAGCATGGTTTCAGGCTCTGCTCATGATCACTAGTCGGGGAGGGCTGTGACCACCCAGGGAAAGGTAGGAAGGTGGCCAGCAGCATGCAGAGCTTATCAGCTAAGCAAGGCCAGACCTGGTCAGTGAGTGATGAGAAAGCTAAGAAGCTTCTTGCTCCTAAGCTAAGAAGATAGCATGAGGCCAGCCTGGGTGCAGAGCAGGCCGCCTGCCTGGGGCGCCTTCCCGGTGGCTCTCCCTCCCATCTGTGTGGTCTCTGCTTCTAGTGCCTTTTGCTCACCTGAGGATGCACACTGGGGACACAGGCACCTTCCCCAGACAGAGCCAGGCAGCCCCCACACTCCCCAAACCTGCCTTCTGCAAAGGTACCCACAGCCTGGCCCCGTCTTCTGCTCCAATTTCTGCCAGGATCCTTATCCTGCCCCTCATCAGGCCTACAAGTGATCCTCCAGGCTCCTTGACAGCCCCTCTGATGGGGTGTCCTGGGGCTGCCAGACCAGTACCACAAACTAGGTGGCTGAAAGTAACAGAAGGTTGTTCTCTCTTGCCTCTGGAGGCTGGAAGCCCCAAGTCAAGGTATGGGCAGGTTTGGTTCCTCCTGAGACTGAGGAGAGTCTGTTCTGGGACTCGCTCCTGCTTCTGGTGGCTGCCAGCATCCTTAGCACCCCTTGGCTTGTGGTCACATCATTCCTGTCTCTGCTCCCTTCTCGCATGGACTTCCTTCCCCTCCATGTCCCTGTCCTCCTTCCCTATCTCATAAGGATACTCATTGCTGGATTTGGGGCCCACTCTAATCAAGGATGATCTTTTTTCAGGATCCTTACCTCATATCTGGAAAGACCCCTATTCCAAATAAGACCACAAGCACTGGGGCCACGGCTAGGACTCAGACAGATCTTTGAGAGGGACACAGGTCACCCCTCTGCCATCAAATGCCTCTGAACAGGAAGACAGGACCCTGTGCTAGGGAAGGCCAGGGCAGGGCAAACAAGCTGGGTGGTATGGGGACCTGGGGGCAGCACTGCCCTACACAGCTTTGGGCTAAGGATTCTCCATGTAGGAATTCCCTTGGCAAGACCATGGTGCCACCAATATTCCTTGCTTGGCCCCCCAGTGTCCCCAGAGAGCACAGTGCACCCCTGATGCTAACCTTTCCTCAGGTCATCTCCTCGCTTAAGAAACCATTGAAGCTTGGAGCACTTTGGGGTCTCGTGGGCAGGGGGGCACCCTATGACTCCCGGTCCCCTTGGCCTGCTGCTCTGCCTGCTGTCGTGGGACCAATTTTCTTTAGGGATTAATCTCCAGTTCCTGGGGATGCTCTTTTTAAATAAGCTGTTTCATAGCATGAAAGGTTTCATGTTTTTTTTTTTAGCAAACACAATAATAATTAATTGAATGTCTAGGAATAAAGCCAGGTCTGGGACACGGCGTCCCACTGTGTTGACTGTAGTGTGATGCCGACCAGCCCAGATGCAGGCTGGAGGAGGCTCCCTGAGCTGCTGGGAAGGGGTTCTTGAAAACCACCTTGGGGCAGGGGTCCTGGGCCGCCAGGCTACTCCCATATTTGGAGAACCATTTTGACACCCCAGGCAGGCACTGTACTTTGGAGGCCGAACAGCCAGGCAGCTGGGGAAGCACAGGCAGGTGTGGGTGCAGCCTAACCTCGCGTTTGTTTCCCTTGGATGGAGTCTCTGTCTCCTCACCCCTGTCTCCTCTTGTCTGTTTGCAGGACGCCTCCTCCTCGGCAGGATCCACCCCCATGGCTGTTCCACGGGCTGCCTCAGTGTCTGGAGAGCAGGGCACGCCTCCCAAGGTCCAGCTGCCCCTCAACGTGTGAGCTGCCCTTTGTGTCTGTTGGGGTCCCGCACCTGCAGCCCTCCCTCCTGCGTGGGCTGGCCTGTCCACATGTGGTTTCTGCAGGGTTTTACCATGTGTTACTAGCTGGCCAGTGTTGTTATATGCATCTAGTAACACTGCTGAAAGGAGAGTGTGGGAGACAAAAGTCTAGCAGGTCCTTCTGATGTCATTGTTCCTAGGACATTTCTTCTAAGCAGGGAGGATATTCAGAATATTCATAATACAGGTCCCAGTCAACAGGAGAGAAGCCAGTCATAGAGTGGAGCTGGCCCTCCATAGCATGGAAAGCCCTGCGATGGGGGCAAGGGGGGAAGGGAGAGGTGGGAGGGAAGCAGGTGCTCAGAGCAGCGGGTGGTGTTGGGAGCTTGGGCAGCCACTAGTCACCAACTGCTTGGAAGTGGTTCAGTGTTTCAGCCACCGTCCCGGGGCCACACCAGTGCACGCCAGCTGCATCTCATCCCCAAATATAACCAGATGAATCAGTGCTAGGAAGTGAGATGCTTATCTTGTTTAGAAAATCTGCCCATTTAAATTATAGCTCTTAACAGATACGTGCAGTTTTTAAATTCCCCATTTAAATCGTGTTCTGAAGAATTAGACTCCCTTTTGCTCTTGTGTTTGGCAGAGCTCCATCACTTGAATGACTGTGTTAAGGTGAAGTTTGTGAACTTGGCAAACAATATGACAAATACAGAAAGCTCTCTTGATCCATGGTAGGTCAGAGGGACACTCAGAACCTGTGTTGTTGCAGAACAGGATGTATTTCAAGCAAAAAAGTCTTTTGAAGAGCAACTTGCCAAGCTTCAGAAGGTCTCCTAAAAGTAGTGCAGCTGCTAGCACATACTCACCCACCTCTAAGCCCAGTGGAAATGCCAGCCTTTATCCAGTGGTGAGCAGGAAAGCTGCCAACATCCTCCCACTGTAATTAACCAATTTAATGAAAGGAATTTGCAATGTACCTATTTTTTTACTTAGCTTCCTGAGCAGGCTGCTTTCCAGATGGCTTGAGACTGATGTTCAAGTTTTCACCAGCACTGGACAAAAGATACTACCTCCATCTCCTGCCATCAATTCTGGCAGCTCAGGCAAAGCTGGGGCCAAGGAGGCACATGGGAGGGGGAGGGTGACAGGTCTGCTCCTCTTGAAGAATTGGATGCAGATGCTATCTGAAGAAAGAAACCTGCACCCACAGGGGATGGCCCTGATGGAGTTTCCCAAATGAGAGGCAGGATGCAGGTCAGGTTACTGAGGCCATGAGTGCTTCAAGGGCAAAGCCCAGATGTGTTCGTTTTGGGGTCCCCATGACCAGCTGAATGCCTGTGCACAGGCTCTCAGCAGCTGCCACTTGTTCCATGAGAGCAGTGGCTCCCCTTCCCAGGTACAGAGGGCTCCCCAGCTTGCCACGAGCTCAAGGCTTAGCCACCCAAGAAGGCTGCTGTGTCTTGGAGACCCAAAAGATAACAGTTCCAGGCATGTCGCCCCTCAAGAGTTGTGTATATTCTGGAGGCCTCAACTGTGGACAAACCTCCATGTCCTGGATGGCTTCTGAATTTGGTGCAGGTGTGGAGGGACCTCTTCCCTGCCCAGCTCCCCTGCCCTGGGGGACAAGGTCGCTGTGCCTCGAGCCCTCCCCCTTCTCCCTCTGGGCTCCTCCCGCAGAGGAGGGCAGTTTCCACTCAGCTTGAGATTTGGGTACCACGGAAGGGAAACTCACATGTTGGACAATATCCTTCTAAAGATGACAAGGATTTAGGTAGGAATGTGTCTGCAGGTGACGCAGTTACCCCCCACGCAGCAGCTGGATCATGGTCAGCATGACCTGTGACTGGTGATGGTCTGTTCCATGTGCGTTCGTAGCTGTTACACTGAGTAGGTAACATTACATACATTACAGCAGCATGCATGATGCATTCTGAGAACATGACATCCTTTATTTTATCCCCAGAGAGGAAAAGATCGGACTGACCTTACCAGTTTATCCTCTTCAGCTCCAGGAAGCTAGTATTCCCACACGTACCCTATCAGTGGCAAGTACCTGTGGTGGGGATCTGATCGAATCATTCTTCCCAAAGTAGTATCTGTAAGTCACGTTCAGAAGTCTGAAGTTTAACATGAGATGAGCTGTCGTTACAAAAACAACTGCAGCAAACAGCAGTGCACTGCTGCCCATTGGGGGTCTGAGAATGATGGCTTGGGACTCCAGCTAGGGCCCAGATGGGGCTGATGTGAAGGTCAGCCACGGAATGACTTTAGGAGATGCCGTTCCTGATCTTCATGATTGCACAGCTTCGACCTCTCCAGGCCATGTCACGTGCACTGAAACATGAGCCTTTGCGATTAAGAGGCCTCATCCTGCAGGATATTGTTCTTGTCCCTTCCTCAGCATGTGAAAGGCTTCCATGACACAGATTCCCTAAGGGCTCCATTGCCCAGAAACACAAGAAGGGTCTCAGTTTGCTCACCTAGTGCATGGAGGTGACTGTGAGTCTGCAGAGACATCTCTTATTCCTGCACCTCCTTTCCACCCCTGCTGTGTTGAGAACTCTACCCTCTGGCTCTGGGGCATGTCTGCCTTCCTCTGATTTGGGGGAGCAGAGATATGAGTGTCTGCCCCTAGAAGCCATGCTCCTGGGCACAGTCAACCCACCCAGAGGGTCTCAAGACTGATGAAAATGCTGTCAGTAGGTTGCCTCTGATTCGCAAAGGTTGTTTCTCACCTCCACTTTTGCATGGGCATCTTAGAGCCACTGCCTGGTGTGAAGGACCAGAGGAGTCAGGGAGGGAGCAGAGGGCTACCCTGCAGGAGCCATCCAAGATGTCCCGTCATCACCTCCAGAGATGGAGGAGGTGGAGGAGGAGGAAGAGACAGGCATCAGACAGACACACCTGGGTCTGACTCGGTGCACGTACCTGCAAACTGAGGGCAGCGTAACACTTGGCACAGAGCGTTGCTCTGGGACTGCATGTCAGCTTGGCATCAGTGAAGGAAACTTCCACAGTCAGTGGGTGCAGTTCATCACCTGCAGGGAAAACCAGGTACCATGTGAGGTGCATGACCACCCAGGTGGCACCTGGGGAACCTGGGAGTCCTATCCAGGAGCCCAGAGAAAGGCTTGGGGAGAGGAAGGGGTTGGCCTGCAACAGGGAAAGGGAAGCCCAGGGGAATGGTGACCAGTGGTTTTCATCCTCCCCTGCCAGGGTGCAGACAGGGTTCCTGGATCTGGTGGTTGATGTTGATCATGTGGGACGTGCTCTCTGTCATGGCAGGGATGACCTCACAGGCCTTGCTGGATCAGGAGTGACCCTCCTCATGACCCCACCACCATTTGTGCTGGTGGTCAAAAGGCCACCAAAGCACCCTCAGTGGCAATAGTCCCCACATTCTAGGACATGGAGAAAAGACTAGTGACCAAACCATGCTAACACAAGACCGGGGCACCTCCCATTGCAAATTCACAAAGTATGCTGGCCTGCACTCAGTCTGCAATGGGCTGGATCGGCGTAAGTTCAGCATAGCAGGACCCAGTCAAATAAATCCCTGCCAGGCTTGGAACAAAAGACTGGAGCAGCGATGCCACCAGGTACTGCCTCCAAGAGGCATCTCAGAGGCCAGCCGTCCAGCCTCCTCTGACAGTGCACTGCCTTGTGGTCAGCTTGGCCCCATGGTCAGCACTTCCAGGCATTGCTGGTACCGTCCTCAGGGTATTACAGATGCAACCAAGAAGATGAGAGTGAGCCTGAGAAGCAGTGGAGGGATGAGTGCTCGTCATCCCCGCTCCTGCCACCTGCACCTCTAGAGAGAGGGCAGATCTCAGACCCCAAGCAGGTGGGGAAGTTGGGGGATGCAAGTGGAAAGAGCAGAGAATTTCATTGAGAGTCTGGATGACATAGAGCTTGGCGGGCAAAGGTCGGAGACGTCTGGAGCTGCTGCAGGGCCGGCTGCGGTGGCAGGAAGGAGGTGCAGGTCCCTGTGGTAGCCGTGCATCTCTGGCGGTACCAGCACTGTCTACGTTGGGTTTCCTGGAGGCAGACCCTGAGATGGGGAGGTTTGTGGGGAGTGCTCTCAGAACACACCCGTCAGGAAGCTAGACCGAGCTGTGGTTGAAGGGAATCCTCGCTGATCCTCAGGGCTCTGGAGCCGAGACAGCCCTGCGGAGTTTCCACATTGGAAGGGAGCCAGTACTGGCTTCAGGCTGCCCTTGGGAGGGGCAGTCATGGGTGATGCTGCACCCTGAGGGAGATTCCCAGCGCAGCCACCACAGTGAGCAATCAGCCACCCGTCGCCCTTCAGAGGGGACCCAGGCTGGGCATCCCTGGACCCTGTCCAGTGATTGGGCTTCAGCCTCAGAGTGCACCAAAAACAGGCAAACCTCATTTCACTGCACTTCACTTTGTTGTACCTCACAGATAATGCTTTTTTTTTTTTTCTTTTTTACAAATTGAAGCTTTGGGGCAGCCCAGCATCCACCAAGTCTAGCGGTGCCATTTTTCCAACAGCATGTGTTCACTTCAAGTGTCTGTGTCACATTTTGGAAATTCTCACAGTATTTCACACTTTTTCATTATTATTATTATATCTTCATGGTGATGTGATCAGTGATTTTTAGTGTTACTATTGGAATTGTGTTGGGTACCATGGACCATGCCACATAAGACTGAACTTAATAAGTGATGTGTGTGTTCTGACTGCTCTACGGACCCACCATTCCCCCATCTCTCTTTCTCTCCCCAGGCCTGCCTTTTCCCTGCGACACAACAATATTGAAATTAGTCCATTTAGTAACCCTAAATGACCTCTAACTACTCAAGTGAAAGCTAGAGTCAAACAGCTCTTACTTTTAAGTCAAAATTAGAAATAATTAAGCTTGGTGAGGAAGGCATGTCAAAAGCTGAATGTCAAAAGCTGAGATAGGCTGAAACTTGTGCCAAACACTTATCTAAGTTGTGAATGAAAAGGAAAAGTTATTGAAAGAAATTAAAAGGGTTACTCCAGTGAACACACCAATTATAAGAAAGTGAAACAGCCTAATTGCTAATATGAAGAAAGTTTGAGTGGTCTGGATTAAAGATCACACTAACTCTAACATTTCCTTAAGCTAAAGCCTAATCCAGAGCAAGGCCTTATCTCTGTTCAATTCCATGAAGGCTGAGAGAGGTGAAGAAACTAAAGGAGAGACGTTTGAAGCTGGCAGAGGTTGGTTCATGAGGTTAAAATAAAGAAGCCACCTCTGTAACAAGAGTGTAAGGTGAAGCAGCAAGTACTGATGAAAAAGCTGAAGCAGGTGATCCAGAAGATCTAGCTAAGATCACTGATGAAGGTGGCAACACTAAACGACAGATTTTCAGTGTAGACAGAACAGCCCTATATTGGATGATGATGCCATCTAGGGCTTTCATAGCTAGAGAGGAGACATCAAGACCTGGCTTCAAAGCTTTAAAGGAAAGGCTGACTCTTGGTAGGTGCTGATGCAGCTAGTGACTTTAAGTGAAGCCAGTGTTCATTTACCATTCTGAGAACCCTGGACTCTTAAGAATTATTCTAAACCTACTCTCCCTATGCTCTAGAAATGGAACAACCAAGCCTGGATGACAGCACATGTGTTTACAGTATGATTTCCTGAATATTTTAAGCCCACTGTCAAAACCTACTGCTTAGAAAAAAAAAAAAATTCCTTTTAAAATATTACTGCCCATTGACAGTGTACCTGGTTATCCAAGAACTCTGATGGAGATGTGCGGGAAATGAGTATTGTTTTTATACCTGCTAACACAACATCCATTCTTCAGCTCGTGGATCAAGAAATAGTTTAGACTGTCAAGTGTTCTTACTTAAGAAGTACTTTTTTTTTTTTTCCTGAGACAGAGTTTCACTCTGTATCGCCCAGGCTGGAGTGTGGTGGCATGATCTCGGCTCACTGCAACCTCTGCCTCCGGGGTTCAAGCCAGTCTCCTGCCTCAGCCTTCCAAGTTGCTGGGATTACAGGCATGTGCCACCACACCCAGCTAATTTTTGTATTTTTTTAGCAGAGATAGGTTTTCATCATGTTGGCCAGGCTGGTCTCAAATTCCTGACCTCAAGCAATCCACCTGCCTTGGCCTCCCAAAGTGCTGGGATTACAAGTGTGAGCCACCACACCCAGCCAAGAAGTACATTTCAGAGGCTCTAGCTGCCATAGGTGGTGATTCCTCTCATGGAACTGGGCAGAGCAAATTGAAAACCTTTTGGAAAGGATTCACCATTTTAGGGCTATTATGAACATTTGTGATTCATGGGAGGAGGTCAAAATACCAACCTTAACGGGAGTTTTGAAGAAGTTTCTTCCAATCCTCATGGATGACTTTGAGTGGTTGGTTCAGTACATCAGTGGAGGAAGTCACTGCAGATGTGGTAGAAACAGCTAAAGAAGTAGAATTAGAAACTGAACCTGAAGATGTGACTGAATTGCTACAATCTCATGAGAAAACTTGAACAAGTGAGCAGTTGCTCTTTCTGGATGGGCAGAAAGTAATTTCTTGAGATAGAATCTACTCCTGGTGAAGACTCTGGGAACATGATTGAAATAGCAACAAAGGGTTTAGAATAGCACATAAACAGTTGATAAAGCAGTGGCAGGATTTAAGCAGATTGACTCCAGTTTTGAAGGAAATTCTACTGTGGGTAAATGCTGTCAAACAGTATCACATGCTATAGAGAAATCTATCATGAAAGGAAGTGTCAATTTGGCAAACCTCATTGTCTTATTTTAAGAAATTGCCACAGCCACCCCAGCTCGCAGCCGCCACCACCCTGATTAGTCAGCAGCTATTCACATCAAGATAAGGCCCTCCACCAGCAAATAAATTATGACTCCCTGAAGGCTCAGATGATCATTAACATTTTGGGGGAATAAAATATTTCTTTTTTTTTTTTTTTTTTGAGGCCAGTCTCACTCTGTCGCCTAGGCTAGAGTGCCCTGGTGCTGTCTCTGCTCACTATAACCTCCACCTGCTGGGTTCAAGTGATTCTCCTGCCCCAACCTCCCTAGTAGCTGGGATTACAAGTGATTGCCAACACGCTGGGCTAATTTTTATATTTTTAGTAGAGATGGGGTTTCACCATGTTGGCCCGGCTTGTCTCAAACTCCTGACCTCAGGTGATCTGCCTGGCTCAGCCTTTCAAAGTGCTGGGATTACAGGCATGAGTCACTGTGCCTGGCCAAATAAAGTATTTCTTAATTAAGGTATTTACATTTTTTTAGACATAATGCTATTGCATACTTAATAAGCTACTATATAGTATAAACATAACTTTTACATACATTGGTAAACCAAAAATTTGGGTGACTCACTTTATTGTAATATTTGCTCTATTGGAGCAGTCTGGAACCAAACCCATAAATGTCTCACAGGTATGCCTATACCTGGAGGGCTGTCGAAACACAGATTGCTGGGCCTTACACCAGGAGCTCCAGGGTGGCCCCAGAATCTGCATCTCTAATGAGTCCCAGGTGAGGCCAGTACCACTGGCCCAGGTTCACATTTCAGGGGTCCCTGCACACTAGCCCCACACACAAGTGTCACAGGGGCTCAGTCGAAAAAGACACAGCTCTCAAGCTGGCCCCACAGTCATGCCACCCTAACTTCCTTCCATAAACTCTGTGACACTGGGTTCTACCTGGAAGAACCCCATCTCAACCCGCGCAGCTGGCTGTGGGATCCCAGGAAATCAGAAGACCCCAGCAGTTCCTGCTGACTGGGCTGAGCCAGACCATGATGTCAGCCCTCAGGGAAGGGGCGAAGGCAGCAGTGCTCAGGGGCTGGCCATCCCGAGGCCATACCTGCAGCTCCCCAGGCACTCATGCACACTGCTCTGAGCATCTGCACTCATCTTCACCCTGCCTGCAGCTCCTGGTCGCCTCTGAGCTCCTGAGCCTGTGTCAGCCCTTCCACAAGACTTACCTAGCCCTCCTCAGCCCCCTGACCTCCTGTGCAGCTCTGACAACACTCCTACTGTCAGTCTTCCTGCTGCACCTTGATGAAAGAAGTAAGGAGGGAGGACATGTCTCCCGAACTCGAGCCAGCGTGGCCCTGGGAGAAGAGCAGAAGGCGGACTTCTAGTAGAACTGGGAATCATTTACTTATTTTAGAAGAAGCATAAGCAAGCCAGCATCTAGAGGAGAAAGGGTATGAAATTAGCGAAAGCACTAAAATACTTTGGTTTACTCTGATTACAGCGGAAGAGAAATCTGCAGACAATTAGCAGCAAGTGAAGATCTTGCTATAGAAATAAGGAAGTAGTATGGGTAAGCGAAGGCTGTGCTGTTAGTTTCAACAGGCTGCACGTGAAATCAGACACACACCATGCCCAGCTGGGTCGGCCCAGCCACCAGTCTGTCCTGTCTGTGCACTGTCCCGGGTGCGGTGAGCCCCTGGCTCCGTGCCTGACTGCACACCTGCAGTGGCCACTTCTGCCTGGAGGAGGCTGTACTTGTCCTCAGCAACCTGCCCTCCAGAGGCGCTTTTTCTAATTGACATGAAAGCCCTGTATACGCTACCAGGTGGTGATGAGGAAGGCTCTCTGAGCCTAAAATCCCATGATTGCCTTAAATAAGTACTTGAAGTACCAACCTGTGAGAATCCGAAGAGGTAAGGTCTGAGCCCGCAGGGCAGCCTCAGCTGGTCTCAAGTGTTATGAAGATGGCCTGAGTGCTCCGCAGGGCCTGTGTTGATCTGCCAAGGTGTTCTGAAGCAAATGGAAGGTGGGAGTTGGGCCCAGGAGCCAGGAGGATGTGAGCCTTGCTATCTGATTCTCCCTGCCATGCCAGGCCCAGATGCATGTGTCTGTGAAGACTGGCTCGCCACTCTGAGTGTGGGAGATGCCATCCAGCTCAGCCAGGAGACTGAACTGGCAGTCCTGGCAGGATGCAACTCACGGATGTTGGTGGGAAATGAGGTAACAGTTGATACCTCTGTGGCTGTAGAGGGCAGTGGCAGAGACCCTGAGAGTGGGGGGGGTGGGGCGGCAGGTTGGAAAGGGCTGGTCTCTGGGCCAGATCTCTCTTCATCCCTCCAAGGCCTCCTCCTCTTGAGTCCCTCAGAGAGGACAACAGATGCAGGTGACCCCCACCCGGGCCACGGCCCACCCCATATGAGCCGCGTGCCGGAAAACAGACCCAGCTCATCCATCTGCTTTTGGTGTCTCCTGTAAGGTGCCCAGAGGAAGAAAATTAGGTGGAGAAGAGATTTTTCAAGGTGAAGCCAGGCTTGTTTACATTCCGGTTCCCCCAGCAACCTACACCTAGAGGCCGAACTTAAAATAGAGACCAGAGGGAAGGATTACTCATCAACAGAACAAACTTAAAATAAGACGAAGAGGCCAAGCGCACTAGTGCCCTGGTGCACGTCGGAGCAGCATCTCCTTCCGGGTGGGCCACACCAGGCCTGTGCTTGGAGTGAGAGGGCTGGCATATCCCATTCAGAACCCCAGCCTCCCCTGGGCCACACCTCAGTGCCACTGAAGCTCTCACCTTACCCAAGCCCTGTCCCAGCTGTGCCCCAGGCTGCACTGACAGCCCCAGCAGCCCAGCCTTGGCCCTACCCCTGAACATGCGTGACCATGGACAGAACTCCATTTCCTCGAGCCTTTGTGTCCGCAGGTTTAAAGCCTCTGCAAGAAAGCCACAGACAGCCCTGGGAGGAAGCACGTTGCACAGGGCCTCCCAAGTAGGGGTAGCCCTGCTGGGGTTTCCGTGCTCCCAAGCCACTGAGCTTCACTCTGTGCAGGGAGCCTGCAGCGGTCTGTAGGAAAAAGTGGCTTAGCCCCAGTCAGGGGGTACAGCCCCAGCCAATCTACAGAACAAAGCCTCCATGGAGCACAGCCCACCCCGCACAGGACACTGCGCCCGCAGCTCTGCACCTTGCCCACCAGCCCAGCCCAGGAGCAGGATGGAGAGGAGTCCTTGAACCGTGGTCAGCAGCCTGGGCATGTTCTGTGCCTGCTCTGGCAACTGACAAGCCTCCCACTCCAGAGCAAAGGTGGCCCCGGCCCCCGGGACCAACTGAAAGCAGCTGTTGGTTCGGCCTGAGTCGCACACCACCCACCCCCGGCCAGGAGCCAACTCGGCTGCGCATTCTACATGTGGCCATTGGAACAGACTGTTCTGACACCATAAAGCGACAGATGACACTAACTTAAGCAGGATTTACGCTCAATTAATGTTTCTTTGAGAGCAGGCATATCACTTTGTGCATCACTGTTATTGATTCACAAGCCTTCTGCGGATCCAAGCCGTCTCTGCAGTCTTCCTCTCCTCTTCTGCCTTCCTTTGCCTCAGCCCAGACTGTAGAAGCCACCCTTCTCTCCCCTCTCCTCCCCTCCCCTCCACCTTCTCTTTCCTCCTCCATTCCCTCCCCCTCCTCTCCCATCCCTTCCTCCCTCCCCCTCTCTCCCTCTTTCTTAACCCCTCTCCTTCTCCACTCCTCCCCATTTTCCTCTCCTCCCCTCCAGCTTTCCTGCACAGGCACATGTTGGCTGCAGTTGTATGTCATTTTCACTGGACTTTTCTCTTAGTATTTCCTCTATGGTGGTCAGAACAGAATCACACCCTGGGTTCTCTTTGTTTGTCACCTGGACACAGCATTGAAACTGTGAACACAGGGAGGAGGGAGGGCCTCTCCTGATGGCTTCATGTATCCTTCTGAAGCCCAGAATTGGTCCCAACTTCATTGTCAGTGTTCAAACAGGGAACGAAAGACGCCAGCCACATTTGGAGCTCACAGGATGTCCCAGGGGAAAGGCATGTGGGACACCTGTAAGCAAAGGAAATAGCCAAGGTCACTGAATGAGGGCAGAGGCCCTTGTTATGTAGGATTAGGATGTTGGAAAAGGGTGGCAGATTTCACGTTAAGGCCAAGAAACTTAATCTCTACAAGATTCTCATACTGTTCCACAATATTCCACACTGGGCCTCTTTTATTCCTGCTTGAACCCTCGTGAGCTGCATTCTGTTTCTGCTTTCACTTAGAAGTTTCCTCCAGCATCAGGAGGGTGCCGTGGGGGGTCTGTGATCTTCCTTCACATCCCTGGAGATGCAATGTGTGCATGCGCCCCTGGACAGGGCCAACATGGCCACCTAGCACCTGCACTGGTGTGAAATCCACCAGATCACACTTCATTAACTTTAGCCTTGGGTCTCTTACTGGATTGAGGCCCCCACCAACTTCCCTGGCTGAAATCTTGTGAGCAAATAAAATAATCTGATAGGTTCTCTCCATCAGTTCAAAACCAACCTTCCCCAAATCCCAAAAATAGCAGAGCAGTTTTCTAAGTATTATCCAGTCCTTACAAGGAAAAGATATGGGTATCATTAAGTACTTTATGAGAGTAGCTTTCCCCATGGGCTGAGTTAGAGGCACAGCATCTAAACCCTAGAAGAGGATTTGCACCACTAAATTTGATATTTTCTTATTTGCAAATAAGACTTAAAAGTAAGGCCAGGGTAATCCCAGCAATTTGGGAGGCTGAAATGGGAGGATTGCTTGAAACTAGGAGTTCAAGACCAGTCTGGGCAACATAGGCGGACCCCATCTTTACAAAAAAATTAAGAAATTAGCCAGCATGATGGTACACAGCTGTAGTCCCAGCTACTTGGGAGGCTGAGGTGGGAGGATCACTTGAGCCCAGAAGGTTGAGGCTGCAGTGAGCTCTGCACCATTGCACTCCAACCTGGGTGACAGGCTGAAATGTTGTCTCAAAAAAAAAAGTCAAATAATTAATCATGGATCATTACTGCAAGGAAGTGTGCAACCAATAATTTTCTAACTTAACTGCCTTTCCCCTGAAAAGCGCCTCTGAGATCTCTTCCAGCTCTAGTTAATCGGATAAGTCAGGCAGGAAAACCAGGCCTGGATAGATTAAGTGAGGAAAATCCAGCCCAAGTCTAGCTTAGCTCACCCTGAGTTTTCCCTAAGGTTTTCCTTGCTGAGAGCATCAGACTTTAGACAGTCGGAAGAAGAGGAAAAAACTGGAAGTCCAAAGACCTGACCCTGGGATGAAGTTCAGAGGGTCCTCAAGGGCCTTGGGGTCACTGTGCCTTACTGAGCTGCCTTCTGTGTCACATGGGCAGGTGGAATCCTCCCAAGGCTGTGGGTGACAGGCCACTCCTTCCTTGCAGGCAGCTCCCTGCAGGCCTCCACCCTTCCCTGCCTATTGGGTTTGTTGTGAGAAGTGAGTCAGGGAGGGTGTGTGGGCCCTCTGTAAACTGCAGAGCGCCCACAAACACTAGTGGCTCTTTTTAGGTTGGGTTCCTTCAAAGACAACTTCCCCCCAGAAACACCAGCCGGTTCTCTGCTCCCCGGGAGGGCTCCCACTGATGCTGGCCCCATGCTCTGCCCGCAGGTACCTGGCGCTCTATGCCTACAAGCCCCAGAAGAGTGACGAGCTGGAGCTGCACAAGGGCGAGATGTACCGGGTCCTCGAGAAGTGTCAGGACGGCTGGTTCAAGGGGGCGTCCCTGAGGACCGGGGTCTCTGGGGTGTTCCCCGGAAACTACGTGACACCTGTTTCCAGGTGAGGGCATGGTGGTAGCAGCCTGGGCAAGGAGAGGGCAAGGGCCTGCATGCCCTACCGCCATTGTTACTGCTGGAGGCCATGCTGTGGGTCGAGCCCAGAAGGCAGCAAGGCCCAGGTGCCTAGGATTCAGCCCTGGCGTCCCCAGGTCTGCATTTTACCTTCTGAGCTGGGTTTGCACTTAACTGCTTTGCTGTCCTCAACAGACACTGGCCACCAAGGGGAGAACAGGAACAGGAGGGGCAGGGACAGGAAAGTCACCAGAGTGAGGTGTCAAGTGTGAGTGTGTGTTTGTGTGAGGACAGTGTGTGCACATGTAAACTGTGTTCAGTGTGTATGCGTGTGTACAGTGTGTGCACGCTTCTGGGTGCTTGTGTGTATCTGTGCATGCATGCAGTGTATGTGCGATGTGTGTGCATGTGCATATGCATACTGTAAGCACAAGGCGTGTGCACATATGCAGTGTGTCTTTATAGTGGTGCATGTATGTGTGTGCAAAATGTGGGTACAGCGTGTATGTGTGCAGTATGTATGCACGTGTGTGCAGTATGTGTCATCACATATAGGTGTGTGATATGTAAAACACTATATACATATATGCAAAGGAAAAATGATATATTCCCAAAAGTTAACAATTGTTGTATAGTCGCATTGTGGTCATAGATTTTTTTTTCCTTATATTGTTAGTGCTTAGTAAGTTCTCTGTTCTATTACTTTTATAAAACAGCGTATGTAATTTTAGAGTCACTGAAGGGATAAGGGGGTTGTCTGGGAACTTTTCACTGAGATGAGGGTCCACAGCTTGGTGATGTCAGTCAGCCTCACTCACAGAAGCCCCTTGTGGGCACGCCATGTGGTGACACTGCAGGACACACACAGAAGCGAAAGACGTGGCCTTGGGTTTCTCCTGTCTTTGCAACAAGGCTACAGTGGAAACACTTAAATAACGCGTAGACCCTGCTCTGATTGCCGGGCTGATTCCTACTTGTGGTGTGGTCTCGGGACACACGGTGTGTTGATTTGAGCGGCTCTAGTTCCCAAGGTGATCTTCAGCCAGGGCCTCTCTCAAGGTGCCCAGGGCGCCCGGGGGATGATGGAGTCGCCCAAGGCCTGGAAGGTCTGCAGGCACAAGGCTGAAGGGGCAGTTAGAGATCCTTCGCTTAGGTGATGCTCAGCAGAGAAAAGCTTGAAAAGCAAACTGCAGAGGGGCTTCAGGAAATGCTCCCCATGAAACCCAGCCACCTGGTCAGAGGGGTGGCTGCTTAGGGGGTCAGCTGCCCATGGCCTCCTGGGGCATCTTCAGCGGTGTAGGGTGACTTGCCCAGTGTGCGCAGGCCGGAGGAAGGTGGTCTGGATATCCCATGCCAGTAGGTATGGGTTGGCTCTCTCAGTCTGCAACCAGCCTGTGCTTGAAGCCCCTGGCTGGAGTTGGGCTCACCTGTCATATTATCAGATGGCCCTTCCCGGAAAGGACAGGTTACCCCTCTAGGTTAGGGGACACCCTGCCCAGCTGGCGCCCCCCAGGAAGGTGAAGCCTTAGATGGTGGGTGTCCACACTTCCAGGCTCACCCCGCTGGGGGACATCACCCTGTCACACGCCCCACTCCCATGTGAGGAGGCAGGTTCTTCCTCTGTGCAGCAGACTAGAGCAGCAGCTTCTGAGGGAGGCCAGAGGCTTCCCAGTTTCTCTGCTCTGATTCTTTTACCCTTATCTGAGAACTTCCACAGACCTTCAGAAATGTAAAGACTTCGGTTTAAATCCAGCTTCGTTGTGTGGTACTGGGGCCCTGTACCACCTGGCCGGGCAACTCCTGATGAGCACCAGTCAGCATCACCGCAGGGAGCTCTTTTAGGTGGCCCTACCCTCACAATACTGGAATGCCTTCCACCTTCTTCCTGTTTCTGAATTAAACCCCTGAATATCCGTCACGAGCTGGGTCCTAAGTCCGCTTGCTATACGAAGCCTTGCCTGGAGACCGCGATCCTTGCCTGCGCCATAGTTGGGATAGATGGCTCTGCCCACCATGTCATCACAAGCAGCCCACTGGCAAATTCTGCCTGTTAAGGACACCTACAGGCATGCAGGGTCCCCTCACAGGCCAGCCCCTGGGCCATAGTAGCCATCTCCAGCTTTGTGTCCCTGGCTCCTTGCTTACCATGTGCATATACGAGGTGCTCAATAAATGCAGGTGGAATCAATAAGTGAAATCTAATTGTTCTGATCAAAATGTCTCCTTAAGAACTGTCTTCTCCTGCTGCCAGGGAGTTTGTTATGAGAAGATTCTCCAGCTTCTGACACTAGAACTCCGTGGGTGGCCCGGGACCTTCCCTCCACCTCGTGGTTGCCCACACCCCTCAAGCCCTCTTGGTCTGTGTTTTGTAAAGAATGGCAGAGCCAGGAAGAACCATTAAGCAAAAGCCACTCCAAGTCTTGCCTTGGTAACTGCAGTGTTGGGAGGCCACTAAGTGTCCTCCCTGGTTCCTCAGAGAAGGAAATGTCAGCTGCTCTCCCCCGTCAGTATGTTGGAGGCCATGGCTCCCTCAGTCCTATCCATAGCTCAGCACAAAACAGGAAATCTGGTCTTGGTCTTTATCCTCAGAAGTAGAAGACAGCTCTCCCCCTCCAAGGCTGTGCCCCCAGGACTTATACTTTGTTGATCCCTGCTGGGTTCAGAACAATTGCCAAAGCTACCCAGCAGAAGGCAGTGCCTTTACTGGCAGTGGTTGGAGGGTGGGCGAAGGCCTGCCCTTCATGCACAGACCTGGATCCATCAGCTGTGTTTGCCCCCATCGTGCTGGAAGGCTCTGGAGTGCTGTCTGCTCTTGGGGCTGGGAGTGTAGTGCTCAGAGCTGAACATTCCGAGTTCATTTAAAAGCTAGGTGCGGGAGCAGGTGTGTGGCTCTTCCTGTGAGGGCGGGCACTAAGGAAGCAGGACTAGCAGAGGGTATCTCTACATTCCTGCCATGAGGGCAGAGGGAGAGGGTTGTCTACTGTCATGAGAGGCAAATGTGTGTCTGCATCTGTTGCGTTCAGACTTGTCAGTATCACCTTGCAAATTAGTGACTCATCATTTGTTGAGCCCACTTCATTTAATTTTAAAAATGATTTCCTCGGGGAAAAGTGAGCTCCATGGATAACAAATGGGATTTTTAAATTCATGGTTTTGGCTGACCTGGTAACAAGCTTGATTGCTGGGATGAAGTTCAGCACAGCTCTGAGGGCTGGGGAAGGAGGATACCACCCTGGGTCCCTTAGCTTGTGAGTCCTTTTCCAAGAGGCCCCTCTCCCTGCAGCTGCTGTGCAGAAGCCCTCACTCTGTTTTGCCAGGAGCTTCCCTGCTAGAGGCCAGGCCCAGCGGTACCAGCCACAGGGAGAAGGCTGGACCAGGCCCAGGAGGCATGGGGCAGGCAGCCTGTTCTCCCACCTGTGGCTTCTGGTGTGTCTTGAAATAAGATCCTGAAGGGATAGAAACGGGAATTTACCCAGCTCTTGGACAAGTGGAAGACATTTAATTCCCCTGAAACTGAATCCACAGAGGCTCATAAGCCCCTAACTCAGCCATATTTCACACTGCTGCCTCCAGGGCCTGGATTAAGTGCAAATACACAGAGGGACAGCATGGGAAGACCCATTTCCAGAGTGGCTTTGTTCCTCTTGTGAGAGCTGGTTTCATCTGGAAACTTCGGAGTGAAAGTGCATCTACTTCTGGTATGGAACTGCAAGCTTCTGGACATTCTCAGAAGGATGTCGTGCTGGTGTGCCTTTTCCCAGCAGCCAGCAGGTGCGAGGTGGCAGCCGTGCCCAGAGGCGGCCAGCGTCCTTGCCATCCTTTCCTGCACGTGCTGGATGCGTCAAGGCCTCAAGGGACGTGACTGAGTCATCTGTTCTTTCTGGATGTATCTGGAGACACAGCTGTTTGTAGGAACAAATTAAGGCAGTAGATCTGGTATAAAAGATTTGATTCGGCTAATTCCTCTGTTTCTCAGGGTGGCTTTGCTATCTCTTAAATATTTCACACTTGAGAATTCACCTCCCCACCCATGAAGGTTTTCTAAAGGGAGCCCTTCTGCTGAGTGGCAAGCATTGTTTTAGGGCTTTGTCTCCAGATTAGTTGGCCTTCATCTCTCAGAGTCAGCAGGTCAGAGTGAGGCTCTGCCAGAGGCCCAGGTGGTGCTATCACCTTTGAGCCTCTCATCAGAATTCCTTCTGCTTTCTCTCCACAGGGTGCCTGCAGGAGGGGCGGGGCCTTCTCGGAATAATGTGGTCGGAGGGTCTCCACTGGCCAAAGGCATAACCACAACCATGCACCCAGGCAGTGGGAGTCTGAGCAGCCTGGCCACTGCCACCAGGCCCGCCCTGCCCATCACCACTCCCCAGGCCCACGCCCAGCACCCCACAGCCTCGCCCCCAACAGGCAGCTGTCTCCGGCACTCAGCCCAGCCAGTGGCCAGCCAAGCCCGGAGCACCATTTCAACAGGTACATCCCCAGACTCACAGGGGTCTCACCCTGCAGGGCACCAACAAGGGAGCTTCCTGGGACCTGCTCGTGAGACACATCTTGGCCCAGGGCTCCAGCAGTGCACGTGCTACCGGTTGTATGTGCTTGCCATGCTCATGAATGTCTGATCTCCAGGAAATTCACTTCCTTATCATGTGACCCTTCCTGGCAGCTGAAGTTAATTTACAAATATTTACACATTTCATCATGGCAAGAGGGCCGCATGAACTAATAAGATTAACACCGGCACTTCCAGATGCCTCCCCTGTGAATGACTGTGGGCTGGCCATGTGGGTCTTGCATCTGCCGGGCCCTGCAGGGCTTCCCAGATAGGCGGCATCTCACAGGACAGGGCTGGGTTGAGACTCAGGCCCAGACTCTTCCCTTTCTGAAGTGCTCTGAGGTGGGAGGAATGACAGCTGTTGATCCTTCGCCTTCATGGCAGCTGGAGAAACTTAAGGAAAACCAGTTTGCTCCTGGGATATGAGATGAAAAGAATGTATGGGGTGGACCTTAAGGGCATACAGAAGGTAAGCACATCTTGGCTGGTGGCTTAGTGTTGACCTAATAAGAACTGCTGATGCTGGATTCGCAGGGTGATCTGGCAGCCCATGCCACAGCACCCACCACCACAGTGGAGCCAGTGACGCTGGCACGGTGCCAGTACCCCAGGACAGGAGGGTGTAACACGGACTGTCTCTTCCCACCCAACCCTGTCCTCTCAGAAATCATCTCTCTTTCTCAAAGCGAGGCTTAAAGGGCAAAAAGAATGTAAATTCACAGAAACAATAAAATGCACTATTTTTTAGACTAGCCGACACAATGACCCATTAGAAGTGTCCGGAAAGCAGCTTCTCGCGTGGAAAGAGAAGGCAACACTTAGCTCAGCAGAAGCCGTATTTCCTCCCATGTCTCAGCTGATGGGACAAGGGGTGGGGGGTAAATGTCTGTCATCCACTTGCCCACCCAAGTGGGTGCAGGGTGGACTTCAGGTACCCAATGTCCAGCATCATCAGTGGGTACAGGTGGACTTTGGGTGCCTGGTGTCTGGCATTATCAGTGGGTGCAAGTGAACTTTGGGTGCCTGGTATCCAGAATCATCAGTGGGTACAGGGTGGACTTCAAGTGCCCAGTGTACAGCACCATCAGTGGGTACAGGGCAGACTTTGGGTGCCCCATGTCTAGAATCATCAGTGGGTACAGGTGGACTTCAGGTGCCCAGTATCCAGCACCATCAGTGGATACAGGGTGGACTTTGGGTACTCCATGTCCAGAATCACCAGTGGGTGCAGGTGGACTTCAGGTGCCTTATGTCCGGCCTTGTGCTGGTGGTGTACCTGTCAAGCAGTGGGTAATTTAGCACTAGGAAAGCTTCATGGGTGGTCTCAGCACTACCCTGGTGTCAGAGCCTCCAAGACCTACTCTGCCATCTCAGAGGTTCTATAAGTCCCTACTGATATCTTTTTTACTTAAATTAGCCAAGAATGATTTTTGTTTTCACAACCCTGGCTCCTGGGCCCTGGGAAAGAATCTGCAGCAATATTACCTGGTGCCTAAGCCCACCCCCCAATGATGACCTTCTGATCCACCATCTTTCAGCATGGTTTATGTGGATCTGTGTTTTCTGGTAGCCTCTAGCTGGGGATACAGTTGTTGCAGTTGGCAAGTGATCTGGTGATCTGAAGCCGTGCTCCCTGACTGGTCAGAGGTAGCCAATATACTGATCTGCTTGACCCCTGGAGCACCCAGGCAGGATCAGGGGAGCAAGAGTCTCAGGCCAGGTCCCTTCTGGTTGTAAACACCTCATCCAGTCAGCTCGGCGTGCCGTACAGATGTTTCCACATGCACCAGCACTAGAAAGGGTGAGTGGCCCTGCTCCTCATGGTGAGCCAGCATCCCAGCGCAGTGGCCCTGGACTGTCTGCCAGTATAATGGTCTTTCCACGCCAAGCCTCGCTAGAAATGTTCCCAGTTCAAAGAAGAAATGGAGCCCTGCCAGTCACTTCTCCCTCTGTGGAATAACAAGCAGTATCAAAAGAAATTGGCAAGGCTGTGGGGCAGTGTAACATTGTGTCTCAGTCTTGATCACCATAGTAACCATGAGGGTGCCACAAGCATTCTCTTCCATCAGTTTAATGTTACACACGGGAGAGTGAGGCACAGGATGGTTAAACGGCTCCCCCATGCATCCCAGCCCACCTCTTGTCCCCACGCTATTGCTGTCACAGCCAGGTTAAAGAATGGCTCCTACCGAGCCATATCAGTAAATTAAATGCCACTGAGTTCCCGCGGCATTTTCCACTTCATTCTGCATTTAGAGAGAGAAAAAACACTGTTGACAGTCCAAGTAATGGATTGTTCCCTGCAGTAATTGCCCATTTCAGCAGACCCCAACCCCGGCGGGTGGGAGGCATTTCATCAATGTTCTCATCTCGAGCCAAAGTCAGGCAGTTTGACAAAGGCTTAATTGCATTGGCCATAGCATCCAATATGATTTGTTCTACTTGATTAATGTAACTCCTCTCCGAAGGGCAGAGCACCCCCTGTAAAGTGCCAGTGTTCCTTGCACACTCCTGTCTGTGCTTAGCAGGGGCAGGAGCCCAGTGTATCCATGAATTCATCAGTAAAATAGCACCGAGAAGGAGCTAGATATAGGCAAGGCACTCTGCAGGGGTCTGGAAACAGAGGAGAACCAGACAAGTCCCATTTCCACCCCAGTTAGAGAGAATGACCAGAAAACAAAGTCCTGCAGTGGGGTTGGTAAGACACTGCAAAGGAGGCCTGGTTAGGTATTAAGAGAGTGTAGGGGACAGAGTTCATTCCAACGGGGGAGGAAAAGAGGAGAGGGAATGGGAGTAAGATGTATGGAAAGTTTTCAAGAGGAGGTGATAATGCCTTGAATCTTAAAGGACAAATAGGAATTGTCTGAGCAGATAAAGCAGAAAGGAGGTCCAAAGCAGAAAGGAGGTTCCGAGCAGAGCAACGAGCATGGGCCAAGGCCTGGCAACAAGCAAGAGCGTAACTCTTGTTTTGGGGAACTTTGTTTAGTTGTGACATGACATATGGAAGAAGTCCAGTGTGTAAATGACGGTTCCCTGCAGAGGCACGTTGTCCTTTAAATCTGAAAGGTGGATAGGGCTCAGCAGATAGCAGTGGGAGAGTGAGGGAAGCACTCAGGAAGGGGAAGCATGGGGTGCTCTTGGCCTGCAGAGGCCAGGTGCCCCTGGACACTGGAATATGGTCAGGGTGCAGGAGCAAAGAAAGACTCGCAGTGAGGCTGAAAAGCTAAGCAGGGTGGACCATGGAGGTTTTTCTAGACCATGTAAGGAATTTAGGTGTTTATCCTAAGGGCAGTGGGGCACATTAAAGGGTAGTGAATAATGGGAAGAGTCCTATTTTTAGATTTAAAAGATTGAGTTAGACTTCTGTTTATGGCCAATCTGAAGCGATGAGGACAGGAATTCTGCTCACACAGGAAACCAATTTAAAAAGCCAAGTCTATAAAGCAACTGTTTTCAAGACTCCAGACAACGAAGGACTGATTCACAAGAGAAGTTGCAGGCAGTGGCAACAGGAGGCAGGTAGCCAGGTGGAACCCCACAGGCTCTCTGCAATGAGGACGTGGAGATGAGAGTCTGTGCGACAGAGAGGGCTGGAGTTTCCAGGGCAGTGACCAGAGAGGAGAGAGCAGCACAGAGAGGCTGCAGAGCAAGCCCTCAGATCTTCAGTGGACAACTAACCTACATATGCACATGAAAAACGTACCCAAAGCCAGGAAAAGAATGAAAGAAAGAAAAGATTAGTCCTAACAGTGCCCAGAATACACACCAGCTGGAAACTGCCTGTTCCCACCAGTCAGACTGGAAAAATAGCAGAAATCACTAGGCATTGAGTAATCAACATAGGACCTTGCCTCTGTAGTGGGGAATGTTGTGTCCAGAGTGAACTCTGTTCCAGTTTCACCCAACAGAGCTCAAAAGCAGGACTTAATATATTAGATGGAATTAGATTAAATACTGCTGAAGAAAAAATATTAGTGAACTTGAAGATATGGCAATAGAAGCCATGGAAAGTGAAACACAAGAGATAAAAGGCAATTTTGAAAAATGAATGAAATTAGTGAGCAATGGGACAACTTTAAGTGTCCTAATATATGCGTAATTGGAGTCTCCAGTGTAGAGGAGAAGGGTGGGACAGAAAAATGATTTGAAGAAATAATGATCAAAATTCTTCCAAATTTAATGAAAACTGCAAACACAGTTCAAAGACAGATGGTGAACACCAAGCACAAGAAACATGAAGAAAACTATAACAAGGAAAATCATAATCAAATTGTTCAAAATCTGTGATAAAGAAAATCCTGAAAACAGCCAGAGGAAAATAGATACATTACCTGAAATAGAAAAAAGATAAGGATAAGGATGATGTCAAGAACAGTTCAAGTGAGACGACAGTAGAATAACCAAAAAAAGTACTGAAGAAATAATGTATCTGTCAATCAAGGATTCTAGTCCCAGCAAAATAATTATTTATTTCAAAAAAGCAAAATAAATAATTATTCAGACATAGTAAAACTAAAAGATTTTGTCCTTAATAAATCCACACTATTAGAAATGTAAAACAAAATTATTTAGAAAGAAGGCAAATAATACCAGATGAAAATGTAAATCTATACAAAGGAATGAAAAGCACTAGAAATGGCAAGTACATAGATAAATATATAAGATCTTTTCTTTTTATTTAAATATCTTTAAAATATAATTGACTAAACAAAAGTCAAAACATCCAGTTTTGGATTTAAAACTCAATTAAAAGTAAAATATACAGTAAACAAAAGCACAAAGTTTGGGGAAGGAGAAGTGGAAGTTGGGTATACTACTGTATACTATGAATCTTTATGTCATGTAAATGACTATAATAAATTGAACATGTAAGTAGTCACTAAATATGAAAACAAAGAGCTACAGCAAATAAGCTAAAAGGGAATAAAAAGGAATAATAAAAACATCCTATTAATCCAAAAGAAAGCATTAACAGGAGGGAAAGGAAACAATGAATACATGGCTCAAAGAGAAAACATATAGTAGGATGGTAAGTTTAAACCTAATAATATAAGTAACCTCATTAAATGTAAATGGTCTAAATAACCCTAAATATAATGCAGAGATTGTCAGATAGTACTAAAAACAAACAAAAAACCAGTGATATGCTGTGAATAAGAAACATACTTTAATATTTCAAGTCTAAAGACACAAATAGGCTAAAAGTAAAGGGATGGAACAAGTTATACACATTCTTATTATTCACAGTAGTTATATTCTATAAAGTTACCATGCACACTGAATTTGTGAATACTGAACTATTAGTCCTAGGTGAAATCGTGTGTGTGCATGCATGCATGGGCATGTACACATATCTCAAATTATCATCTTGTTCTAGTCGATTCTATTTTCTTTGACAAAAGAGAAAATGAGGTTCAGAAGGATTAAATGGCTGACTGAAGCTTCCCTATTAACAGGTGCCCGAGCTGGGATTAAAATACTGTCCAACTGGCCTCAGAGCCAAAACTTTCTGGACTGTACTGTATTGCCCTCAAGTGGCTCTGTCCTCCTGTCATCTTTGTGTGAGGCTGAAACAAAAAGCCAGAATGTCACCTTGTTCAACCTCAGCTGGGAACCTGGGTGTCAGGCAACTCAAATTTTTTGCCATAAAAATAACTGAAAGCACCACAGATAATAATTTGGGGGTTACAAATAATTTTTCACTAGTAGAAGAATTTGCAAATACAGAACCTACCAATAATGAGAATAGATTATACCATGGCAGTATTAATCAAAAGAAAGCTTGAGTGGTTATCTTAATCAGATAGTGCAGAATTTATAACAATTATGTTATTAGAGATAAAAAGGCAATTTCATAACAATAAAGGGGTCAGTTTATTAAGAGGACATAACAATTTTAAATATTTACACACCAAGTAACAGAACTTCAAAATACATAGGCAATTATGGATAAAGTTGCAAGGAGAAATAAATCTATAATTATGGTCAGATATTTTCATATGTCTCTCAATAATTGATAAAACAGTTAGACATAAAATTAGTAAAAATGCAAAACAGTATAATCAACTGACTTAGTTGACGTTTGTGGAACATTCCACCCAGCAACAGCAAAATGCACCTTCTTTTTAAGTGGACACCGAACATTTACTGAGATAGATCATATACTGTGCCACAGTATTTTTAAGGTTCAGCACATTGGAAGGGATTCAAGTCATGCAAACTACATTCCCTGACCACAGTGGCATTGAATTAGAAATCAATAATACAAATAATAAAATATTTAATATCCTCAAATATTATATACTTCAAAATACCCATATATTAAAGAACAAATCAAAAGGGATATTATAAAGCATTTTGAGCTGAATGAAATGAAAAAGAACAGTGAACTTGAGAGGGCTACCATTGATTTCAAGACTTCTTATGAAACTATAATAATTAAGTCTACGTAATACTATTATAAAGATAGATTGATCAATGGACATTTTTTCTTAAAACAGAAAATTGTCCATTATATTTGGTGACATGTGGAATCATAATTGATCTTGTCTAGATAATATTTGATGCAGTGATTGAGTAGAAAGCTATATTTCAGTAGACTGAGAAGTGAATAAAGGACTCTTGGATAGTATGGAAGAGCAAGTTCATATGGAAATTCCCTGTTCTGTTCTAAACATAGTGAAGTTTGTTTTTAATATTCAAAAAGTAAACTCTGTGGGTCTAAACAACATTGAACAAACAACAGCCAAGTGCTGAAGCACTGGCTTACTGGCTCTAGGATAAAAAGCAGGCCGTGTTAGTTGACTTTCAACTCCTGCAGGAGAATATGGACAAGAAGCCCCTGTGAGAATCAGGGAACCAGAGCTAGGCGTGCCAGTTATAACAGCTCTATCCTTTTTCAGGGGATGGGCAATACTAAGCCTCCGCCTAGGATATGAGAGAGAGAAAAGAGAGCCCCAACCCTGGTCACAGTGCTGAGGATGGTTCTGGCCTGAGGACTAGGACTAGCTCAGCACCCTCCCTGCAGGACTAGGACTCCAAACAGCCCATTATACCTACTTCTGGGGGAGAGTCCCAGAGGCCAAGCAGCACTAACAACAGAACTGCCAGACCCAGAGGAGTAGACAAAGAGCCACAAGCTCAAGGTGAGCTGGCACACTAAGGTTTCAAAGCACAGGAGGGAAATTCATACATAAGTTAGCCAATAAGCCCAAGAGATGGGAGGGAAATTAGGGAGAAATCTGAAAGCATCTTTGAAATCACTGTGTTTAAGATCTAAGAGGAAAAGAAGAAATAATATACATAAAAAATAAAAACAGGAAGCTTTAAAAAATAGGTGGATGGCTATGAATCAGAAACAACTGGATATGAAAAAGAACCAATTAGAAATTTTGGAGAGGAAAAATATGTATTTAAATATAAAACCTCTGTAGGTACTATAAACTCTAGACTAGACACAGTTGAAGATGGAATCAGTGAAAATGGAAAGCCATACAAAGGAATTTATCCAGAATACAGAGCACAGATGAAAAATATGAAAGAGATCTATAAACAGGACAGATCAAGATAGATTGAGGTGCTCCAAACTACTTTTAACAGGATTTTTTTTATAACTAGAAAATAAAAGGGTGGGACAGAGAAACGATTCAAAGGAATAGTCACTGAGAATTCTCCAAAATTGAAGAGGGGCTCATGTCCTCACACAGAAAACACAGAGAGTGCTGAGTAGGAAAAATAACCAAAACTCCAAGCTTAAAGATGCTGAACTTAAACTTCAAGCATCAAAGGACAAGGAAAATACTATAAAAGCTGTCAGAGGGTAAATTTAGTTAACATAGAAATGAATAAAAGTATAAGAAAGAGCCAGTGTAGACACTATTTCAAAAATACTAGGTGTAAAGAAAAATGGGAAAAGGAAGTATTAGCTAAAAGGGGACAAGTTATAAAGGAAGGAAGATTATTTATTAAATGGGAGAGACAACTGGTTAATAAATTATGGAGGAAAACTAATAAAGGGATTAAATATAGGAGAGAAGGGATGAGCCAGAGAAGGTATCTAGGATGAGGGTGAAGGTGTTGACTTGGTGGGACCCAGAGTCCTTGTGACCAGAAGGGAGGGGTGTGGGGAAGTGGAGAGGGAGGTTGGCCTGGGGTTGTGGGTGTTCCATTTCATTCCTGAAGTGGGAAGAGATACCCCTGAAAATAAGGAAAGGACAAAGTTGATGATGCAGTAGGTCATTTATTCATTCCCGCATTGTTTATAAAGTACCTACAGGTACTAGGGACATAGAGTGAACTGAGTGAGGACTCACAGTTCTTGGGGGCTGCAGCAGGGCTGAAATACACCAAAGATTTAAAGAGGAGAAGAAAGAGGAAAGCAGGGACCAGACCATGGGGTGGTGCTTTCCCAAGCATCCTTATTCTGTCAGCTTGACTTCAAAGGTGTGGGCTGCTTTGGCATCACTAACGAGTAGTCCTAGTGAGCTTGGGATTGGGGCACCCGGGGTGGGTGAAACCAAGGGTAGATCCCACCAGAGACGAGCACACTCTTCACCAGCCATTGTCATGACCTGAACTGTGCCTTGCTTTCTCATGCTGCAGTTTTTCTTCTCCAGTGGTTCCATTTGGTGAAATCAGGAGTGACGTGACTGAGATTCCCTTTTCTCAGAGACTCACTCTTTTATTCAAGAAATGTGCAGAGCACCTTCTACATGCCAGGCACCATTGTGGGGGTTATCATGAATTAAGCAGCCATGTCCCCACTTCATGGAGCTCCATTGCAGTGGGGACAGGCAATGAACAATTGGCCTCCAGTGAACATGTAAATTACACGACTGTGATGAGCTAATGTCTTGGGGGCAAAGGAAAACGAACTGGAGCAGGAGCAGAAGCAAGGGGGCCTAAGGCTGCAGGGGCAGGCAGCACCATGAAGGCAGCAGGCAGGTCTCTAGGAGGTGGTATCTGAGCCTTCCAGTCATGCAACGGTCCTGCCTTGCAGCTCTGAGGGAGGCGAGGGCTGTGGGCAGGGGCACTGGCACTGTGCCTCTGAGGTGGCCAGAGCCAGTCCTGTACTGATGGAGGCAGACGGAGTGGCCAGGAGGGCAGCGTGGCTGAGGGGAGAGTATTAGGAGGTGAGGTCTGAGCTTTCTGGAACACACTCTCTTCTTCGGCACCTGGATGAGGCACAGGAAGGTGGCCAGGAGGTAGAGGCCAGGCGCTCACAGCCCAAGGGCACAGACCCTGGTATAGTCCCCGAGGCTGAGGGCCATGCACTTCCCTGGTGGGCCTTCATCTGCTTCCAGGGACTCTGGGCCGAGGGAAGGGGAGTCAGACAGCTGAGGGGAGAGATGAATAAATCGCGAAGAGCAGCCTCTGAGTCAGGGTTTCCAGGGTGATTAAATGACCCAAGGCCCCTGGATCTGGGTGATTGCCTGACCTGCTCTCCTTTTAAACGTGGAGCTGTGTTGGTGAGGATCAAATGTTTCAAGTTTCCAACCCAGCCGAAGACCTGAAAAGAACGAAAGAAAAACACGTAAATCAGCCTTTCTGTATTTCACCTCATAGTAACAGCAGGCCTCCTGAGTCCCAAAGAATCCAGGATCACATAATTAGATCTTGCCAGCGCTTCACACACGGCTGTGTCAGAGGAAGGCCCGACTCCCAGATGGAGAGCTTTGTATGTCTCACAGCGTTACTTCCCGTGGCCTCCAAATGCTGTTAGGATTAACGAGTACATAGTTGAGGGCTGAGAAGATTGTTTTTATTGCGTGTATTTTCTTTCATGCTCTGAAGCCATGAATGCCACAAAGTCTGCTGGTAGAAAATGATTACAGTGTGACATAATTTTTCTCTGCCTTAAGAATGCACAGCAGCTGGATGTGAGCTGCTTGGTGCTGCCTGGTCCACTTGGTATAAAGCGGTGTCCTGGGTCTCCACTTGGGCCGGAATAGCCCAGGACACAAATCACCATTCCCCTGGGGATGTTCATTCTCTCCCAGCGTTTGTTTCATCATATGTATTAAGGAGATGATGCCTTGAAATTACTAACAAGCATAGTAGCCAGATTACTTTTAATGTGGTCCTGTGTTTAGAGGGAACTGTATCTTTTCAGATGGGAGATTTTTACAAATGTTACAACTTTCAGTCTCTAACATCTTTAAGAAGTTTTTGCAGGCAGCAAGGTGGCGAATCCACAGTTGTAAGGCTCCAGTTTTATAAACCTGGAAGCCTGGTGCTTCGACCTGCAGGCACAGCAGCAAATGCAGGCAGATGGCAGCAGAGTGGTGGGCAGCTTCTCCTCCAGTCTGCTGCTGGGAGAAATGTCTGCTGCTTTCTTCCTGCAGTTGTCCCCAGCCAAGGCAGCTCTCACATGCTCAGCCCTCACTCAGCAGGGTTGTATACCTGGTATGGAAACCAAGGACCAGCCAGGCCAGTTCAGGGGTCAAGAATAAGTAGAGTCAAGCTTGATCAGCTTGCATGCAGTGGTGCTTAATAATTCAGGGGACATCTTGAGGCTTCACTGAGATGCTTTCACAGGCTTTACTTTTATGAGCATTTTAAACAATATTTCAAAACCATATTTTCAAACATTTTGTGAGTGCTTCAGCTTATCACAGCAGAGAAAATTACAGCAGGAGTCCCCAACCCCCAGGCCACAGATCAATTCCACACTGTGCCCTGTTAGGAACTGGGCCACACAGCAGGTCGTGAGTGGTGAGTGAGCAAGGAAAACTTCATCTGTATTTACAGCTGCTCCTTAATGCTTGTGTTACTGCCTGAGCTCCACCACCTGTCAGATTAGCACGACATTAGATCCTCATAGGAGCACAAACCCTTCTGTACATTTGAGGGATCTAAGTTGCATGCTCCTTATGAGAATCTAATGCCTGATGATCTGACACTGTCTCCCATCACCTCTAGACGGGACTGTCTAGTTGCAGGAAAACAAGCTCGGGGCTCCCACTGATTCTATATTATGGTGAGTTGTATACTTATTCACTGTATATTACAATGCAGTAATAATAGAAATAAAGTACACAATAAATGTAATACACTTGAATCATCCCAAAACCATGCCCCTGCCCCAGTCTGTGGAAAAACTCTTCCTTGAAGCCGATCCTTGGCATCAGAATGGTTGAGACCACTGCTTGGTGTAGGGCCCCCGATCCCCTGTGCTTTGGAAGTTAAGAATTCATTTTCAGGGTTTCTTGGCCTGTTTCTCCGTCTGTGAAGCGGCCAGGTCTAGAGAAACTTCAGAGAGAGGCTGTGAGTGCTGGAGGAAGGAGCCTGAGACGAGTGTGCACTGCAGCGGCCTGGCAGACCTGGCAGGTTACAAACTAACCTTTCAACCCGCTCTCTCTCCAACCCCGCCTCCAGCTGCCCACTCTGCAGCCCAGGCTCAGGACCGGCCAACCGCCACCGTGTCACCCCTGCGCACTCAGAACTCTCCATCCCGCCTGCCTGCCACCAGCCTCAGGCCCCACTCAGTGGTGTCCCCGCAACACAGCCACCAGTCCCCAGTGCAGATGTGTCCACGGCCGGCCATCCCCCTCATGTCAGCAGCATCAGCCATCACACCTCCCAACGTCAGCGCCGCCAACCTCAACGGGGAGGCTGGAGGGGGGCCCATCGGTGGTCTGTCCACATCTAGCCCCACCAACATGGGATGCAAACTAGACGAGAAGAAAAGTGAAAAGGTAAGAAGCCCTCCCGGGACGAGCCCAGGGCTCAAGGCCAGCTGCTTGCTGTAACTCTTTGGCACTAGATGGCAGTGGCATTTTGTGCAACTGAAGCTTGAATGTTGGCACCAAGTACCTGCCCCTAGATGAACCAGGCACGTGACAGAGGGAGCTGAACCACCAGAGCAGCTGGTTGGAGAAAAATCAGGCAGGCCTCAGGTGCTGGCTGGGCCAGTGCAAGTCCAGCTACAGTTCTCATGCAAATCAGAAAAGGTGTCCCCTCCTGAAAATGCCTTAGTTCCATCTGTTGTAAAATCATTGTAATATTTGTTAGACTGAGATATTTATTGTCACGTGCTGGGATAGTGTAATAATAAATATACAAATCTACATGTGCAGTGTGAACAGCACCTACTCCCTTCAATATGTCATCCTTGTGCAGTCCACAACCTGTTAAACCATATGGGACAGGCCTATTTCCTGAGGAGCAATGAGAAAGAACAGGAGAATGCTGACCTGAGAGCTGGTATGCATAGCATTTTTAGCTATTATTTTAGTCATTAAGGGCTGATTTCATAAAGGGCAATCTCAGTCGAACAAACTTGCTCCAGTTGCCACCCAGCTAGATATTAGATTAACCAGGATGGGAAGCCAGACTTCTAAATCAGTGCTGTCCAGCAGAAACATAATGCAAGCCACAAATCTAATTTTAAATTTTCTAGTAGCTACATTTTTAAAAGGTAAAACTGATTTTAAAATAAATTTAAAAGGTGAAATTCATTTTGATAGCCTATTCTATTAAGCCCAATATCCGGCATATTATTGTTTCAACATGTAATCTGTATTTTAAAATAGTTGATGAGATATTTTACTATTTTTTATTACATGAAGTTTTTGGAAGCCCATATGAAATCCAGTAAGCAATTCTCCAGGGCTCAGGGCCCACGTACTGCCTGAGGCTGTATCCCTAGGGCGTTGGACTGGGTCCTGGGCTAGGAGCCACTCTGAATTGGCTTTGCTGCCTGAACAGGTTAGGGATTATTCTCTCTTGGCCTGACTGATTCTGTGAATCTTTTGACATCTTTCCATATGAAATCAGTCTTTGGATCGGGACTTCTTAGCCAGGCCTTAGATGGACACGCTGGACACTAGATGGTGTGTTTTAGGTAGGGACAGCCTCTCCCTCTTTCTCGAGGACATTGTCAAACCCAGCGCTGACTCGGCAGGCTCTCTGCCCATCACCCTGGAGGCAGGTCCTGCTCCTCCATCCTCAACAAGAGCTGGGAATGCTGCAGACATGAGCCATGCCAGATTCTGCAGGGCCTCAGCACTTCCTGTGTGATTCAGTCCAGAGTGATGGTTGTCCCCATGCTGACTGGTGTGGCAGAGGTGCTCTCAGCCTGCAAAGCTCAGATCTGCTCCAGCCTAACAGGGCACCTGGCATGAAGGGCAGTTGGTGCTCTGTATTTTGCGTCTATCTGTTTGAAGATCAGTTCAGTCTTGAATCTGTTGCTTTCCACCAGCACTGGTTAGGAGATGTGGCTAGGTCTCATCAGGAGGGCGAGGTGGGATTCACGGTCTTACCCTCTCACTTAAACATCCTTCCTTCTTCCGAGCTGCTCAGGAAAAACCAGTGGGCACACTTGGAAAGAAGGGACCATAATAGTTCCTTAAGCATTTCTAGTTATTTGCCCAAGAATTCTCTATATCTAGTTTGTGAAGCAGATGCGACTGGCTTCGATACGACCATTGCTGAGTGGGTTTCTGTGACACTGAGTCCTGTAGGAATCTACATGGAGGACAATGCTGTTCCCCATCATCAGCCACCTAAGTGTGGAACTAATGAACACCAGCTGGATCTGCTCCCACCCTGCTTGTTAGACATTTTGCAAATATTTTGCTTTCACTTAAGGTTTATGCCCTCTAACAGTTGTGCTATATCAGCAAAGAACACTTGAGTCCAGAGGACATCCCACCATCTGTCTTGATAAAAGGCATCATGCAGGGACACCCCGCCTCAGTGGAAAGCTGCGCATACAGTGGCTCAGCCTCCTCCTCCCCTGACAGCTCCCGAGTCTCCATGGGCAGTGGAAGTGCACAGGCCACGCTTGGGGCTGGGCACATGCTATAGACACACAGGGAGCAGTCCACTCTGTGCTCCAGGTAGGAGGGGAAGTGGTCTTTGTGAAGCCGTGTGAGCTTGTGTCCAGAGGTCCAGCAAACCCCAGCAGTGAAGCACGTCACCCTCCCACACATTTTGTGTGCTTTTCATTCCCACCTCTCATAACCAACAAGACAGCACTGGTCTACAAAACCACCTGTGAACATTTTTCCCGTCTGTGTTCCCATTGAATTTCTCCTAATTTGCATCAAGACCCAAAGCATTTACAGCTGCCATTTGTAACAAAAGAGCAGAGATGATGGTCATTTCAGTCCGATGCTCAGAAGCAAGTGAGCCTGTGTGACTCACACCAGGCAGGCTGGGCTGGGCTAGGGGGCCGGGGTGAGCACACTCCTTGGAGGCCACTTCCTATGCCCCACCCCACCATGACTACCCTGAACAAGCTTCCCAACTTTGGGCAACTCGGTCATAGATGTGCACATGTCTAATTATGGCAAATGTTTTTTTTTTTTTAAGCATTTGGCAGTATTCTCAAGTCTGTTTCTGTTATATTTTCTTTGGGAAAAGACAATGAGCTCCTGGCTCCCACGTCCACCGAGACACACACCTAAGTGCAGTGCAGTTTCCTAGCGCTAATTTTCACCCAGGCCCTTCCTTCCATGTACCAGAGAGAAGTCGGGGTTGATGCAGCTCCTGGGTGCTATAGAGTAGGAAGTAATTTTTTCCTAGGAACATGGGAGTTTTATGAGCCATATCCATGGGTGTGGAGAAGGAAGAGGCCCCAAAACCAGCTCTATGTTGTATGGTGTCAGTGGCTATGGTCACGTTCTCAAGAAACTGGTCCCCTAGAGAGTGGTCCCTGTGAGGCTGGTATCTGGGAGGCTGGTACCTAGGAGGCTGGTCCTGGGAGGCTGGTCCCAGGAGGCTGGTCCCAGGAGGCTGGTCCCCTGCAGGCTGGTGCTCTGCTACTATATCCAGGAGGATTACGCCTTTGAGCTCTGCTCCCTACATGGCCCAGTGAGGTGTGAAGGCCTCCAGGAATAATGGAAGTGCAGACAGAGTGGCAGTTCTTTCCACAGACCGAGTCCTGAGCCAGGGCTCCTCTCTGGGCCCAGGCATCTGCCAGCCTATGCAGGAACCTCTCCAGCCTACTCACCCAGGTCTCTTCCTGCCCGCCTGCCTGATCATATTGCTCCCTGCAGGGCCTGCCCTGTGGCCAGGTCCCCAGCACCCACAAATTACACAGTAGAACTCAAATCTGCTTTTAAAAGGTGGTCTGCAGGATTTAAGTTATTCTTTTGCACTTAAAAATGAATTTTGTGCTTTCAACAATCATGGAACACTTTCTATTATGTCTATCCATGACAGATTTCTCATTTTGAAAATGTATGAGCACATCAGCACCAGGTGATATGAACCTTCAGGGTACCTAAGTCCAGGGGAGAGTTATCCGGAAGAGAAGGGTGTCAATGCCTGCCAATGGGCTGTGTGCAGTCGGCATCCCTGACTACCTGGCTGACTGTCACTTAACTCGCTTACTTGTGTCCAAAACCGTGACTCATCTGTGTATTGCAAGGAGTGTGAGGATGTACCTGGCAGAGCGCAGCCACATGGTTCATAGTGATAGAAGGGTTAACCCTGGCCTGGAGGGGCCAGAGTGTAGTACAGGTAAATAAGCGATTCATGGTAGGAGAGAGTAGGTGACAGACCTGCATGTGGGAACAGAGGGTCACCAAGAAAGGGGCCTGGTCAGCCTAGGTCAGGGGAGGCTTCTGGGGCACAGGTGGGAGATCCTCGGCTGAGGGCCAGCCTGAGCAGAGGCCAGAGGACGTGGCCCAAAGGTGAGGGCCAGGGATGAGAGAGGTAGCAGGTGGCCCTGGGAGGGTCTTGTTGCCAGCTGCTCAGCACTGAGAAATCTACTGGGCACTGGGCAGGAGGGTGTCATGGAAGTCCTGAGCATGGGACATGAGTGGTGCTCCTTGCTTCCTCCGGGTTCTGAGCCCCTCGCTGTCCCTGGGCAGTTGACCAAGTTCACACTGTGAGAGTGCTCCTGCCGCTGCCTGACTTCCCTGGATCCCTCTCCTGGGTGCTGAGGTTCCCCAAGGCTCTACGGCAGCATTCTTCAAATGGTCAGTCCAGTGGATTGGGACCCGCATTTTTATTTAGATTGGATGGGATAAACAGAATGAAACAGAGTAGGTGAGAACTTCATGCTGAGCACACAGTAGTGACGGTATACTGGGGGAGTTTCTGTGTTGTTGTGTGGGGGGTCCTGACATAAAACTTAATTCCAAAACATCTCAAAGCCTTGGGTTGACAGCCCCTGCTCAAAGAAGGCACCTGGTGATGTTTGTAGACTAAAGAGAATTGGAAAAACTGCTACCAGTAAGTTTTCACTCCCACGACTTATGGGAAATTCTTTATAGGTCAGAAAAAAAAAGTTAACTTTCTCTTTATGTGTCTGATAGTTTTAGTTTCAGTGAGTAATAGAATATTGAAACTTGAAAGGGCCTTGAAAGATGTTTTATATTAAAGCTCTCCATTTTCCATGATGTTCCTGAGGCTCAGAGACCTTGAGAGGCTTGCGTGGGGCCACACAGCATCAGCAGTGGAGCTGGCACAGGAATGCTGGCCTCCTGCCTCCTGTGTCAGGTCCAAGTGCTGACTGTGGTGACCTCCCCAGTCCCTGGGAGGCCATGGCCTGTCCAAGAGTCCCACCATGAGATGTCCAGGGGAGCGGCTGCCAGGAGACCATAAGGTTGGCCTTGGGCGGAGAATGGGCCCTAGGTGTCTGCCTTCTGGATCCACATTGGACTCAACCACAGCTGGAACCCGTGTGACAGTAAATCACTTACAAAGTCCATGTGGATGGCATGACCTACATAATCAAGACTCTGCAAACCCAATTTGGTCTGCAAGGAACAGAGGACCTGACAGAGTAACCCATAATGACAACAGTAAGGCCTGGCCTTCAGCATGGAGGCTGTGGGACACATGTATGCACCCACCCATTACATATATGTATATCTCATACATATGGCACGTACACTTATGATAT
Organism: Cebus imitator; assembly: GCF_001604975.1. Classification (NCBI taxonomy): domain Eukaryota; kingdom Metazoa; phylum Chordata; class Mammalia; order Primates; family Cebidae; genus Cebus; species Cebus imitator. The sequence continues at coordinate 4,814,652 of NW_016107446.1, forward strand.
TATATAGGATTATGATTATATTTTTAATGAAAAACCAGGAACATCCAATCTGAAGAAATCTTGAGGATAAAGCTCTTTTGAGTAGCCAGGCAGCTCTCGCTAAAGTGGAGAATTGCTGGCTTATAAATGTGTTTCCTGTCAAGTGGAGGCTCCCTGCCATAGGCAGACCTGTACTCATCTATCCCACTTCTGCTGACAGGCAGCCTGGGAAGCCAGCCTCTGCCAGCCCTCATCCCAGCTTCTCCAGGGTTACCAGCGCCGTTCACTTCCAAAGTGACAGCTACATTGCTGGCACAGGCTGGCCACGTGCTCCCACCAGCCAGGGTCGGGAGGGGCCTGCTGCCACCTGCAGACACTGGCATCAGAGGTAGAAGGAACTGGATGTGACCTCACCCAGAACTGAACTCACCCACGTGGGAACCACCATGCAGGCCTTAGAGGAGACCTGCCACCCAGCCTGCTCACGGAGTCCCTCAACCCATGCTCTTTCTTCAGGTGCAGCCACAGCCTGAAGCACCCCTGGGCTCCCAGGCCCATGAGGGGTCTTGGGAACTTCAAGCCTGCCCTACAGCAAAGTCACTGAAGAGTGTGACTGTCCACCATGGGCCATGGAAACCACCTCCACCCTGGCCACTCGTGCCTGGCAGCTCTGCTGGCCAGGCATTGGCTGGGCAGAAGGGCTTGCAGAGTCAGCCCCATGTGGCTGAGAGTACCAGCTACTCATGGCCTCTTCCTGATCCCCCACTGTCAGGCTGCCTTCCGAGGGATAAGGGGAGCCAGTGGGGCTGAAAACGAACCCATCCTGAAAGCATGAATCCCAGCTGCCAAACGACAACATTCTGAAGTTTTCCAGGCAGCCTCTTTTGGAAGGTGTATGTGGCTGGAACATCACTTCCCTGATGACAGGGGTGGCAACCTGTTTCTCTAAGTTAGGAATGTCCCATCAGAGCACAGGCCCTGTGTAGGGCAGGGAAGTGGCCCAGCCTGGTCTGAGCAAAGGTCAGTGGTGGCCTAGAGGCTTCTCTTGTTATCTGCACCCTCCCAGGACAGCAAGTGAAGCTGGCTGCCCCCAGTTCTCCTGTGGAAACTCCGTGGCCTCTACATTGGGATGAAACTTCTGGATGTCAGCATGGTTGTGAGCGCCGGTAACCTTTCAGGGTACAGTGTGGACATGAAGTCTAGAGAGGCAAGGTGACCTGCCACAGGCCACACAAGTACAACACTGGGAATGCGATCAGGCTCCGTGATACCCACAAGTGCTCACTCCCTGTTCTCTGCTACTACTGGTCAGCTTCTCCTCTGCGGAGAAGAACTGAACCTTCAGGAAGTGGCAGGGACAAGGGAAGGAGCAGGAGCCACAGTCATCTCAACAGTGAGTAAGCTTGAATTTGGAGAAGGAATGCACAGTGGATTAATCAGCATGGAGGCTGGACCTGGAGTCGGCTGCCTAGTGTGAATCAGGTCTCCTGTTTACCAACTGTGTGACTTCAGGAAAGCTCCTCCACCTTCCTCAGTTTCTACATCTCTGAAATGAGGATGATAGCACCTACCACCCTGTGTTGTTGGGAGGAGTACATTTATTTAGTTTGATGAAAGCATACCATAGTACTTAGGACAAAAATATTAGAAATGATTATTAAGAATTTGACAGTTAATTGAAGTCTGGATCCCAGAAGAATTATATGATCCAGACAGATGTAAAACTTACATCCCTGAAGCTTTTGTGAAAGGTCAAATGGGGTGTTTAATTTTGTAATTAAAAAAAATTATATATAATATATGGATGTATATGCTTATCCATCACCAAATTGAGAGATGCAGGCTACTCAGAAGGGAGCCCTAATTGGATGGTGCAAGCTGTGTGTGAAATGGTATTTATTCATCTCCTCAACCCCTGGAGATTCCATTTCCTGATTCACTTATCCTATGTCCACCAACAAACACAAACACAAACAGATGTTTAAGATTTCAGTTTTATAACTTACCTATAGCCTGAACAATGAAGAGAACTCAAGAAAACTATTATTCAGAAGTAGGGTTTCAACCGCAAAGCATTAAAACCAAAATCCATTTTAAAAATAATAATACACTTTAGAAAAGGAAAAGGATTTGTGAGTCATGTGTAATAATTGTGGGGGTTCTGCCACCCTCCCCAAATGGCACTGACTAATAACACATAACTAATCAGGATTACTGTGGATCCTACACTCTAGAGCAACATGAGCCGGGCAAGCAAGCAGTGCCTGTGACAGTGTGGCTGGGGCGGGCGATGCACACACTGCATGGTCAGGAGCCTCTGGCGCAACTCGATTTCTCACGTCAAGTCTAGATTCTGTTCTGCAAAATTCTGCCGCTGTGACTGCCTTCTTTTTCAACGGATATATTCTCACGCTGCTTTCAAAGACATGGGATTTTTTTTCCAGTTGTCTATGCCCAGAAAAACTCAGTGATGGCATCAGTTCAAAAGAAAAGCAAGCACATACCCCATAAACTACATCAGAAGGTAATGCCCACACGTTGGACCCAGCTGTCTGTCCCTCCCAGAAGGCAACAAAGTCAGCATGGCGTGGCATCTCTGAACATTCCACAGCACTTGCCAGTGCTTTCCATTTTGGTCCCACAACTGAGGGCAATGCCAAGAGAGAACAGAGAGTGCTGGGTCAGTATTCTGTTTGTCGTGGTTTTATTTTTTTTTTTTTTTTCGGCACTCAGACCATGTGATGGGGGAGCCAGGGAGGGTACTCTGTCACCTCAAGGGATTAAGACAGCTTCATACCATCATCTCCCTCTAAGGGAAGCCACTCCTGGGACAGATTGGTTTTTATTTGCCTGATAAGTTATGTGCTTGCTTAGTAATTCCTTCCAGGCCACATCTTAATAAATTACAGTACACATTTGTATGTAGCATAAGAATGAAACTCATTACTCTTTTCAGAGGATTCACACTCTATCTAGATCTCAAATAGAACCAATAGGTCAACTTCATGAAGATGTTATTGCTATAGTATTTCTTTGTAAGACCAGTAGAAAGGCTAGATTTATGGTTTCATCACCTGCCTTCTAACTCTTATTTGTTCTCTCCTTTACTTTAAGGTCACCTTACAACTCCCCTAGACTTTAGTTTGTTTAGTGTTAAAATGGAAATAATGTCTTTTTCTACTCATGGAAATATTGTGAAAATTAATTATTGGTTTGTTTCAGTCAGGAGACTGCCGAGAAACAGAACCAGCAGGGGTGGGGGTGGAGGAAGAGAGAGAGATAATTATTTATTTTAAGGAATTATGTGATCATGGAGGCTAGCAAGTCTGAAATCTGTGGGGCACCCCAGTCAGGAGTTGATGTGCAGTCTTGAGGCAAAAAACCATTGTCCACAGGATGCCTCTGATTGCTCTTAAGGACTTCAGCTGATTGGGCAAGGCCCACCCACATTATCAAGGCATGAGCGTTCAGTAATCTCCTTTACTTAAAGTCAACTGGCAGTAGATGTTAACACATTTGCAAAATACCTTCATAACAACATCTAGATTAGTGTTTGCCCAAACAACTGGGTGCCTACCTAGCGACACTAACGTAAAACTCACCATCGCCACCCACCCTTTGTCAGCTTGACATCTCCCTAAACTGTAAGTTTCCACATGAAGACAAAAGCGAAGTCGTGCTGCTGCCTAACACGCTGCAACAAGCCTGAGTACACCAGCAGTGCTCACACCCTTCCCAGAAGACGATTCAGAGTCTCTGAGGGATGCTTCCTCTTCTCCTTTATATCCTGAATTTAAATACTATCATATAATAATCACATATATAAAAGTCAGTATAACTTAAAGATACTGCTTCGTTGAGATAAGAAAGAGAATAAAACAAAGATACTGCTTAATATACACATTCACACAGATATAGTCAAAACAGCATAGGAGGAAATACTTACAACAATTACAATCCTCATTTCTGTTAACTGTTCACATGGTCATGACTGGTATTTATAATTGCTTTGTCTACTATCCAATCTGTATTCCCCTTCCCTTCAGAAAGCACCTCAGGGGACATGGAATCTTGATGGGATGACCCAAACCTTCACTCCTGAAGGGTCTGGGCCATTTGTAGTCCTGTCTGGTTTGGGTGGTTGTAGTTTCTCATTGACCTCAATCACAGGGCATTATGATTGAGAGCATGCTACAAGATACCCTTAGGGATCTCCTGTATTCCAGACATGCTCTTGCCCACATCCACTATGGAGTGCAGTCCAGTTTCCTGCGGTGCTCAGGATCCATCACCCCAGCCAGCACAGTAGTTCCTGTCTTTGCCTTTGACTCGGAGGCACAAGGATCCCAAAGTGGCTGGGTGGCAGTCTTAACTTCCAGCTCAATGGAATCATTGTTGTATTTCCTTATAGCAGCATTCCTCCCCCTGGAACTAAGACCCCTAAATTAGTAGAGCATAATGTTGTGAGAACAAGAAGCAAACATTTTGCTAGTGGGTCACTAGGGGTCATATTGAGTAGTGCCACTCCCATTTCTGCCCCCTGATTCGTGGGTCCATGAGTCCTGGCTATAGGAGAAATAGCACCATATATTGGATGCTGATTCAGAGCATACCCAGCCCTCTGGAGGGTATTGCCGCAGCCCTGCAAGGGACTGTCACCCAGATGGTGCTGTTACTGAGTCTTCAAAAGTTCATTTGATCATTCTATCAAGCCAGCTGCCAGCACAATGGGGAACATGGTAGAGCCAGTGAGTTCCGTGAGCACAAGTTCATTGCTGCACTTTGTTTGCTATGGATTGAGCTCCTCAACCACAAACAGCACTGTGTGGAATACTGTGATGGTGGCGAAGGCATTCTGAAGTCCGTGGATATTCACTTTGGCAGAAGCATTGTGTGCAGGGAAGACAAATCCATATCTAGACTGAACGGTGTCTGTTCCAGTAAGGACAAAACACTACTGCCCCATCCTTGATGGAAGTGGTCCAAGGTAGCCACCCTGCCCCCAGGTGGCTGCTGAGCATCCTAGGGAATAACACCATTTTGAGGACTCACTGTTGTTCTTTGCTGCTGGTGGATTGGACACAGTGGTGGCCGTAGCCAGGTTGGCTTTGGTGAGTGGAAATCCATGGTGCTGAGCCCATGCATCACCTCCATCCACAGTGGCCACTCTGTTCATGGGCCCACTGAGCAATGACAGAAATGGCTGAAGAAAGTGGCTCAGTCATTGACTGCACTCCACAGAATCCCATCCATGAAATTACTAAAGTCCTCCTCTGCTGAGGTCACCCTTTGGTGAGCATTTAAGTGGGACACAAATTTCACCACATGTTTTCCCATTCAAAGAGGCCTTTTCACATGTGCTTTTCCAATTTCCTTGTCACCAATTTTCCAATTATGTTTCTTGTAAGTCCCTGACCAACCAGCCAAACCATCAGCCACAGCCTACGAATCATTAAACAATCAGACTTCTAGCCACTTTTCCTTCCAAGCAAAGTGCACAACCAGGGGCACTCCTCGAAGTTCTGCCCACTGAGAGGCTTTCCCTTCACTGCTTTCCCTCAGGGATGTCCCAGAGAGAAGCTGCAGTGCCACAGCTGCCCACTTTCAGGTGGTGCCTCCATATCTTGCAGAACCATCTGTGAACCAGGCTCGAATCTTATCTTCCTGTGTGATCCTTTGAACTGTCCAGGAGGCCACAGGTGCAGGCTGGGAGAGAGAAGGCAGCATAACAGGAGTGGAGACCATGGGCCTTTAGGGCACTTTCTCATGTAACTTACTGGTGCCTTCAGGACCTGCTCTAGCCCAATCACATATCTGTTCTTCCATTTAGTGATGAAATGCTGCTGTGCCCACCCGGCTTTATGCTTGGTGGGTCAGATAACACCAGTTCCTGGTGGGCAGCTCTGGTTGTATGGTAATTGGTGGCTCGTGGTCAAGCATTTAGTCTCTACCAAGGTTTGGTTGCAGACCGAGAGCTGTCTCTCAGAAAGAGAGTAGTTGTCGTTGGAAGACAGCAAAGCCTTGCTCCAAAATCCTAAAGACCTGTGCTGTGATTCACCTGCCAAAGGCTCCACATAGCATCCCTGTCTGCCACAGTGGTGCCACAGGCACCATTGGGTCTGCTAGGGCAGAGCAGCTTGCACAGCAGCCTGGACCTGTTGCAGAGCCTTTTCCTGTTCCGGGTCCCACTGAAAACTATCGATTTTGGGGGTCACTTGGTAAATGGGCTGAATTAGTATACCCATCTGAGGAGGATGTTGTCTCTAAAAATTCAGAGGCCCACTCAGCTTTTTTATTCTGGCTGTAGGAGGAGCCAGATGCAACCACTTTTTCTCCACCTTACAAGGGGATGTCTCAGTGTGCTGCTATACCACGGAACCCCTAGAAATTTCACTGAGGTAGAAGTCCTCCAAATTTTAATCTATTTCCCATCCTCCAACATACAGGCGTCTTACCAGCAAATCTAGAGTACTTGCTACTTCTTGCTCACTAAGTCCAGTCAGCACAAGGCCATCAATGTCATGAGCCATTATGACATCTTGAGGAAGGCAAAGGTGATCACCATCCCTGAAAACTATATTGTGACACAGAGTTGGAGAATTGATCTACCCCTGAGGTGTGTTACTGGCCTTGCCTGCTGGAAGCAAACTGCTTTCATCTTTATTGACAAAAAATCACTTACCAGATTAATCACTGCATGCCAGTTACCAAGAGGTAGGATGGATTAATTTGCTTAAACAATGAAACCATATTGATATGGCATCTGCAATTGGAGTCATATCTGGTTAAGCTTATGATAATCCACTGTCATTCTCCATGATCCATCTGTCTGGCATAGGCAGATCACCACCGCTGTATCCTTCAAGTCTTTGATGGCGGCACCAATCTCTGCAGTACCTCCAGGAATGTGGTGCTGCTTTTGTTTTACCATTTTCTGAAATAGAGGCAGGTGAGTGGCTTCCACTGGCTTTTCTCACGTAACAGCCCTCGCTCCATAGGTCAGGAAACCAATGTGAGGATTCTGCATGTGCTGAGTATGTCTAAGCCAATTACGCGTTTCAGAACTGGAGAAAACTCACAGGATGGGTTCAGGGCCACACTGGAACCCTTGTGAGAAGGACATGAGATAAAACTGCACTGATCACCTGTGCTCCGTAAACCCTTCCCTGACTGGCAGACCATGGTGACGTTTGGCCCTCGTGAACTTAGGATCAGTTCAGATCCAGTGTCCAGCAGTCCCTGAAAAGTCTGATTATTTTCTTTGCCCTAATGTGCAATCACCCCGTGAGGGTAGATCCTTTGGGGAAGGCTGGGAGAAAGATTAACAGTGTAAGTTTTTGGTAAGGCAGTGGGGTCTTTCCTCAAGAAGACCTAAGCTGTAAATTCAAGGGGTTTGGGGTCTGTAAAGTAGCTCAGGTCTGGGAATTGATTGAGGGTTGCGACTCTGTTATGTGATTCGAGTTACACTTCTGTTCATCAGACCTAGAACTCTTCGGTTTATACAGCTCAAGTAAGAATTTAGTAGACAGCCCATCTATTTCTCTTCTAGAAAAATGATGGACTGCCAGTTACCAGTTGATTACTGCCTTGACTGTGCTGTCTGTTTTGGTAACTTGTCTCATGGTATTACTGCCTGGTTGGCCTTGTCTTTGGTCATTGTGTGCCATCATGTGAGCCCTGCCCTCTTCCTCTGGGGCCTGGTCACTTTCAGGTATTCCATGGCCATAGTTCCCACTGTAAGGTCCAGCCTATGGAGAAGTATGACCCCAGAGCTTTTCAAGAGTGTGAGGACTCCCCCACCAACATTTGTTTCTCACAGTCGTGGTGAAAGGGTGTCCTCTGGACCCTCCTGGGATGGGAGAAAATATTAATTACTTCCAATTTCTGATTATTTTGCAACTTGGTAGCAAACAGAGACACTGGAAACAATGGGGAAGAAGCCATCAGTCCCCAGGCTCACGGAAGAGGAGGTGTTCATGTTTGTTTCTACTGCAGTCGAGCTATCTGAAGCTTTTAACACCTTGGAGAGATCTGGCTGCAAATGTTTGTATTAGGAACATGGAGAAGGATGCCCTGTGACATGGAGAGATGCAAGGGAACTGTCCTTTCTCCCTGTCACAACTCTGATTCCCTGAGCTGGGCTTTCAGGACTCTGACTGCCAGAGGTGGCGTAGACAGGGCAGGGGCAGACATTCAGAGGCTTCTGTTAGGACGAGACAGCTGTACGAAGTGTGCCTGGCAAGAGGTCACCAAGGGAGGAGGAAGAGACTCTCTCGGGAGGGTCTCCAATTCACAGAACATAGCTCTGGAAAGGAGAGCAGATGGCATCTGTGCTGGTAGACCCACCAGCCCCACCCAGCCAGCAGGCCAGGCTGCAGCATTTTTACAGGGGATCATTCAGGTCCTTCTAAAATACCTCCAGGAACAGGAGCTCACCACTTAATGAGGGAGCTTCTCTTATGGCTGGACTGACCTATTATCAAAAGGTTCATACTCTTGTCGAGTAAAATCTACAGAGTCTACAAACAAAGATACACATACATATACAAATACACACACACACACACACACACACACATATACACATATACATACGTCAACACATACACACAAATAACATTCACAAGCAATAACATATTTATGTGCACACATCTACATGAATACACAACATGCATACACATACAAACACGACTACATGTACACATACACATTCTTGTGATATAAAATGTGCACACATGTAAACATGTATACACATATACAGATGCATACACACATGCATGCATAACCTCACATGCATACACATCCTAGAGTTGATCCACTTCTACCAATTCTGCTCCCTCAAAATCGAATTCCTCTTCTAAAAATAGCCCTTCTGATATTGGAAGTCATCTTTCCAAGACTTTTTTTAAAAAGAGATTTTATTTTTAGAGAAAACTTTGGTTCACAGAAAAATTGAGCAGAAAATATAGAAAGTCCTCATATACTCCCTGCTCCCACACATGCACAACCTCAGCTACTATCAGTGGCCTGCACCAAAGTGGTACATGTGTCAGGATTGATGAACCTACCTTGACACATCATTACCCAATGTCCATAGTTTAGGGTTCACTCTTGGTGTAATCCAGTCTATGGGTTTTGACAAATGTATAATGATGTGTGTTCACCATTATAGTATCTTACAGGATAGTTTAACTGCCCTAAAATTCCTCTGTGCTCTGCCTGTTCATCACTTTTTCCCGTCTAACTCCTGGCAACCCCTGACCTTTTTACTGTCTTCATAGATTTACCTTTTCCAGATTGTTATACAGTTGGAATCGTACACAGTGTTGTAGACTTTTTGCATGGGATTGTTTTATTTAGTTGTATGCATTTAACATACAACTTCCATGTCTTCTCATAGATTAGTAGCTCAGTTGTTTTTAGCACTGAATAATATTCCATTGTCCAGATGTCCCACAGTTTATTTATCCATTCTCCTACCGAAGGACATCTTAGTTGCTTCTCAGTTTTGGCAATTAAGAATACAGCCACTATAAAAATCTTGTGCAGGTTTTTATGTGAACGTAAGTTTTCAACTCATTTGGATAAATACCACGAAGGGAGATTGCTAAGAGTATGTAAGAGTATGTGCTGAGATTGGTAAAAGTACGTTTAGTTTTGTAAGAAGCTGTGAACTCTCTTTCAAAGTGGCTGCACCATTTTGCTTTCCTACTAGCAATGAATGAGAGTTCTTGTTTCATATCCTCACCAGCATTCAGTGTTGTCAATGTTTTGGATTTTTGCCATCCTAATAGTTAAATAGTGTTCTCTCATTGTTGTTATAATTTGTAATTCCCTAATAACATCCGTATTAGGCCAGGGACAGGAGCTCATTAGGGAACTGCAAATTATAATAACAATTTCTTGCACTGCTATCAAGAAGCACCTGAAACTGGGTAGTTTATAAAGAAAAGAGGTTTAATTGGCTCATGGTTCTGCAGGCTGTACAGGAAGCATAGCAGCTTCTGCTTCTGGGGAGGCCTCAGGAAGCTTCCAATCATGGCAGAAGACAGAGGGAGCAAGGAGTCTCACGGAGCAGGAGCAGGAGCAAGAGAGAGAGGAGGTGCTGCACACCTTTAAACAATCAGATTTCTTGAAAACTCACTCACTGTCATGAGGAGAGCATCAAGGGGATGGGGCTAAATCATTCACAAGAAGTCTACCTCCATGATCCAATCACCTCCCACCAGACCCCCCCTCCGACACTGGGGATTACAGTTCAACATGAGATCTGCTGGGGACATAGACTCAACCATATCAACACATAATGCTGAGCATCTTTTCTTATGCTTATTTGCCACCTGTACATCTTTTTAATGAGATGTCTGTTTAGATCTTTGCTGAGTTTTTAAGTTTTCTTATTAAGTTTTAAGAGTTCTTTGTATATTTTAGATATATAACATAGTTGTCTTTTGCAAATATTTTTCTCATCCTGTGACTTGTCTTCTCATTCTCTTGACAGTGTCTTTTCCAGAGCACAAATTGTTAATTTTCATGGAGTCCAATTTATTAACTATTTCATAATTGTATCTTTGGTATTTTATCTAAAAAAGCTAAAAAGGCATCACTAAACCTAAGGTCCTCTAGATTCTCTAATATGTTATCTTCTAGGAGTTTTGTAGTTTTGCATTTTACATTTAGGTCCACAATTCATTCTGAGTGTGTGTGTGTGTGTGTGTGTGTGTCTATGTGTGTGTGTGTGTCTGTATGTGTGTATCTATGTGTATGTGTGTCTATGTGTGTATCTATATGTGTGGCATGTCTATACATGTGCATGTATCTATATGTGAGTATGTGTCTTTATGTGTATATATGGGTGTATGTATGTGTCTCTATGTGTCTGTGTATGTCTCCATACTCTGTGAGAGAAAGAAAGAGGCTGCATATTTAAAAGATTAGGCTGAGAACCCTCCTGCTCTGCTTGTGGAAATGTAAAATGGCACAACTACTTGGGATAATAGTTCAGCAATTTTTTAAGAAGTTAAACATGCCACCTATCACTCAGCCATTCCATTCCTAGGAGAAGCAGACCTACACAAAGACATACACAAAGGCTCCAGATCCATGAGGGATCCGGAGCAGCTTTATTTGTGACAGCCTCAGACTGGAAATGGCCGAAATGTCAATCAGTCGATGAATGCATGCACAGATGGTGGCTCAACCCTGCAAGGGGGCACCACCCAGCAAGAAAAAGAAACCAGCCGCTAATACACATAGCAATGGAACGGAAGCACAAAATCAGTCAAGAGCCAGACAGAAAGCAGAACAGCCACTGGAGGGTCCCTTGTCTATAAAACTTTGGAAAATACACACTCACGTTAAGTGACAGAAAGCAACTCGGGGTTTCCTGGAGGCTGGAAGAAGCCTTGGAAGGATGGCAGGATTCAGGGGACTGGGCCCACGGGGAGGGTGGTGGGAAAGCACATCGCCCAGATGCTGGGGCTGCTGCACGGGCATCTGCTCTGTCAAAACTTGTCAAATATATGTGTTTAAAAGTTAAGACAGCACTTTATTTTTAAAAAGAACATAATGTATTTTTAAGTATATAGATTTTAGAGCCAGAAGAAAGGCGAGCATGATTTCCATATCTATTTGAGAAGGAGCATTTGAAGCAGCTTCTCTCTGTTTGATCCCACTGGGCACCTCTCTCCGGATCTGACCGTTCTGCAGTCCCCTGGCAGCAGTCAAGACAGGCCACCATGTGGAGGAACAGAGCCAGGCTGAGCACCCTCCGCACCCATTCACGTCCCACGCAGACCTCACCTGCCCATAACAAGCTGTACCAACACCCCAGCGCGCAGGCCTGTGAACATGCTCCAACTCCATGCGGGCTGCAGGGGCAGAGGCCGAGAGACCCTGGAGGGCCTCCTCAGAGCAGGAAACATTTCAGCCCTGAAGTGACACACATCACATTTGCCCACAAAGATTCCCACAACTCATTAATCACAACCACCTAGATACAGTTGTGCGTCACTTAACGAAGGGGATGTGTTCTGAGAAATGAGTTGTCAGTTTTGTCTTGTGAATGTCACAGAGTGGACTCACACAAACCTAGATGGCACAGCCTATGACATAGCTAGGCTGTGTGGTGTAGCCTCTGCTCCTGGGCTAAAACCTGCACAGCATGTGACTGTGTTGAATACTGTGGGCAACTGTAACACAGCAGCAAATACTGTGTGTCTGAACATAGCTAAAGATAGGAAGGGGAATGTGTTGCATGTTATGTTAATGAGGGCTGCGACATCACTAGGCAACAGGAATTTTTTTCAGTTTCTTCATCATCCTCTAAGACCTCTACTCTGGTCGGTCATTGACCAAAGTATCCTTATGTAACACATTATGTTACTTGGTCCTACCGGATCCCAGAGCGGGCAGGAAGCAAAATGTTTCCGTGTGCCTGCCAAGAAGCCAGCACAAACAATGACCAGTCAGTATAAGAGAGAAGTTAGGTTGGGCATGGTGGCTCAGCCTTGTAATTCCAGCACTTTAGGAGGCTGAGACAGGTGGATCATTTGAGGTCAGGAGTTCAAGACCAGCCTGGCCAACATGGTGAAACCCCGTCTCTACTAAAAATACAAAAATTAGCCGGGTATGGTGGTGGGCAACTGTAATCCCAGCTTCTGAGGAGGCTGAGTCAGGTTAATCCCTTGAGCCTGGGAGGCGGAGTTTGCAGTGAGCCAAGGTCACATCACTGCACTCCAGCCTGGGCAACAAAGCAAGACTCCATCTCAAAAAAAAAAAGTTAAATTCAGAGCTTCTTCTCATGCTGAGGTTTTTAACCCTCTACAGCTTTGATACTGGAATTGCCTCCCCACTTAGTGCCAGTCTCCTGGAACTACCAGATGCATGTCAAGCTCAAGGTCTTTTAAAGGGTCCCAGCCACCGGTCTTGGCTCAGGAGGCTATGGGAGTAGGACCAGGGCTGCAGGCTGAGGACACAGGCTGTGCAGGGCCTGTGGTGTGGCTTTGCACCTTGTAGCCCACACCATGCCTTTCTCCTCCACCCCAAGAGTCCAGGCCCCTGCAGCATTCCATGTGCTTACACAGCATATTCCTTCTGTGCATTATGTACTATCCCAGAATATTCATGAATGGGTGAGAATTTATCAGGAGGGAAGGGCCTGGATCTAACTAATCCTTAAAGACACCACCTCACTCACTGTGTCCTCCACTCTGCATCCTGGGGTGTCTGGCATAGGGCTGGGCCCCTGTGGCCCCTTATCAGCCCCAGTGCTTTGCTTTGGGGCCAGAACAGCCTGCCTGGCCTGCTTCTTTTCCATGCATGGATCCGCTGCTCTGTCGAGGAAGAGTTTGACAGTAATGCCTGTTGTGCAGGGGCCACAGTGATGTGTGCTGTGGCATGGTCTTCTGTGGCCTAATTTCATCAGAGCACAAAACTTAGGCTGCCTAGAAAATAAGTTACTGTGTCCTCTGTGTGTAACTTCTCCTAGGTGGGCCAGCAGTGGGAGCTGGGCCCCAGTGGCTCAGAGTGACATCAAAGCACTGATCTTGTGTGCTTCTGATTAAGGGCAAATTCGAAAGCTCCAGAAACCCAACAAGCAAATAGTAATAAGGCTGGCAGAATGCTGAAAAGCTTAACCGTTATGTTTTTGCTGGGCAAAAGGTCTGACAGATCTCCTGAAGAAAAGCCAGAAAACTGCTTTTACTCAGGAGGTAGATCGGAATTTTTTCCAGCTGTTGGTTATGTGTGCAGTTTAGGGCCAGGCGTCTGTCCACTGCAATCACAGACGACCTCAGACATTCTTCTGTGGGGGATCTGGTCCTGGAGAGCAGTGTTCTCAGAGTACTTTCCAGAACATGTGAGCTGTTAAATGAACCTATGAGCGGATGTGCTTGATCCTACGAGCTGGAATTACTTAGTGTTGACCATTTTACTATTTGTGCATCCTGTTTGAGGGTTAGCTGAGCCCGTCCTGGTGTTGGTCAAGCACTGAGCTGTCTTGTGGCTAATGACAAATCCACCTTCTCAACGACAAGGATTCCTTGTCCTCTCTGGGGTGGCAGGGCGCTGTCTCCTCACCAAAGGCTCCAGGGATCTCACCACAAAAAGAGATGAGATTACTTTGGAATGATTTATTTCCTCATCAGTAAGTGACAGGAGTTAGAAGGATGACCCACAGCACCCTGCAGCTCTAGCCATGTGTGAATCCATGCTTGCATTTTGGGTAGACTCCCGTGCCATCTGTAAGATCATCTTTTACAGTTTTGCTGAATCTCAACAAATCCCTGGAAGCACCTTGTCAATCGTTGGTTATCAGAATTTGCCGTTCTTTATTGCACATCTGGGGAGACATCAGTTGCCCTCTGGTCATTCATTTATTTTTTTATCCATTGACTTAACAAAATATTTGTGGAGCACCCACTTTGGGACAAGCCCTGGCCTACTGCTCTAGGCCAGAGCTGAACAAGGTGGTCTGGAGGAGGATAGGGAATTACACCAATCTCCCTGGGCTGGCTCTGATAGTGCCATGTGTGGGGTGCCTGGAAACCAAGAGACAGGGCTCCTGATGATGCCCAGAGCATTTCGGTGAGGCTGGGAGGGGACTTTAGGCCGAGGCGTGAAGGTGTGTGTGGCTTGCTTGCTGCGGCCTGGGCTGGTGGGGGATGGGTCATCACATAAGTAGCACAGCCAGAGGTGTAGACATGCAGGAAGTAGAGGCCTCGGCCCAGCCACCCCTGTTCCACAGGCCACAGATTAGAAATGCCCTTTACAGGGAAGTCAGCTTCAAAGGACGCTGACATTTCATTCCTCCCCCTTCACGATAAGAAATCGCTTCTGTTGCCTGAGGCAGAATTAGTCCATTTTCACACTGCTGTAAAGAAATACCAGAGACTAGGCTGGGTGCAGAGGCTCACGCCTATAATCCCAGCACTTTGGGAGACCAAGGCGGGCAGATCACTTGAGAGTTCAAGACTAGCCCGGCCAACATGGTAAAACCCCATCTCCACTAAAAACACAAAAATTAGTTGGGTTTGGTGGTGGGTGCCTATAATCCCAGCTACTCAGGAGGCTGAGGCAGGAGAATGGCTTGAACCCAGAGGGTGGAGGTTGCAGTGAGGCAAGACCGCTCCACGGCACTCCAGCCTGAGCAACAGTGTGAGACTGCTTTAAAAAAAGAAAAGAAAAGAAAAGAATACCTGAGACTGGGTAATGTATAAAGGAAAGAGGTTTGATTGACTCACAGTTTCACCTGGGGAGGCCTCAGGAAACTTAGAATCATGGTGGAAGGCAAAGGGGAAGGAAGCACCTTCTTCCCAAGGCGGCAGGAGAGAGAAGAGAAAGTGAAGGGGAAAGAGCCCTCATAAAACCATCGGCTCTCACAAGAACTCACTCATTATCACGGGAACAGCATGGGAAAAACTGCCTCTATGATCCAGTCCTCTCCCTCCTTGACACGTGGGGATTATAATGCTAGATGAGATTTGGGTGGGAACACAAGAGCCAAACCCTATCAGTCAGTGGCAAAATGTATTATTGCAGCAGCTCATGCAGACCCAGACACCATTCTATTTAAGGGGTGAGGACGTTGCTTTGCAAGCCACCTGCTCTAGGACACATGCTGGGGTGGGATTTAAGTCTCTTTCTTTTCCACTCACCCCCTTGCTGTCTCAGCCTCACATACTCAGTAAGGTGGTCCCAAAAGCTTAGCCATGGGACACAGACTAATGCACAGCCCTGGATAGCTTGTCCTGCCTTTTTGCATGGGGCATGTCTTGTTAAGCTTTTTCCACACCCTCTTTGCTGAGACTATGCAGACACAGGGAGAGCAGATGCCTGGCAGTTCTGTAGAAGGCAGGGGCTGTGTGGACAGCAGTTCATGTAACTTGGTCTGAAGCAGGCCATTTTCCTATATGGTTATATTGGTAATTCAGGGAGGAGCACAGTCCTGGGTCCCCTGCATTGTGTGGCCCTGACCCTGTAGCAGTGTGCACCTGGATTCTGATATCTCGGCTTGTTTCACATTCCCATCCTAATTATTTTAATGTGATTAACAACCACCTGTGACCTCATAGCGGCAGCTCCTTATAGAAATGGAGGAGCAGTCGCCAGTTAAAAATCAGACAGAGATTAAAGCCCAACTCAGGGCATTTATGCAAGGAGGTGCAGCCTGGTCAGGGTCTGGGCTGCTCCAGCAAGACAGTGGTAGGAGAGGACCCAGCCAGGGGCCCCTCGGGCCCTCCTCACCTGCACTCTTGGTGGTCTCAGGCCAGTGTGTAGCCAGGGTGTCCTGGAAGTAGTCTTCCTTAAGAAGCACAGAAAGAGGAAACCCAAACCATCCTGTAGAGCTTTGGGGTTTCCCAGTAAGACTTGGCAAGCCAGCAGCCAGCAGGAAGGGTTTGTGGAAAGAAGAGTTTTGATTCATGGCGGCTGCCTCAGAAACCCTGATCCAACCAATGAACCACCTGCAGCTGCTTTCTGGTTGGATGAAGCAATTTCCATCCATCTGTTTCATTAAAAAAAAAAAAATTCAGGAAGTATGTGAGCTTGCCATACCTGACTAAATAATAGTGTGTTTAATCTTTCCTGTTTCATTCCAGACATCCTTCAGAAGGAGGCAAATTTTACAGAGATTTCACCTGAATGCATTCCATTTGATCTAATAATTTATGACTGTGTTGTATTTGTCCTACAGAAAGCCAGCCAGAGGCCCGTCGGAAACCCAGTACACGGCAAAGTTATCCTAATGGATGGAGCCGTGATACACCCAGACACATCCCAGGGCAGGCAGCGCTGCTCCAGCCTCTTATTTCTGTCCATCCTCCTTTTGGCCTAATTTCCTTTGAAGCAATTTTAAATGAACCAATGTGATGCTCTTAATTCTACCTGACTCGCAGGGCCTTTCCTACCTTGGTGAAAAGATAGTGTGTTGGCTGAGGTGGCAAGGAAACAGGCTCACATGGTGTTGCAGCCTCAGATGCTGGGTCGCAAGGAATCTGAAGAGAACTGAGAGGCCAGCATTTAATCCGCTCTCAGCATTAACCCAAGTTAACTCTTGTGAAGCTCTGTGATAGATTTTCCCAGGGAAGCAGCTTTCCGCCTGGACAAACGAGTGCCTCATATAGGCCTGGGCTGGCCCCATTCTACGCCTGGGCACCACTGGGAGCCTGCAGCCAGGACTGGGCCCTGGAGAGCTGGAGCCTCTTGGCTGTGGGCAGCTGCGCCCAGGCTTGTGGCCAGTTACCAAGCACAAGTGGACATCAAGTTCAGAATACAGCGTGCTCTGGGGCCCCATCAGCACTTGGCGCCAAATTAGGATACATACAATGAGGTCTGAGCCCCCATTGTGTTTGCGGAGGCTGCGGGGGAGGTAAAATAGCAGTTACAGGCAATAAAGAGTGCCTGAGCAACAGAGCCATGCCAGGGTCAGAGCGACAGAGAAGAGGGAGAGAGAAATAAACCCTCCCTAACTACTTATCTGGGATTCAGAGAAGATGGTCTCTGAATGGAACCTAAAGCACAAACAAGGTTCGGGGGAAGGGATGCAGGAGGATATGTGTCCCAGGTGGGGGCAGGAGGCAGCGTGCCATGTCCTGCTGCGGTGCCCAGCTCACTCAGCCACCCACCCACCCCACCCACTCCTGCTTGCTCCAGGCTGCCTCTTCCCCTTTAACACTGAGCCTGAGAGACCTCTGAGCACCCCCCACACAGCTACCATCTTAGACGCAGGCTCTTTCCTCGGGTGTCCCTGAACTGCTCTCCTTCTGCTCCTCAATCATCAGCAGTGCTGTCTTCACACCTAGGGTAATGCTGCCCTCCCACAGGGGTAGAAACTTTTTATAGACTCTGTCCTGGAAGGTGCTGGAGACCAGTGAGATCATAACATGGGCCTTGGTGCTGGAGACTTTCTGTGCCTCTGTGTGGCCTACTCACCTTTGGTTTTGGGGTTCATGGCTTCCATTTGATGCACAGTCTGGGCCGAGCTGAGGAAGGTGACAGGTGTTGAGAAGACACAGGTGGCCAGGGAAGCTCGGCCACACCTGCACAAGAGCACATACCTGTGCGTGGGAGGTGTAGGCTGTGCAGTGGCTCTCTAGGGAGGGGGAGGTGCGTGTGGGCGCATTCATCTGCTGCTGTCCCTTCAGCAGTGGGAGGAAGAGCTGAAGTTTTGAGTCAGATAGTAGTTATGTGTCAGGCTATTTGAGAAGAGAAACCCTGTGGGTTTCTGTGAGCCATTTGGGCTCTAAGTTTGAGCTAGCGGCATCTA
The DNA here is from genome assembly GCF_001604975.1 of Cebus imitator. Taxonomy (NCBI): domain Eukaryota; kingdom Metazoa; phylum Chordata; class Mammalia; order Primates; family Cebidae; genus Cebus; species Cebus imitator. The sequence goes on from NW_016107446.1 coordinate 4,832,896, forward strand.
AGAGCTCCAGGAGAGGGAGGGGATGTTTCCACTGCAGATACAGCTTGCTGCTGATGGGAACCTAGGCGGTCCAGAGCAGGCCATGATCCCTGGGGACAGGTGGCAGCAGCACATGGCCCTCAGTTGGCCTGAGGCTGGGATTACAGTCAAAACTGCACGGGGCTTATAGCCACGGGCACAGTGTCCCTGCTTCAGACCTACCTGGGTCAGGCAGGGGAGGAGAATGCAGGTGAAATTCCAGAAACTTCCCACTGGCCTGCCCTGGACAGCATCAGGCCAGCCCCTTACCTTTCTCCAAAGCATCACAGATACTTCACCACCATCACAGGAAACTGCGGGGCAGGGCCAGATGGTTCTAGCGACCTGAGGCCCTGCATACCCAGGGACAGGAAGCACAGCAGGACTGATAGCAATGCCCAGGCCAGCACTCTGTGTGCACCAAACTCTACACTCACTCATAGTCCAGAAACCCTCCAGAGCCAGCCCAGGAAGGGCAGCACCCCTCCCTGAATCACAGATATTAAAATAGCATCTTTCAGTGATATCTTTTTTTTTTTTTTTTTTTTTTTGAGAGGGAGTCTTGCCAATTTAGAGTGCAGTGGTGCAATCTCAGTTCACTATAACCTCCGCCTGCCAGGTTCAAGTGAGCCTCCTGCCTCAGCCTCCTGAGTAGCTGGGACTACAGGCGTGTGCCACCAGGCCCAGATAATTTTTTATATTTTTAGTAGAAATGGGGTTTCAACATGTTGACCAGGATGGTCTCTATCTCGACCTCATGATCTGCCCGCCTCAAAATGCTGAGATTGCAGGCGTGAGCCACTGCACCCAGCCTGTGTTACTTTAAATCTCAAAGAGCTACAGGATCATTGTGTCTGCCAAACTGACTCTTCCTCCCTCCTCCATCTCCTCACACTCCAAAGCAAACCCACACAAAGTGGCCACGGGTCCCCCTGCTTCCCAGGAGCTGTTCAGAATTTAGTACCTACAGCTTCTTGGGTCTTAAAGCAAAAATTGGAAGAAGAATGGGCCGAGAGGCAGCCTGGAGCACTGAAGCCACCCACCAACTTCTGCATCATACAGTTGGCTGTGTGCAGGGACAGGGACACATGCCACAGAGCCTGACACCTGCCCTGTAGCCAGGGCTTCTTAACTTTGGCATTATGAGAGCCCGATAACACTCTGTTTTGAGGACCATCCTCTGCACTGTAGGCTGTTGAGCAGCACCCCAGTTTCTCCCCTGTGGATGCCAGTAGCGCGCTGCTGCACCCCACCCGTGACAGCTGAAAATGTCTCCAAATATTGCCAAATGGCTCCTCCGGGGCAAAATTGCCCTGGTTGAATTCCTGGTTCCTCTGAAACAGTGACTGAGAGTCAGCACCCTGGGACCCGGCTGGCTCTACCCTGGGCTATGCTGGTATTGATTACCTTAAGCAACTCATTTCTCTTTCCAAATCTTCAGAAGCTTCACCTTCATCAACAAAACAGCCTTAGGCCAACCAAAAAACTTCCTGCCATGAAATTTAACTCCCTGGAGCTGACTCTTCTTGCTCAGCTGAAGCTGTGTGCCTGACGATCAGTAAGTCCTGGAGATCAGCTGTGCCCAGAATTGGGAATACTCTACTGTACACTTAGAAACTTGCAAGAGGGCAGATCTCAGGTTAAGTGTTCTTACCAAAATAAGACGAAATTTTTTAAAATTTGCTTATTAGCGTAGCAAAGGCTGCAGAAGGCCCTACAGGAGAGAAGCTGTTATCTGAGTCCTCCACTCAGCCCTACCCCGCTAGCATCCTGCAGCACCACGACCTTCTCAGGACACAGCGGGGCTGTAGGCACAGTGCCCCATGGGGCTCGAATGAGGATCAAATGAGATAATGTGTGTGTCAGTCCTTTGACAATTGTGCCTAATCCCAAGGTGAGGTACTGAGTATCCCCTAGGGGAAGTAGTGGTACTCAAATCCCATCGGACTCTTCAGACAGTGCATGCAATGAGGTCTAGTACACAAGATATTTGGACCTTCAGGTGAAGCCTGGCTCTACCCTGTCAAAGGCTAAAAGATACTGGATTTTTCTTTAAAGCTCTCAGACTCTCCATGAGCCTCAAACACGTGGTTATGAAGTGATTGTGTTAGAGGAAAAGGCTCCTAATCCAGACCCCAAGAGAGGGTTTTTGAATCTTGCGCAAGAAAATTCAGGGCGAGTCTGTAAAGTGAAAGCAAGTTTGTTAGGAAAGTAAAGGAATAAAAAAATGGCTATTCCATAGGCAGCAGCAGGGCTGCTGCTTGACCATTTTTATGGTTATTTATTGATGATAAGCTAAACAAACGGTGAATTATTCATGCCTCCCCTTATTGGACCATATAGAGTAACTTCCAGATTGGCATTTGTAAACCATCATGGTGCTAATGGGAGTATAGCAGTGAGGACATCCAGAGGCCACTCTCATCACCACCTCGGTTTTGGTGGGATTTATCTGGCTTCTTTACTGCAACCTGTATTATCGGCAGCGTCTTCATGACCTGTACCTTGTGCTGACCTCCTGTGACTTAGAATGCCTTAACTGTCTGGCAGTGCAGACCAGTAGGTCTCAGCCTCATTTTACCCAGCCCCTATTCAAGATGGAGTTGCTGTGGTTCAAACACCTCTGACAATTGGCCTGAATGACCGTGGGCCTAGGAAAACTGGAAATCCTTGAAGCTTACTGCACCCTGCCCCCTGGTTGCACACCCTCACATCGTGACTGTCAAGAACTGACCCAGAGAGGAGGAAATCCATCCCCGTTCCTGCACTGGCGCGGCCTTCACGCCCAAAGACCGTGCCACTCTCTCCCCTCTATGAAAAAAGGGACAGGCATGTGGGACCACCACACTTATTCATTCCCTGCACCCACTGTCCTTGGAGGCTCCTTCATCCTTATCTCCCCAACCCAACCTCAAAGTCCCAAAAAGGGTATAGAGTTCTCCCAGCCATGGGCTGAGAGGCCCTCTCCAGTCAGACACATGCTGGGGTGAGAGTAGGAGAGCCTCTCCCAGCAGGAAGAGGGCACTTAAAGGGATTGGGGTCACAGCACCTATTATAGTCCCTTGAGCTGCTGGAACAAAATGCCACAGATAGGTGTGTGTGTGTGTGTGTGTGTGTGTGTGTGTGTTGGGAGGTGGGGCAGGGTGTCAGCAACAGGAAGTGATTTCCCACAGTTCTGTGGGCCGTAAGTCTGAAATCCAGGCACCTCAGATTCGGTGTCTGGTGAGGACTGGCTTCTGGTTCATAGACAGCGCCTTCTCACCGTGTCCTCACAGGGTCAGCAGGGCAAGGGAGCTCTCTGGGGCCTCTTTTCTAAGGGCACTAATTCCTTTCATGAGAATCTGCCCTCACGACCCAGTCATCTCCCAAAGACCCCACCTCACAAGGCTATGACATTGGGAGTTGGGGTTGACGTGAATTTGGGGAACATGTGCATTCAAGCGCAGCAGCCCCACGCCCTTGGTGTGGATCTGCAGGAAGCAGCCTGCCCTGCCCTCGCCTCTCCACCCTGCTCATGAAATATTTCTGGAATGATTAGAAAGCTGAGAGAGACCCTGTCGGGGAGGTCCCCGAGTGCCCTGTCCACCACAGAGAAGGGGCCTTGCCAAAGGCTCTGAGCTCTGCAGCAGGAGAGGAGCTACCTAATTGGAGGCAGCCTCTGGGGCAGGCGATTCTAAGGCATTTTATGACCTAAAGGCCTTGTTAAGTTTCACACTTCAGCTCTGGCTCCCACTGTATTTTTCATTTCTTCTCTCTGTCAGTTACCATAAAGCCGTCTAGCTGTCTCTGTGATACATTCAAACTTGCATAGTTTGGATTCCCTGGGCTGTCTCAAAATGTGTCCTCTGAGTAAAATCCTTCTTCCTCGATTCCCAGTTACGCCTTTAAATCAAGATGAGCCTTCCAGTTTCTAAACACCCCATCAGTGTGAGATGGTATCTTGTTGGCTTTTACGACCCTGTGATTCCGTTTGATCGTATTCGGTTATCTAGACGTCTTCAGGCTTCCAGTGAAAATATACTGAGGTTCAGTCCTTGGCGTTTTTCTTTGCAGAATTCTCTATTTTTTGGATGTCTGGTATGCCTACAATTGTACATGCTTCCAGTATTTCTGTCAACTTTTCCTAAGAAGTTTGTTGGGATGTGCTTTCATTTTTCCATCCCACACTTGTTTATCAAAAATACAGTGTGGTGGGGGAGGGAGAGGGGAGAGTCTGAGCTCGTAAGTCAGATCTTCATGCTCAGAGGCCATGCGACGGTTTTATCGTCCAGGTTGGGTCTAGCCCTGGGAAGCTCATGAGAAGTCAGAATGAAACCCGCTCCTGTTACTTTTGCTGCATAACGAATCACCTCAAAACACAGTGGCTTGAAACAACAGCCTCTTTGTGAAACTCAGGGATCCTGTGAGCTGGGAATTGGGGCTGGGCATGACAGGAAGGCTGTCTCTGTCCACCACATTTGTGCCTTAGCTAAGAGGATCTGTAGGTTTCGAGATTTGCTGGTGGGAGCTGCAGGCTCCTGGAAGTGGGCTGGCTCATATGTCTGGCAGGTGGTGTTGGCTGCTGACCGGAACCTCGGCCGGGCTGCTGGTCAGAGTACCAGCACGTGCTTCTCAATGTGGACAGCATGGGCTTCCTTGCAACGTGGCAACTAGGTTCCAAGAGTGAGTGCATGGCCTGCCCTTGACCTTGCCTTAGGATCACGCAGTGGCATCTCCCTGAGCCCTGCTTATGGAGTTTGTCACAGAGGTCTGCCCAGCACACAGGGTAGGGACACTGTCCTGTGACTTCGTTAAGGACTGCCAAAATCCCTTTCTAGAGGAGGGCTAGTGAATGAAGAGACTGTTGTGGCTGTATTTAGAAAATACAATTTGCTACTGATCTAAGCTTCCTTTAGCTCTGTGACCTATCACTCTTTTCTTGAGTTCAGTAGGAACATTTCTTGTCTGGCACAGTTGCCTCCAGTTTGGTACTTTCTAATTAAGTGTGAAAATAAGTTCCACTGTGTCTGTTCTGCCTGGGGAGTCAGGATGTCCAGCTCCCACTGGCCTCATGGGCAGAGGAAGCAGCGACTGGGGCAGGGCCAGGTGTGCTCATGCAGGGTTCCACAGCCCAGGGCTGGGGTGGGGGCTGTACTCCCACAGGCAGAGCCCTCCACCTTTATCTCCCCATTTTTAAAAAATGAATTAAATGATCATTTTCTTAATGTTAGGAAGGAGAGAATGAAGCCCCTTATGAACCTGCTAAAAGCCAATTATCCACACTGTTCTCAACTTTGCAATTCTCCGGGTTTCACAAACCCCCCAAACCATCCACAGACCTCTGATGAAGACCCCGGGACTCACTGCCCTCGCTGCCTTCACGCGGCAGCACCTAACCCACCCACAGCCCTGAGACACGAGGATCTCCCTAGAGCTCTTGCTCCAGCTCAGCTCCGTTTTGCTGACAGCCCCTCTGCAGCCCACGTATGCAGGTGAGGCGTCCCTTGAGGCCACCACAGCCTGAGGGAAGCAGTGACTTCAACCCTGCTGTGGGTTGAGGTCCATTGTCTGGAGGAAAAGACCGTATCCTGGCACTTTTCCTTTAGCTGAGTGGTGATACTTTCATTTCCAATGTAGCGAGACAGTAACACTTGCATATCACCCGCATTAAGACGTCTGCTTTCAGAAAAGAAGGCACTGTGTCCAACATCTGCATGGTGCCAAACGTCTGTGCCATAACCTTGTAGTTGGCCAGAGCAGTCAAGGCGGCATCTCCCAGGTGCATGGCACTTGAGCCCCACTTTTGGTCCCCACAGCCACCCTCTATGGCAGGTGCTGTCACTATCCCCAGCTTACAGATAGGAGAACTGAACAGAAAACATAAAGCATCAGTTCAAGGGCACAGGGCTCGTGAATAGTGAAGCCAGCTAAGATGACCATGAGGCTGAGAAAAAGAGAGTAACAAGGGGCGGAGTCCAGACGCCAGCCCCTGTTAATCCTGAGGGTGCCAAGCTCATAGGGAGGCGACATCAGACCTGCTGAATTAGCATCTTGAGGCAGCCAACACCTGTCACTGAGGAAGTCTCCTAGGATAGAGGTCATCCTGAGCAGCCATGGAGTGCTCTCTGCAGCCCTCTGGGAGGCGGAGGATAGAGATGAACAGTGCTGAACTGGCATCTGGACCAGTTCAGGCTCCGCCCTGTCTCAGCCTCACATTGGATGCAGGCTCCGCCCTGTCTTGGCCTCACACTGGATGCAGGCTCCTCCCTGTCTTGGCCTCACACTGGATGCAGGCTCCGCCCTGTCCCGGCCTCACACTGGATACAGGCTCCGCCCTGTCCCGGCCTCACACTGGATGCAGGCTCCGCCCTGTCCGGGCCTCACACTGGATGCAGACTCCGCCCTGTCCCGGCCTCACACTGGATGTAGGCTCCGCCCTGTCCCGGCCTCACACTGGATGCAGGCTCCGCCCTGTCCCGGCCTCATACTGGATGCAGGCTCCGCCCTGTCTGGGCCTCACACTGGATGCAGGCTCCGCCCTGTCTGGGCCTCACACTGGATGCAGACTCCGCCCTGTCTGGGCCTCACACTGGATGCAGGCTCCACCCTGTCTCGGCCTCACACTGGATGCAGGCTCCACCCTGTCTTGGCCTCGCTCCTCTCCTCTGCTCCTCGATCCCCTGAGCTCACCTGGCTGCTCACCTGGGCACAGGGACCAGGGACATGACCTCCAGCTCTCTCTAGCTGGGGCTTTGTGGAGGGCTGTTCCCTGTTCTCTAGCTTGGAGCCTGGGGCATCTGGATGGTTTGATCTGTGTGGTTTCTGTCTTAAAAGAAGGTCTAGAAGAAGCTGCAGATAAAAGGCCTGGCCTCACTGGAGAGTTGGGTTAGAGACACTTCAGCCTTGGAAGAGCCAAGCTGTGTCATCACTTCAGGCAAGAGGACACTGACAGGGAAACAGAGGGACAGGGAACCCGAGGGGCATTTCCCACCTGGTGCTGCCAAAAAGAATCTGATAGCTGTTCAGAAAGGCAGGAGAAGAAACCCTAAGACGTGTCAAGAAACCCATGAGAGGGGAACGTCTCGATAAGGAAGTGAAGGGGAGGTCAGGGCCCTGCAGGCGTCAGGTTGGGTAGTGAGGGGCCCCTCACGCGGATCTCTCTCTGTGCTCAAGTTCTAGTCACCACGCCGTCACCGCAGTTGCTGTGTCTGCTGGCAGCTGGAGGGTGCACCTGTGCTTTCCACTCAGCAAACTCAGTTTGAGCAAAATATGGGAAAACAAGTTTATGGCGGCTATGCTTCTGGCAGCATTCCTGCCTGCAGGCCAGAGGCTGAGGTGTTTCCTCCAGTTTGGAGCTTCTGCAGTGTTCTTGGTGACTGGTCAAGGCTGGCTGTTTCAGGACTTGGAGAACCTTCTTGGCCTGTTATTGCTTGGGAAGTTTCCAGAAGGCCTTAGATGCTTAGCTGGCTGCGCAGTCCCATTGCGTCTTCCCTTTTGAGCAAATAGCTGGACGTGCACTCATCCCTCCACTCAGGCTTGTGCTAACAGGAAATGAAAGCGGCTGATGGGCTGGACACGTGGCTGGCGGGCTCTGCCTCGCAGTGCCTCCAAAACAGTTGCCGCTTACAGAGAGCACACTAAATGCAGACACTGTTCTGTGTGCTCTGCAGATGTCACTCCTCAGCCTCCCTTCTGCACTGTGATGACTGCTACCAGGAGAATCCTGTCTTGAGGAAGCCCAGAGAAGTGAGGTGCCTGCCCGGCTCATAAGGTTGTTGAGCAATTGACCAAGCCACTGTTTTGTCGTCACAGAATTACTGCTGGAGTTTGGTAATGGTGATTTTATGTAAATGCCTCTGTGCTCACCTTCAAAATGACTGAAACAGACGCAGATCTCAACAGTGCATTGTAGGGGTGCCTTCCAGTTACTGAATGCCATACTGGGGTTCATGTATTCCCTTAATTTTCATGATGAGGCATTAGAGCCACAGTTAAAATTTGGCCTCAGCGAATCCTGGGTTCGAATGCGGCTTATGCTGCTTTTGGGTTGATAGCTCTGTGTCTCTTGTTTAGCATCTCAGAGCCTGCTTTGAGAATTCAGTCAACGAATGGATGGACAAGACTTAGGACAGCGCCCAGCTCATAGTCGGCTCTCAAGAAATAGTCCCAGTTTAGTAATAATTATCATTATATTTAGATAATTATGCAGTCCATTTTACACATGAGGGAAGTAGGGCTAAGGGCAGTTCAGGAACTTGTTCAAGATCAGCCAACTAATAAATGCCAGGGACACCCAGCTCCATCTGTTGCCAAAGCTGTTACAGCATCACGCACTTCCCGCAGAACACCATGCCAGCTGTTTATCTTCTTGAAGTTCCTCAGGGAGCCTCTTTTGCTTCAGGAGCTCCCTCACACCATGGTGAACTTGGCTGGTCTTCCAAATGCACTCTTGCGCCCAGCCCGGGGCCATGACCCCGATGAAGGGGAGAGCAGTGTTCATTTTGCTCTTCGCCATTGTTTTGAGTGCGGTAAATGATGATAATTCTGATGCCCAGGGTTCAACTTCCAAAGACAAGGATGCCCTAAGCCCCCTGTCCCTGCTGGGCCCCAGCTCCTTCCTCCTCTACAAGAGGAAGGGCAGGGAACAACTGCTTCACCACTGATGAAAGCAAGAGAGCTGTACAATGCAGGGGTCACGTCTTGCACCCAAAACAGGCTGGAGAAGCACAGTAGCTCAGGACTTCACTGGCTGCTGCCTCCTGTTCCCTGCTATTTTCATGAACCAATTTTCTTTATCTTCTGTCTTTGGCAAGGGCAGCATTTTTGAAGACACATGTTAATGTTTAAAATACCCAAAAGCTGGTGTACAATTTTTCTGTTTCTTTTAATTAGCTTATTCACTTCTTCCCATTATTCATTGTGGATCTTCTCTTCCTCTGCCCTCTCTGAAAATGCATCACATATTTATATTGTCGTAAACTCCTGTGCTCTTCCAGTAACTGTTGTCAGCATAACCAGAGAGGTGCCTTTCCCAATTAAATTTTTAACAGAACACAGCTTTTAATTACCTTTTCCCCATCTCCGATAGGAAATTTTCCAAACATAAAATAATAATCAAAAAGCTTCCAAGTATAACTTGCAGCCCAAGAGCCAGACTCAACAAAGATAAGTCCCTGTTGCTTTTTTCTGAATGTCTAAAGTTTTCTGCAAGCCCCAGCAGTCTCTCTCATGTGTCCCAGGCCTCTGGCCAGGTTCCAGCCTCACCTGCTGCTTCCTAGACGTCCCACCCAGGAAGGAAAGGTGCTCCCTTCTCTGAGCCAGGCCTGCCTGCAGGACCTTGGTGCCTGCCACCTGTTTTCCTGACTGCTTATGGGTTGAGGTGGCATCTGAGAACTATTTGACCATCTTTCTAAACTCATTTTGCTTCCTTTGACTTTCTATCTGTTGTGTCTGCCAAAATACTGATGTTATTCAGCAGATTCCTAAAGGGTGGGAATTTGCATAGAGTTTGGTACGAAGTCAAGGCTGGACACACAGAGGAGTCCCCAGCCGTGCAGGCACAGAGCACATTCTTGTGGCTGCCACCCAGCTGGGCCGCATGAGGTCACAGTCCTGTGACCTGCTCTCTCCGTGCCTGTCGCCTCCCCAGGCTGCAGGTTCCGGGGTTGCTCTCCTTGTAAATTCCTCTCGTGATTGTCTCCATCAGCAGCCCCGCCATCCCCCACTCAGCAGACTTGGCTCCTCAGGAGCACCTCTGCAGCCAGGGCCACATCAGGCTCACTGTGCGATCTTCAAGTGCCCCACAACCCCCTCCATCCCCCTGCCTCCACCTCCATCACAGCTTCTTGGATGCTCCCAGCGTCCAGCAGGCAAGTTGAGGCTCCTCAGTTGGCCCTAGAGGCGCCAAGGTGTGCCATCCTCTGGCCTTTCTTCTTGTTGTTGTTTTTGAGATGGAGTCTCGCTATGTTGCCCAGGCTGGAGTGCAGTGGCATGATCTCAGCTCACTGCAACCTCTGCTTTCTGGGTTGAAGCTATTCTCCTGCCTTAGTCTCCTGAGTACCTGGGATTACAGGCACCCGCCACCACACCCAGCTAATTCTCACATTTTTAGTAGAGATGGGGTTTCACCATGTTGACCAGGCTGGTGATCTGACCTCAGGTGATCTACCCACCTTGGCCTCCCAAAGAGCTAGGATTACAGGCATGAGCCACCGCACTCAGCCATTCTCCAGCCTTTCTTACCTCACTAGGCGCCTCGGCCCACAACCCATCCAAACTCTGGCCTGCACCTGCTTTTTGCTAGATCTACCTGTTCCACACCTCTGACCGCTCCGCTGGGCCACGTCGCCCACGAGCCCAAGCCTTTTCCTTACCCCTGTATCAGCCCAGATCTTGGGGCCCACTCCCTCCTGTGGAGTTCGCTTCTGCCCTATCAGCTAATCAACAGCAGATCTCCCCAGTCCATCATATCTAGCACCATTAGTTTCAAAACAAAACATTGCAACTTTCTCCTTTTTATTTTTTTCCCCTCTTAAAAAGAAACACATGCGATACAATAAGTCAAATAACAGAAAAGAGTAGAACAAAACTCAAATACTGCCCTGTCTCCCTCTGATCCTGCCTGCCCCAGGACCCAGTATCAACAGTCGAGGCCCTGTTTATTTCTGTGCTTTCCTGGGACCATCTGCAGGTGCTCCCAGGCCACCAAGGATCCACCGTGTCTGGACATCACTACCTAGTGACCACCATCTCCCAGGTCTCAGCTCACAAAAACGCCTTTGTGTGCACCGGGTGGAGTTAAAGTGTGTGATTGTGTTCAATCCTTTGTTCCCAAAACTGGTGGGTTTGTAGCTCCCCTTCTGGTACTGAAAAGCGTATGTAACCCATCTGCATCTGCAGTTTGGGGTTCTGCAGATTGAGGTTCTTGTAAGCTATTATGGCTAACTTTGCAAATTGAGTCCATTTCTGCCCGCTTCCCATTGTACCTGACCCAGCGTTTGGTGTGTGCCCAACCCATGTAAACAGATGTTAAATATTGCTGAGACAAAGAGACTGAAGATGGTGAATCTGTCTGAGAGAAGTGGTGGCACGGCCACTGCCCGCTACACGGCTTAACCAAGGAGGCGACTGGATAAATGTCGCCTTACGGGTCACAGGCGCAGGTTTACTCCATTTTAATGAAATGACTTTTATCTCTGTTTAATGTTGCTTTTTGAAAATCAAATTGTATTCCCTTTGGCTCCTTACAATTTCAGAGACAATTTTCTATAACTTTTGATTGACCTTTAACTGGCGCTGAATCTTAATTTAAGCTTTTTGATTGCTCTTGCCAAGTTTTTCTACTAATGTTCTATTAAACAGTTAAGGCCCCTGGAGAGGCCCCCATCTTAATCATAATAAAAAAACTCTATTACTTCACCATTTATATAATGTTTTATAGTTTTCCTGTATAGAGCGTAGTATGAATAAACGCCTTCAAATTTCTCCTTTTTAAATATCACATTTTCAGATGATTCTTTAAAGTGGAGTACAACTTGACTTCAGGCTGTGTGTGTAAGTGTGAGTGTGTAAGCACACACACACGTGGCTTTTTTTTCTGGATATGACTCATAAGCTCTCCCTTCTCTAACATGACAGTGTTCTGTGCCTGGGCAGAGGGATGCCTTCACACCTAGCTCTTGAGAGCCGGGGCTGCAGCAGAGCCTCATCGCAGGCCTCCAGTCCCTGGCCCTCCATCTCCTATACAACTACGTGTACCTGGCTTCTCACCATGTGTCTGGGAAGGTGGGGGCTCCCCTGGAGCCAGCCAGACAGCTCAGGCCCACAGAATCAGTGTGTGTACTCCAGCCAGAAGTCCAGCACCGTAGAGCCCGGCTTTCAACCCATGTGTGTCCCTGGCAGGGGCACTGAGTAGGTGTCAGTAACCCTCAGTAACCTTCTTTCAACACCTTCCCAAGCAGCTGGCCCTTTCTGTATGTCTTGACATCACTGCTTGTCATCTGGAAATCACTTACAGAGTTGCACGCCGACCATTGACTTCTAATTGACCGCTTCCTGCGTTCTGTATCAGAATCATTTTTTGATCCTCATTTCAGACCCACAGAAGCAGAATCTTTGGGGGGTTGGGACCACATTTTACATTTTGTGGAACTCCCAGATTGGTTCTTCGTATACAGAGTTGGAGAGCTGAGAGACCCTTGGTGGTTCTGCAGGCAGGTGGAGGTCTTGGATAGGAATCTCATTTTATTCATTTGACAAAAATATATTGGGAACTAACTAGGCCCTAGGTATTTCTTAAACTATTTAATATTCAGAGATGAGTAAACATGCTATAGAAACAGCAACATAATCACCAGATATTGGTAAGATGCATTAGTTCTTCAAAAGCACTCCTATATCTGTCATCTCAGCAGCTCGGCGAGGCAGATGGTACCCTTCCAAAGGTGCAGAGACAAAACACAGGTGGTGGGGACGTGGAGCTGGGCCTTCGCCACACCCACAGGATCTGCACACCACAGTGTGGTTGGCACAGGTTGTGACAGAGGAAGGGGAGGGGGAAGCTGGGCCGGCTGAGGGTACTGGGTGGTGGGGAGGGCCTTCCAGAAGAGGGACATCCCAGTGGGGTGACAGGAGCCCATCACTTCTGTAGGGGAAGGACCAGTGCACCTTTCTCAGCAGATCTGTCTCCCACCCAGGCCAGGACATTTCAGAGCAAAGGAGGTGTTTTGTTCCTAACAGATCAGGCTGTTTGGTTTTCTCCCTGCAAGGCTGAACTGATTGGAGCCTGGCCATCCAGAAGGGTCATTGGAATGGAAAGTGATCCCCCCAGCAGAGGGGAGTGCAAGCCACAGATGGAAACAGCAGAGTGCTAGGGGAAACATTTGCAGAAGAAAGCAGTCAGGAAAACGTAACAGGGATGCCAAATCCACATCCCAGTGCACTTGTGAACGTTGCGCATTTACTCCCAGTCCCAGGAGAAACCCAGCAAATCCATCATTCCTTAACAAAATATTTCAGCCCAGATCAGCTCTAAACTGTATCCTCTAAAACCTCTTATCCGCCCATGATGTTGTCCCCAGAATCAATCCGTGAGCCTTTCCCCGCCACATGCAAATTGTCCATTGGCTAATTCTTTCCTGCCTCATATGGGATGGCCACCAGGGAAGTGCCTGGACCATCTACCTCCATATTGCATGGATTCCATGAGCGTGACGATTGTTAGTACTGGGAATTCCACAGTGATTGGTAATAACCGATGCATAAGGAATTAGCAGAATTCTGTCCTGGAAGGAGGACATTTTGGAGAGGGTTTTCTAGCCATGACATCAGCATTTTTCCAAGTTAATTAAGTGTTCAGTTTAATCCTGGAAGGTTGAAACAGGAAAATTATCCATCACATTTACGCACCCCACCCTTTCCAAAGCAGACAGCTAAGGCTGGGCCTGACTGCAGATACACTCAGCGGCTGGGTGGCGAGGCAGCAGGGCCTCGGCCTCTCCAGCTCTACCATACCCCACATTGAGGCCCACAGGACCTACGGTGCCCTGGGAGCAAGCATCTGTCCACTGAGTCTCTGTCTACTCAAGGGCCAGAAGGTCTCTCCCCAAGGGGCCTGATAGCCCTTGGCTGGACTCAGTTCATTCAGCAAACAAGCGCTGAATGCCTATTGTGTTCTCAGCACCGTGCTAGTTGCTGGTGGGAATACTACAGTGAACAAAATAAACACAGACCCTGCCCTCCCAAGGCTTTGATTCTAGAGGGGAGCTTAGAAGGGGATGAACAGCCACCAGGCCCCTTTCGGGGGAAGAAGAGACAGAGGTGGGCAGAGAAAGGCTAATTCCTTTTTCCTTTGGGCAATGCAAGGCCACCCAGGTCTCCTGCCTGTCAGGAGGGGAGGAGCAGCCAGCAGCCCCAGAGCCTGCAGAGTGGGCTCTGCCGGGATACCCCAAGCAGGCCTGGCTTCTGTCCCTGTGTCCTGCCCTGCTGTCCTTGTGACCTAGGCATCCCAACCTCAGCACTGGTGACATTTGAGGCCAGATAACCCTGCCATGGGGATTTCCCTAGCATTGGGGAAGGTTTAGCAACATCCCTGGCATCTGCCTACCAGATGCCAGCGGCACCCCTGAGTTGTGACAGCCCAGATGTTTTCAGACACTACCACCTGTCCCCTGGGGGTAAGGTCACCCTCTCCCGTCGAGAAACCCTGCTGTGGGTCCAGTCCTCCTGGGAAGCTGGTTCCCACCCCAGACACAGCAGTCCTTTCCTTTCTGAACTGTGGAGGGGCTGACTGGCCTAGCTGCCGGGTCCCCCACCCCCAGGCCTCATACCCTGCCCGAATCCTGGCCTGAACAAGCCTCTTCACTCCCTGCCCCCAGCACTCCACTCAGATCCCAGGGTTCTGCCCCCGACCTCTCACTGTTTCTTCTTTTGCTTTCTAGTTTCTACCCAAGCAGTTCCCAATGTGTGTTCCTGGGAACACTCTCCCTCAAGTTGTGCCACCAACAAGGGTTCTCTGAGAACTAGACTCGGGAAACACCGCAGTTTGAGCCCCAGCACATGGATGGCTGCAGCGAAATCCATGTCTACCCAATTTGCTCTAGGCGGTTTTCCATTGCCCACAGCCTCCAGGGCCTGGCACGATGCACAAGACCTTCAGGAAGTTATCAGAGGGAGAGTGAGGCAGAGGGGAGAGAGGCCATGGGGCTGCAAACCCAGTAGCAGAGTCAAGTGTCTGGATCCCCAGGCTGTATGGCCCGTTGCTGGGCTGCCTCTTCCTCCTGGCCCTGAAATCGCCCAGAACTCCCCGATGGACTGTCAGCCTGAAAGCAGAACAGCTGACTCCAAAATGAGTCCAGCCTTGGAGGAAACACTTTGAGAAAAAGGGGGGCAAAGGCCAAGACTTGGGCAGTTGGGGTGGGGACTGGGTTTTCACTCTGAAACCTGTGAGAGGAGATCCACACTCGCCCAGGGCACACCCTCCTTACATCCCCTTCCCTCTCTGTTGTAGAAGCAACAGCGGCCTGGGGGCACCAGCTCTAAATGCAGTGGGATTAACGAATACAGTGGGACAAATGCTGGTCACCAAGGGTGATGGGGATGGCCACTTTAGACACCTTACCCGGTGGAGACCCTTTACCAGGCACTAAGCAGTGTCCCATGGGCACAGGCCCCCAGACTCTGGCACTGCTGCAGCAGCAGTCTAGGCATGTGGCCTGGGGGAGCTTGGCTGGGGCTTGAGTGGTTGTGCTCTTAGACACCCAGACCCCAGTGTGGCTTGGGCCTCACGTGAAGTCCCACTGAGAACGAGGTCACGTGTCCTACAAAGTCCACTTAGAAGAGCTGGGGAAAGAGAAAGCAGATGACATTGATTGCTGGTTCTTCTACACAGATAATGACATTGCCAGGCTTGGCCAGGGTCCTGTGACAGAGAGGGCTGTGTTGTTAGGGATGGCCCCGCCAGCCTGCCCTGGGGGCCTTGGAGCCTATTTTGGACTTTTCTGCCAGATTTTGGAAGAGAAAGGAAAACAAGAGTTGGATGAGCTTTCTCTTTATTTATTTATTTTTTTTTGAGATGGAGTCTCACTCTGTCACCCAGGCTGGAGTGCTGTGGTGTGACCTTGGCTCACTGCAACCTCCACCTCCTGGGTTGAAGTGATTCTCCCACCTCAGCCTCCTTAGTAGCTAAGATTACAGGCACATTCCACCACACACTCAGCTAATGTTTGTATTTTTAGTAGAGATGAGGTTCCGCCATGTTGGCCAAGCTGGTCTCGAACCTACCTGACCTCAAGTGATCTGCCCACCTTGGCCTCCCAAAGTGCTGGGATTACAGGCATGAGCCACTGCGCCCAGCCTGGATAAGCTTTCAGTCTTAGCTTTGTTTTCATCCTCTGAGCCACTTTACAAGGTTATCTTTAAAGTTTCCCAATGGAATCATTCTCCATGGGTCTCTCACCTTTCCACCCATCTTACAACTGAGGTGCCATCTGCTGGCCTGTCTTTTCAAGATGTCTATGTCGGCACCAGCCTTGGAGAATAGAAATAATGTCTCTTCAAAGCAAAGAGCAGGTGTGCTTACTGCCTGACTCCAGAGCGGAGGGCCAGCATCCTCACAGTCCAGTAGAGAAGATTCAGTCTCCCGAAGCTCCTGGTCCTCTGCTTTAACACAGCCTGGTGTGCCCGCGAACGTCACCTGGCCCTCACTGTTTCACCCTGTGGGAACTGGGGTTCAGGGAACTGGTGCAAGAAAATGCTGGTACTCTGGTACTGCTGTTGCCGTGAGTGGCAGTCTTTTGTCTCTGAAAAAATAAGAAATTAAAAAATAAAGTTCCACATAGGAAAATGCACTCCCCAGTTGCTGACAGCAAGGACGCTGGGAAGCATTCACCTGTTTGGTTTCCGTCTTGTGTGTCTCCCTAGAAAGAGAAGAAGAGCGGGCTCCTGAAGCTTCTAGCTGGAGCATCCACCAAGAAGAAGTCACGCTCCCCGCCATCTGTGTCTCCAACCCACGACCCGCAGGTGGCCGTGGACACCCTGCTCCAGGGCGCAGTGGGCCCCGAAGTGTCCTCACTGTCCAGCCATGGAAGGGCAGGATCCTGTCCCATAGAGAGCGAGATGCAGGGCGCCATGGGGATAGAGCCTCTGCACAGGAAGGCAGGCTCCTTGGATCTGAACTTCGCATCTCCTTCCCGGCAAGCACCTCTGTCCATGGCTGCCATCCGCCCCGAGCCCAAGCCGTTGCCCAGAGAGAGGTAAGTGGAGGGTGGGCTTGCCTGCCCTGTGGCATGCTGTGCTTTGGCCTCTGAGGTCTGGAGCCACCTTCGGGGAGCAGGGTCAATGGAGCCTTGCTGGGATTAGGTTTACCAGACATGCATCCACACCCAGATCCACATGGTCCTGAGCTTGGGTGGTGGACGCCGTACGAAACGAGCCTGGGAACTGGAGTGTTATTTCATGTTCTGCATCAATCTGGTTCCTGAGTTTGGGACTGCAAAGGAGCCATCAGGAAATGCATTAGGACTGAGTGGTTCTGACTGCAAGTAGTGGGAGACTAGGCAATGAGCGGTCTGTGCCCCCTCAACCCTGAAGGACCCTGGAGCAGGTCCCTGGGCTGAGTCCCCTATGGGCCTATGTGTTCCGCTCAAGGAGCAGCTCTTCCCACGTGAACCTCAGCCCACTCAGCATGTTAGAATTATGATGTTACTCAAGACAGCTTCAAGCCTATATATCTTGAATATGATGGCTTCAAAGGTATATAGTTGGTCAGATTGAACCCTGTGAAACTGCCCATATTCATTCATTTTGATGCTTACTAATAACTTCACATAGTTCAGCCTAGGTCTGTTTTCAGATCTGGAAAACTGAGTCTGGTTGAAGCGACATGGCCCACTAAGGCTGTGGGCTGTGGGGCTGTGGGGCTGCAGGTGCTTGGGTTTCACATGGGGCTAGAGGTGCACTTTGCTTGGATCCCCCTTTATAAGTTATCCGTCCTAAAAGTCTTCTCAGATAAAGGCTGCAGGCGTCTTGGAGAGATACGATGGCTGTCAGCTTAGGACGGCGGGAAGGTATGATTCTTGCTGAGTGCCCACACATTGCAACATTGCTGAAATAATCAAACACAAGCAACCTCCCAAGAAAACAGTCCTGGTATTTCTGCCAGAAACTTTCCTCCCCTTAGCTATCTGGCTGCCTGCAACCCAGGAAGGCAGCCTCCACCCTGAGCCCCTGCTGCCCTCCCAGACACCATTCCCAGTGCCAATGAAACAGAGCCTATCTAGTTCAGCCTCACAAGTTCTTCTGTACAGTGTCTAGGTTCATAAGTTCTTCATCAAAGGCCAGATGGTAAATGCTGCAGATGCTGCAGGCCTACGGTGTCTGTGGTGACTACTCCCTCTGCCTTCACGGTGGGAATGCGGCCACGCACTGCATGTAGACGAATGGGCTGGTGTCCCAGTAAACCCCTATTTGTGGACACTGAAATTTAAATTTCATACAGTTTTATTAGGTCATGAAATAGTCTTCTGATTTCTTTTTCAACTATTTCAAAATGTAACAACATTCATAGCTCTTAGACTACACAAATTAGCTGCAGCACAGTTTGCCAGCCCTCACAGAGATGATACCTAATGCCAAGCCTCTGGGGCTAGGCGGCTCCAGAATCGAAAAGGCACTCCGCAGGGCCCTCAGCTACTAGCTTCTGATTACTAGTTGGAACGGAAGTTGCATGTACACCTGCTGTTAGAATCACAAGAGCTGAGTGTTCTGCACGGGTGCAATTCAGAACATTCAGCAGTGGGCACGGATTCCGGCCACGCATGCCCAGGATAGCCAGGCCCTGCCTGCAGTGTTTCCCTCAGCACTACATGTGTGTTGCCTGAGTGAACCCTCCCAAGAACCCAGTGAAATCAGTGTCCTCGTCTTACAGATAAGGAAACCCAGGTTTTGTAAAAGGCTCGGTAACTGGCCCAAGATCACACAGCCAGTTAGTGGCCAAGCCAGAGATTCAGCTGAGGGCTTTCCGACCTTAGAGCCCAGGCCCTGAGCTGCCTCTCTGTGCAGTCAGCAGCACCCCCAATGCTGTGTTCCCACAGGGCCTATCATCAGCTTGTGGACAGTGTGGGACACATCACAGCCCTGCCAAGGGTCAGCACCAGCGTTAGGTCCTGCAGATCCGTCAGCACTGCCATGCCAGTCCCAGCCCCTACAGCCACACCCACAGGGAGAAGTGCCTTCCCCTCCACAGGGCCCCAGGCCCTCGGAGAACTGGGTTCACACTGCACACTACACACGGTGCCAACACACACACCCCACAAACACACACACCACACAAACACACACACCTCACATACATCATACACACACCACACATACACCATACAAACACGCACCATACAACCATGCAAACATACCTATACAGACACACCCCACATACATCATACAGACACATACCACATACAGTGCAAACACACATGCCACATACACCAAACACACGTACCCCACATTCATCATGCAAACACATACCACACATATGCAAACACACACTCCACATACACTATACAAACACACATACCCCACATATACCATATAAAAACACACCCCACACACATCATTGCAAACCTACACCCTTCACACACCATACAAACACATATATACCATACACACTGCAAACACACACCCCATACACACAATATACACACAACACATACACTGCAAATACACACCCCACATACACCATACACACACACCATACACACTGCAAACACTCACCCCGCACACACTGAAAACATACACACCACACACGCTGCAAACACACATCATACACACACACACACAATGTAGAAACATATCACACACCATACACACACCACACACCACACAAACATACACCATATACATTGTGCAGACAGACTGCACACCATACAAACATGAACTATACACACCACACCATGTAAACACACATAACACACAGATACATACACTATACACAAATTGCACATCAAGAAAACACATCATACAAACACACAAGCACATTCAGACACACAAAACACACCCACCTTCTCTTTCCTTCTCTCCTCCTCCTCCTCCTCCTCCTCCTCTTCTTCTACCTCCCGTCCCCTCCTAAGGAGTTTCCTCCGCATCACCTCCCTCCGTGGGACCAACACCTGCTGCCTGTGTTTTCTGAATGGAGCCTGACCCTTGTTTGGGGTCATAGAGTTGGTCTGCCGACTCGTGAGAATGACAGACTTTGGGATATTTCAAAGCTGTTCTCATGTCTCCCCTAGGCTTCTTCCTCCCCAGACCCCTCAACATTATCTTCAAAGACATGACTTCCAGAGCCCTCTATGAAAGGTCTTGAAAGACCCTGTTCTATAAAGTCATGGGCATCTCTGATGAATTAGAAAATTCGGAGACTCACTCCCGTTCTCTGAATGTTCCATCTTATCAGGGGTTATTGTATCCAGAGACTCTTGGCGCCCTCCTCGAACCAAGCGCTCTGTAGCACTCATTAAAGAGAAGCATTTCCAAAACACAGCCTGAAACCAAACTGCTTATGAACCCCAGAAATGCCCCCTCTCCTCAACATGGTAGCCACGGGCTGCCTGGTATCCTGGGGAGCCCTGGCGGTTCGAAGCTGAGGTCATGACTGGGAAAATGCTGACTCCTCAGGCTGGGACAGCTCCAGAGAGCACTTGGACTTGGGCCCTGCAGGCTTGTGAGAAAAACTTACTTCCAGGCTTGCTTTGGAGGAGGAGCAGCTGGGCTGCGGCGTGTGCAGAGGTGAGAGTCCCTGTAATGGGGCCAGGACACCAGGCTGCCAAGCACTCCTGGAGGGCCTGAGGTTTGCAAGGCCCACCTATGATCATGACAGTGGGAATGCAGGCAGGAGGGCAGCATGGGCTGTCTGAGTCAAGGTTTCCACCCTGGACTGCCAAGGAGGAATGGGCAGTGTTGCTGCCTGCATTTCTTGGGTGTCTCCTATGCCCAGACTCCTCCAGGTCTCAACCATTTCTCTCTTGAGACTCTGGAAAGAGAGCGGGTGCTGCTCTCCTCTCCACTGTCAGAGGAAGGACATTCAGGTTGAAGAGCTCATCTAAGAGAGAACTAGGGGCATGTACTGTGGGTAGCTTCCCAGGGCTGGGTCGGCTGGGCCTGCAGGCTCAGCAGCCCTGCCCCAGCAGGCCAGTCACACAGGTAGACTTATGAACCAAGCCCGCAAGCCTGGGTTGTAAACCAGAGGGCTGTGCTCAGTTCCTTCCCAGGGAACCTCACCTTTAGGTGTCTGAGCATATTCTTGTCCTGTGGACCATGTGCAGAGGGAGCCGAATTTCCAGAAGTTGCTTGTGGAACCCATAATACAGGTGTGGTCATGGGAAATGCAGGCAGCAAATGCACATGGCGTCAGGTTAGAACTGTCTCATGCCTCGCTTCCCCAGCAGCTACACCAACCCTGGGCTGTTCTGGTGCAGGGCCAGCAAGCTGAGCTCTGGGACCAGCCCCGCCCGCCCTCTGGACACCTGCCTGCTGGCTCTTCTGCACCTTGGCAGTGTCTTGAAGAGGCTTTGAGTAGACAGACACGCTGACCACCTTACCAATCTACCAGCCATTTCACCCCAAACATCTTTCTTCGTTTCTTTTTTTTTTTTTTTTTTTTTTTTTTTTTTTTTTTTTTTTTTTTTTTTTTTTTTTTTTTTTTTGAGACAGAGTCTTGCTCTGTCTCCAGGCGCCAGGCTGGAGTGCAGTGGTGCAATCTTGGCTCACTGCAATCTCCACCTCTCAGGTTCAAGCAAATCTCATGCTTCAGCTTCCCAGGTAGCTGGGATTATAGGTGTGCACCAACATGCCTGGCTGATTTTTGTATTTTTAGTAGAGACAGGGCTTTGCCATGTTAGCCAGGCTGGCCTCAAACTCATGGCCTCAAGTGATCCGCCCACCTTGGCCTCCCAGAGTGCTGGGATTACAGATGTGAGTCACTGTGCCCAGCCCTCTTTCTTCATTTTTATAGTCTCAGTTTCCACATACATAAAATGGGGATAATAATACCTTCCTGGGTGTAATACTTGTAAATCACCTAGATTACCACCTGAAAAATTATGAGTGCACACTAAACAACATGACAATAATAATATATGCTATGACCTCTCTAATTGTAATGTATGCTGTGACATCTATGATAATAATAGATGATGATGGTGAGGGCACTGCAGGGCGGCCTGGCCACCCCCACCCCTTTGTCCTGCACAGGCCCGTCCCCAGACATTCACATTGATCAGCTCATCTTCAGCTCTTGATGGCCTGTGAGTTGTTTGGCTTTGTTAGGATTTAAATGTTTCTTGCTGTGATCCATTATGTGTGTCATGGGCAGAATAATGGCCCTCAAAGATGTCTATGCCCTAAATCCTAAAAACCCATGACTGTGCTACTGTACATGGCAAGAGAAAGTCAGGTTGCAGATGGAATTAAGGTTGCTAATCAGCTGACTTTAAAGAGATGACCCGGATTATCCAGGTGGGCCCTGTGTAATTGCAAAGGATTCTTATGAGTAGAAGAGAGAGGCAGAGGAGGTCAGAGTGGCATGATGTGAGCACTCCACTTTGAAGATGGAGGAAGAGGCCTCCAGAGAAGGGATGAAGGCAGCTTCTAGCAACTGCAAATGGCAAGGAAACGGCTTCTACCCTAGAGCCTCCAGGAGGAACCAGCCCTGCAGATGCCTTGATTTTGGCCCAGTGAGACAGTGCTGGAGCTCTGATGGACAAACTATAATAAATTTGTGTAGTGTGTTGCCACTACATTTATGGTCATTTGTTACTGCCACGGACAACTAATACGTGTGTTGATATTACAGTTTAGTGTCCAGGATATAGAAGTATTCTTATCATCCCCAAGTTCCTAGCAGGGCATCACTCTGTTACCAGCACATTCCGTGGACTCAGGGCCTCATTCATCCTCCTGTGTTGAAGCAAGTGCTCTGAAAAGGTTACTACATGGAGGGCCGCTTTGCAGTCCCCATTGTCAGGGAGGGAAAGAGATGACCCCCGAGGAAAGCAGGACATCCAAACCTTGCACACAGAGTTAATGGTAATAATAATAAGTGCAGGAATGAGAATTCATTCTGATTCTGCCCATTTGGATTCCTTGAGCCCCGTGTCAAAAATTAGCTGTGGTTGCCATAACCTTAATTATACTCAGCAGGGCAGAGGGGCAGAGTTGCTCACTGATTTATGACGCACGATCGTGACCTGGGAGTAGCTGTCATCCTCAGCTGCTCACATGGACACAGTGGCCCTCTGCGTCTATAACCAGGAGTATCAATTACTTTCCTGCAGCAGGAAGAACAGCTCAGAGTCTTGGAATGATCTGGACAGAAACGTTAAACACTTGTCTTGTATAAATTCAGCCCACATCCATCTGGGCTCATTAAATCGTTGAATTGCTCAGAAGCACCAAATTACATCTTTCTAACAAATTATATTTTTAAAGCTGCTTGTTTGTTTCACATCTGGAAGTTTGAGGCAAAAGCCAAAACTTGCAATCAGAGTCTGAGAAATCATCTCACCCTTTGCCTTCCTTTCTTTCCTTGGGGAAGAGACAGGAGGAGCAGGTGTTTGGAGGAGGTGGGGGATGGCAGAAGGCCACAGGTAGGATGGCGCTGGTCCTGTGAGCCCTCAGCCTCGGTTTGTGTGCATGCTGTCTGATTTCACAGACCGCTGGCTGCATCCTGGCAGCCATCTGTCCTCCTTCAAGAAGGGCCAGCAGGAAGCCCTCATAGAGACACTGGGCTGGGAGGAAGGAGGTACCTCCACCCGTCCTTCCTTCCCGCCTGCACGACCCTGAGAGCAGCATCTGGTTGGCCTGCAGACAGCCCATGGGAACCAGTCCAACCCTCGCACACCTGCAGACACTCCGAGACACTTAGAGTTGACTGGTTCTGAGGGATAGGACCCAGTGCCTGGCCTTCTCTGCTTCCCTAGGAGTAGGAACGTTGCACCCCCAAGTCAGCCTCAGGAGCCCATCCTCCATGCCGCCTGCTCTTGTCGGTCTGACGCAAGCTGGGCCCGTGTGTCCATGGGCTGTGCACTCCCCAGGGCTGGGTCTTGGTCTCCTGTCTGCAGATCTTTCCTGAGCCCGGCACCAAGTCAAACTGCCCAAAGCCATACCTTCTGCACCCCAGGCTCTATGAGCAGGTGGGGTGGAGAAGGGTGAAGGCTTCCGCCCTGAGCATGCACTCAGCATGTTGATTCTCAGACACCAGCGTGCAAGCATTCCCTCCCAGAGTTGCTGAAAATCCACATTCCCTAGACCATTCCCCCTAAGGCCTATCAAGTAGGTCCAGGATAGGCCCAGAGAACTGTGGGCATCCTGAAGTGTATGTGAGCCACACTTGGAGCAGGTGTGCAGTAATCCCAGGGGCGCTGGGGCTTGCAGGCTGGTGCAGGAGATAGATGAGTCAGGTAAGCAGGTGAATGATGCACAGTAGAAGGTGGTGAGAGCTGGGGAAGGGCAGGCCAGGCGTGGCCACACAGGGCAAGGAGTACCAGGCAGAGGGAGCAGCACATGCAGGAGCTCTGAGGTGGGCACAGCTGGGGCCGCCAGGGCTCGGAGGGGCAGGGCTGGAGGAGCAGGAGGGGCACAACATGGAGGGCCTGGGAATGCTGGGGCATTTAGACTCTGGCCTCTTCTCTGAGAGGGATGGAGACTGCTGGAGCCCTCTGAGCCTCTGCTCAAAAGGAACCTCAGCTGTGGGTCAACTGAGTCCAAGCAGAGTGAAAGCAGGAGGCCCAGAGCCACCAGCTGCCAGGACCAAGAGCCACCCACGGGAGAGCGGCACAGAGGCCACCAGGGATGGCGTCCAGCGCCATGAGGGCCGTGTCTCCCAGACAGCCTTGGTGTCCATGGAGATGGATACCTGGGTGGTCCAGGGCTGGTTATTGAGTGCCTTTGCCCTGCCAGGCCCATCTTGGCGCTGCTCAGCAAAGTGAGTGTCTGAGGAACTGTCAGCCAGGGGTTTTCAGGCAGAGAGAACAGTTGCACCCTGCCTGCCACAAAACTCACTGTGTGCGGGATCTGGGCTTTGGATGGGAGGCCCAACACCCTGATGTCCCAGGGGCATCTCCTCTCACCCCTTACGGCACAGTCCTCACCCACACAAGGGCTGGGGGTGCAGGGGCCCAGCCAAGCATCGAGCAAGCATGCCCCTGCAGAGTTTCCCCAGGGCAGAGGGAGGCCTAGCTGGTGGGTGTTGGGTGGAACCCTGTCCATCAGGCCACAAGCAGTGAGGGCCGAGGGCACAGGCCTAGCTGGTTGGCCCTTGGCAATGTTTTAGAGGAAGGTTCTCCTGGAGCCAGCACAGCTGCTTTTTAGCCTTCTTATTCCTCCTCTGCGGCTTGCAGGATGGGTGTGGGATAGCAGAGCAGGGGGGTGTGTGTGTGCGTGCGTGCGTGTGCGTGTGTGTGTGTGTGTGTGTGTCTTGTCAGACACAAGCACAGCCAGACACTAGTGAAAGTGGTCAGACAGGTTTTAATTGGCAACATAATGGACATTTGCAATGGGGAATAGGGTCCAGGGTGAGCTGAGCTCAGCTTCAGTTGGCACGCAATTGACTGGGCGTTTCCAAGAGGGAATGAGGGAGCAAGGAGGCAGGAGAGTGAGGGAAGTGAAAAGTTACAGACGGCAGAAGCGGATGGTCTGCGTGAACACGTCTGGACATGCTGACGTGCTCACTGAAGTCAGAAGACAGTCCCTGTCCTCAGGTGTGGCTGGAACTCACAGCCGATTCTTTTGGCTGCTGTGATGTTTCTGAGGCAGACACTTTAAAGGGGTCTGGGGTCAGCCTAGGGATGCTACCTTGAGCTATTAGAAGCTATGTTAGTGGTGGTTCAAGTCATTATAAGCAGAGGCCCAGCCACGAAGAGGGCTCAGAGGATCCAGGCTAGAGTGTGGTTGAGGAGAGAACTCTTGGTAAGAACCACAGCTAAGTGCTGTCAGGAGCACCTGCCACAGCCCAGAGAGGCCCTGGGGTGCACTCAGAGCTCCAGCACCTGACACACAGGCAGAGGCCATGCAGGGAAGGCTTCTGTCTCTGCTTCCACACTAGGGCATATTGGTCTGAAAACAGGGACTCCAAAGAGGCCTCGGAGGCCACAGGGGGCCCAAGTCTTGTGGAAATGAGATGTGAGGAAAATTGGGCCTTATTGATGTTGATGATGTGGCCTCAGCGAGTTCCAATGCTAAGGCACTTGGAAAAAATCTTATGATTTTTGGAGCACATTTAAAAATAAGGACAGGTTGGGCACAGTGGCTCGTGCTCGTAATCCCAGCACTTGAAGAGGCTGAGGCCAGCAGATCACTTGCACTCAGGAGTTCAAGACCAGTCCGGGCAACATAGCAAGACCCTATCTCTACAAAAAAAAAAAAAAATTAAAAATTGGCTGGGCATGGTGGTGTGTGCGTTGCTCCCAGCTACTTGGGAGGCTGAGGTGGGAAGACCACTTGAACCTCAAGGATGGTCAAGGGTGCAGTGAGCTAGGATCATACCATGGCACTCCAGCCTGGGTAGAAGAGCAAGACCCTGTCTCAAAAAAATAAGGACTATTTACCATTACCAAAACAATGTTCCAAATGCCCTTCACACATGACATGGGGCCCCAACCTGAGAGGTGGTGGTGCAGGTGAGGGGCTGCGCTTTCCAGAAGAATCAACAGAGGGAAAGGTGAGGACATGAGCCCAGGGTCATGACATTGGGGTGGGGCAAATAGGGACACACCTGTTTGTCCTGACCGTTCCCCACCCCTGCCCCTGGGAGGCCGCAGTCTGGGTTGGGGGGCTTCCATGTGAGATGGGGCGTGCTTGAGTGGAGACTCTTCAAGGGGGTGAAACAGCCCAGCTTCTTCATAGATTAGCATCTAAAAGGACAGCATGGGGAAATGTCTTTTAAAGTATTTTTTATTAAAAAAAATGAAAAATTTCAAAAGAGCTTTGAAAAAATTAAAAACAAACAGAAGTTGTATAAAGTGGGAAAATAGCCACAAATGACAATAATTTACAATAGTGACAATTTTTAAGGAAAAGAGAAAGCACGACCCGGCAGACGGAGATGGAGACTGTGGGCAGGGGTCACCCACTGTGCTGTTTCCCCAGGTACCGTGTGGTGGTCTCCTACCCACCCCAGAGCGAGGCGGAGATCGAGCTGAAGGAAGGCGACATCGTCTTTGTGCACAAGAAGCGCGAGGACGGCTGGTACAAGGGGACCCTGCAGCGGAATGGCCGCACGGGCCTCTTCCCAGGCAGCTTTGTTGAGAGCTTCTGAGGACTGGTGCTCCCTGCACCTGGCTCACAGAGGGGAAGGCCGCCCGGGAAGCCCCACAGCACACAGAGAGGGAGCCATGGCACCCCCAGGGTTCCAGGTCGTCTCCAAAGCACCTGGTGGGGGATGCCCTGGCCTAGGGTGGGGGCCAGGGACTGTGGAGGTCGTGCCTTCTCCCAGAACCCCCAACGGACAGCACACCTGGGATGTTCTTCAAGGAAATGCCCACCCCCTCTGTGTAAACTACAAAGAAAGCACCTTGAGGAAGAGAGGCAGGTGCCAGCGTAGGCAGGCCCGTGGCGTGGTTTGCAGCCGTGGCAGTGTTCTCATTTACCACCTAAGCAGAGTCAGAGGCTGCAGGAAGTCTGTGGGCAAGGTGGGTGGCGTTGGGGCCAGGAGCGCTGGAGATCATCTTTCTGGGCTGCTCTGGGCTTCCCGAGGGGCTCAGGTTGCTCCGTCACCATTCTATATACCTCAGTCACCTGCCGCCCGGCCACTCAGCAGGGGTGTTCGTGGTCCTGGGGTACCTCCCGTGAGGCCCTGGGGGTCCCTCGAAAGGCCACCCCACCGCCCCTGTGGGAACCGGAGCAGAATCTGTGGGCTTTGTCTCCTGCCACTAGTATAAGCAACACTTTCTGTTCGCTACCACTGTCCCTTGCATTACTTCTTTCTTACAGCATATTTTTAACGTAAAGCTGTTAGACTTTATATATTTCTAATAAGTCAGACATTGCCTATTTTTCATACATCTGGTGCTGCCTTTTTGTAAAACTAGTAATGACTTGGTTGAGCTTGAAAGAAAAGATGTCTGAGGCGACATCAAAGGGGCAGAATTTTTATATTTCCCATATGGATTTGGGAGCGCGCTGAGAAGCCCCCCTCCTGCACCTCAGTGCTGGCCAGTACTCTGGGGGCTAGGGGGCGGATCCATTTAGGGGTTGGAGGGAGCTTAGAGGCAGCCGCTTTCTTTAAACTCTTACCAAAACCCCGCGCTCTGTCTAGACGGTGATGATTATTATTCAAGACCTGGAAACATTTCGAGGAAGGGCCACTGTAATTGTCCTTTTGTGTGGCAGTAGGAGGAGCACACAGGTCAATCCTAGCTGGGAAGGCAGAATCTTCCCTTTATTGCCTCAGAGCGAACTGCAATTAGCATTCTCAGAAGATGATTTCTTGGCATCAAAACGTGCGGTTTGTACAACAGTTCAGATCGCCACCACCGTTCTTCTTTGTTAAAGATAAATAACTGCCCCCATTTCAGGCAGTGCAAACCTTCACCTGCTGGAGACCAAAGGTCCAAGGAGATCAGAGGGTTGCGGCACTGCACAGGCTTGCAGAATTGGGGAGCTGGGTGGCTGAGACAAGAGGAGGTGCAGTGTTGATGCTGGGACCTCCCTGAGTGGGGTTGACAAATGTATATTCATTAGCATTGTGGCTCACTTCTCAGGAAGACTGATGAGGAGCCCTGTCAGAAGACAATTTTGTTCTCAAGATTCACACCTTAGGAACACATTTTTATCACCTGAAAATTTCAATCCATCACCCCTCTCTCCACCTATATTTTTACAAAAACCATTCAGACTTAAATTGAGCTGAATAAACTTGCCTTTGGTAACATAGGGTGTCACTGGTTTTCAGGGATGTGACCAATTCCAGAAATACATTCTCTTGCCTGGCATGAAGCCTTTGAAACCCGGGCCACTTATTTTCAGAGTTCCTGTTTTGGGACGTGACTTGGCAACTTGTTACTTTCAGGTGGCTACTGCACTGGGGGAAGGTCATGCCTTTCCATCCCCTCCAGATGATAATAGATTTAATAGACCTGAAAAATTTGTTGAGAATCAAAGAAAAAGTCTGGCTTAAACACAGGGACTTGTGTGTGCCAGGTTAATGACAACCAAAAGCTATCTACTTACCATATTTGCCAAACTTAATCAGTTGCCCATCATGCACAAAAATCCTGTGTGTGTTTGAATTCACGTTGTCACCACAGAGGTGCACAGATCAACAACCTGAATGACATAGGTGTTCTCCAGGGAAACCAGATTAATTAAGTTTCCAGATAATTTTTTTAAGTCTTTTTTATACGGAGCACAGCTACCAAGCAACAGAATAGACTAACCCGGACTTTCTTCCTCTCCCAGGCATGGCCCACACGGTGCTCTTCACCCTTCTGATGGGGGGCGGGGCCACAGCCCACAGCACGCAGCATGGTAGAGAACTGGGGCGAGTATGAGTATCTCCATGTCTTTGGTAGATGTCAGCTGACCCCTTTCAGGGCAGAGTCAGGGGCGGGCTTTGGTGCCACCTTGGGAAGGAAAGCAATGTGTGGGCCTGGCAGAAATGCACAGCCCACGTGCACATCTGAGCATTTTAAACTCATTCAGGCCCTGCAGCCTTCGTGATGATGTAGCTCGCAGACAGGAGCAGGAGCAGAATTAGCCCTATCTATCTTCAGGCCATCTTGTCTCAAAGGGCACATGTTTTGGCGGCTAAGATGAAACCAACCCTTACCTTGCATCCTGACCCCATGATATACCCATCTTAGCCATGCAGTGGCCTTGGGCGGCCACAGAGATTTGCTTTGAGGGGCATGGTAGAGTCCACAGCCATGGCTGAAGTCAGTGGACACCAAGGGGACAGGACAGCAGGCCACCAGGGGCCTCTGCCCAGAGGGAGGCAGAGAGGGTGGCGGTCAGGGGTGCTCTCCTGGCATCCTCATGGGGTGATGACGGGCTGGGCACCTCAAAACAAGCTCAGCCGACTGGGAGATCCTTTGTACTTTGCACAATTCACATACCCTCCCCCCAGTGTTTTTGTTAGACACAAATGTCAGCGTGTGGTTTTGGAAGATTTGTCAGTGATGACGAACCATGATGCCTGTGTTTCCGAGTCTTTAAATAAAAATGAACATGGAGAAGCCTTGTGTCTGCATGTTGGGAACAGCAGGTCCAGCAGAGGCTGAGAGGGGCCCGGGTAGGAGCAGCACCCGAAGGCACGGCCCACCTGCCTGCTGACTCATGCACCCGCCCCTCTGTGCTCCCCTGTGGGGGGCACCGAGTCTGTATCAGGGTAGTGGTAGTCAAGGAGATGGAAGAGTCGTGACAGCAGTGACATCAGATGTCTGTACCCAGCACACGCCAGAGACCCAGGAGCTGGGCGGTAACAGCCAAGCCACAGAGGCCAGCAGTGGGCTGGGTGGGGAGGGTCTCCGGTTCCCCTACGGGGGCTCATGTGCCTGGAAGGGCAGGGTGGCTTGCTGTAGATGACTTGCCTTCTTTTCTTGTCATTATTCAAGTCCCTCTCAACCAGAGTGCCTGGTATTGACCTCTGAGACAGGAACTCTCCTGGTCCTTCCATTGTCTCTCTGGCCCTTGGGGTGCCTGAGCCACAGCAGCCATTCTCCAAAGCACAGGAAGGGGGTGCAGGGAATCCCACCAGCAGAAGGGCCCAGGAGGCCACTGATCTCCAGAAAGATGTGTCCGTCTCAGATCAGCCAGGCAGCCTGACACCTGGCAGAGGGCTGGCCCGCCAGCCTGAACCGTGCCTGGAGCCGCGTATCTCTTGAAACAGGCTTTCACTCTTCTCTTAGCTGAGACACGTATCTACATACATACACATTTGAGCTGGAAGAACACTTAGCAAAGAGCCATTTTACTGTACTCTAAACATTCAGTGAACTTGCCAGACACAGTGGTGCATGCCTGTAGTCGTAGCTACTCTGGAGGCTAAGGCAGGAGGATTGCTTGAGCCTGAGAGTTCAAGTCCAGCCTGGGCAACATAGACAGACCTTTGTATGAGCAAATAAAATAAAATTTTTAAAAAACTAAGTGAACTTGTATGAGATTAAATAATACAGCATGGACAGTCACTGGGGAGGTTGGTGTAGGCTGTGCCTCCTTACTGTGATAAGGAAGCCTGCCATGTGCTCACTCACCCTCCCAGCAAGGCTGTGCAGAAGCCACCCCTGCCTCCATTTGCTACATGAGCACTCAAGGTTGGAAGAGGCTGAACAAATTGCTCCAGGTCACATAGCTCAGTGGACAGCCATGACTCAAATTCAAGTCTACTTACCCAATGTCAAGTCTACCCTCCCAACTCAAAAGCTGGGTGCCAAACCTGTGCCCCTTTATGAAATTGATATGTTAAGCACAAGAGTGTGGGAAGAGGAGAGCCAGAGGAAATGTAGGCAGTGCCCATCACAGTCTATCTGGAGAGGGTGCCTGGCAGGCCATCCCAGCTAACCTGCTGGGCAGAGGTGTCCTGCCTATAGAAATTACACAGTGCCTGTAATCCCAGCACTTTGGGAGGCCGAGGCGGGTGGATCATGAGGTCAAGAGATCGAGACTATCCTGGTCAACATGGTGAAACCCCATCTCTACTAAAAATACAAAAAATTAGCTGGGCATGGTGGCGCATGCCTGTAATCCCAGCTACTTGGGAGGCTGAGGCAGAAGAATTGCCTG
>NW_016107446.1:4864263-4876776 GCF_001604975.1 Cebus imitator
AAAAAAAAAAAAAGAAAAGAAAAGAAAAGAAATTATACAGCAACCCCTCAGGGCCTGGTGCCATTTTACATTCAAATCACATACCTCACAGCCCATGTTCTAAATCCATGCTCCTAAGCAAACAAGTAATTTGCCTTTACTGATTTAGCAACCTCAGGGAGAATAGTGGGAGTCAGGGCACTACCTGAACAGTAATCTACCACTTGTCCTGCATAACTGAGATGTTTCTAATTAGCTGTCAGTGAACTGGGCCTTCAGTTGAGGCCTCAGTCCCTGTGGATTTTGTGATGGGAGTTGATATCCCTGCCTCTAACTGACACTGACAGGTGGTGTGCCTGAACTGGGGGGCATCGGGTCTTCTTTCCCAGGAGAAAGGCTCCATGGCTGGCCTATGCGGGGAGCTGCAGGGTGAGCCAGGAGGGGTGAGCGCCATAGCCCTCAGCAGAGCTGTGAAGACAACACACAGCCGGCCATGAGACAAGACGTTTGTGCTCAGCCGCCACACA
Organism: Cebus imitator; assembly: GCF_001604975.1. Classification (NCBI taxonomy): domain Eukaryota; kingdom Metazoa; phylum Chordata; class Mammalia; order Primates; family Cebidae; genus Cebus; species Cebus imitator. The sequence goes on from NW_016107446.1 coordinate 4,864,770, forward strand.
CGCAGCAGTGGGAGAAGAGGAACGGGCCCCAGCAGGCCTTGACAGCTAGGTGGGGTTCATGCCAGCCCTGCAGTCCTGGAGGCTGGAGGCTGCAGGTAGAAACTGGGCAGGAGTGGCCAGCTCTGAGCTGTACATAGGGGAGAATGGTCTGGACAAAACGCGAGCAGGGAGGAAGGTCTAAGTGTCTCTGCCAGTGCTGAGACCCGAAATGCCAAGGCAGACTACAGCGCACCGCCCACTGCCATGAAGTCTGTGCTTCCCCAAGACTGCAGCTGGGATGTGCCCTGCTCCGGAGCTGGCCCCAGCCCTGGCCAGGCCTCATAGACCAGACACCACCTCAGAATCGGTCGGGACGCTTCCAGGGCTGAACAGTCTGTCAGAGTTCTCTTCCTTCTGTTTCATGTCACCCTTCCAGGGGGTTCCCTTCACTTCTCAAAGAAGACCACATGTGGCTGACCACAAGGGACGCATCTGGGGCTTATGAGCTGCCGGAGCCTTGCCTCTGGTCCAGCTGCGGCCCCAGCATCTGCGGCTGGCTATGTTTTGCTGACTGTCCTCTCTGTGCTCTCCTCCAGAACCAGAAGCAGTGGTCTCCATCTTCCCACAGAGGCTCCAGACCTTGTGCTCCAGACCTTGACCCCTCTCTCAGGGAAAATCCTGGGCTCAACCCTATAGCTGCACTAGGGTCAACTGGTGTTTAACATGGTAAGGGTTAAATCCCAGACACCCAAGAAAGTGGCAGCAGTATGTTTGTCCAGGGCCCATCATTTGAAAATGCCCAAAACCCAACTGGAATAAGTCAAAAGAGGACTTGACTCAACTGAAAACCCAAGGACAAAAAAACCCAAGACGTGTGCAAATGATGGAGCTGATGTTCCATGAGGATACCTGGCATCTGCTGGACCTGGGGATATAGGACATCTTGCAATATGTGCACACTGTTCCCTTTAACCAAACAAAGCCTGTCCTGTTTGGTTTGGGCAGACTTGGGCAAAGCCTGTCCTGTCCTAAATGCCAAAAGTGGGTTCACTAAGAAACACTGGTTTAGATGCATTTGCTTCAGGGATAGCTGGATCCAGGTGCTCACATGACATTTGTGGGCATTGCTCGGCTCTGCTGCCCTCCATGTGGCTCTCTCCTCAGCGGGCTCTCCCCACCTTGCAGCATGACAAGGACCAGCAGGTTCGGGATGCCATCTGACACGTTGCCCATCCTCGCAGAAATAGACCTGCTCCTTCTCAATGACCCAGCCAAAACCCTGGCAGCAACTCTCACTGGCTCCATTTGGGCCCATGCTGCCCTCCCTAACTCAGCAATTTTGGACAGGGGACAGGCATATGCTGATTGATAGCACCTGAGGTGTCAACCGTGCCCATACTGCATGGGTTGGGAGTAGGGATGAGAAGATGCACAGTAGAGCTATTGGCAAAAAGCGGAGGAGCTCGTGACTAGGCAGACAAAATCTGCAGACGCCCACACCCCAGGGCCGCTCTCCCAGGACACTGCCCGGAACCCCACGGCAGTGCACAAGAGCACGGGTCATCCAAGGGCCACCATACCATATTTAGGAAAATGAGATATAAAAACTGGATCTAAAAGAAGTCCCAGAGAAAGTATCAACAGACATGGACATTATTACGGACGTAAAGAAAGACTCTTTATGTGAAAGAAGTCACATTCTGTAATGTTCTAAAAAAAAAAAAAAAAAAAGGAACCAGATGAAAGCCTGGAGACAGCCAGGAAGTGCCACATGGGACACCCACCCACTGCACCCCTTGATGGCCCAGCTTCACCCACTCACTTATCAGATCAATGAGCAGTCACAGATGAATGTAAGTGCTCAGACAGAGCACCCCAGCCAAGGCATGAAAGGACAGGCACAGCTGCCCACCATAGCCAGAGTTCATATCTGGAGAGCAAGGCAGGTTGTGTGGGTAGCCGTTGACTCAGCGGTCAATGCCTGAGGATCAAGGGTGCTCCGAGCCAGAGACAGGGGGATGCAGCCCTCTCCATGACAGATCCCAGAGTGTTTCCTGCCTGGACGTTCTTGGCAAGAATGCACAACACCAGCACATGGCAAGGCGCTCACTACCAGCTTACACATTCCTGCAGGAAAAATGGAAGGATGTACCCATCCTTCAGGGTCACATTGGACTCACCTGGGTCTGGGCACCTTCTCTCCACACCTTCCCACTCTACTCATTCATTCGACAGCTACTTCCACTCTAGGTCCAGCATCAGTGTCACCAAGATGAATCCAGGCAAGAGGCCCAGGTATTCGGGCCTTCCCGGATGTCTGCCTGGTAGGGCCCAGCCACCTGTCAGATCATGCTGTATTTGGTGCTATGGAAACAAGTGTGCAAACACATAGTGCCTGTATTAGTCGCTTGGGCTGCTATATCAAAATACCATGCACTGGGTGGCTGAAACCACAGAAATGTATTCTCTCACAGTGCTGGAGGCTGGACGTCCAACGTCGAAGTTGCAGCAGGGTCGGTTTCCTCGGAGGCCTCTCTCCTCAGCATGCACATGGCCGTCTCCTCACTCTGTCAAGCAGCTGTGGCGGGTTGTCTTGCCCAGATTCATCTCTGCGTGTCTTTATCCAAAGTTCCTGTCCTTTTTAAAATGAATTTGTGTGAATTTATGGGGCGCAAATTTGTTGCATGCCATAATAGTCAAGTCAGGACTTTCAGCGTATCCGTCACCTGAATAACATACCTTTTCCCCTTTAAGCAATTTCTCATGGTGCATCCCCTCCCCTGCTCACCCTTCTTACAAGGACACCAGTCAGGCCAGATTAGGCCCACCCAATGGCCTCCTTTTAACTTAATCTCCAAGCAGAGACACATGCTGAGGCACTGGGCGCTGGGACTTCAACATATGAATTTTGGGGGGATGTAATTCAGCCCATAACAGTGTGTGCTCATGGAGACCAGGGCATAATGAAGTCAAAAGTTAAATTAATTAAAATAGCTAGGCAATAACTGCTAGGCAAATACTCTAGAGCAAAGTACTAAGGGATCACAGGAGACTGTCATCTATTTAGAGGGGTGGGGGCATGGAGGGCCTCTTCGAGGGTGTCCCGGTCTTATCTGGACCTCCACACTGTCGTCTTGAGTAGAAATTCACAAGGCTGGGAGAGGGGAAGGAATGGTTGAAGGAAACAGTGTATGCACATATCCGAGGCAGGGGAGAGCTTGGTAGGGTCCAGAAACTGAGGGAGTCCGGAGCGGGAGGGGAGGGGAGGGCTGAGGTGAGAATGGCCAGGGGTGGGTCTCTGAGCCTTCCAGGCCAGAAGCAGGAAACAGCGTTTTCGGGGTTCTCAGGGGACGTTTAGACGCAAACTGTGTCTGGAGCGCCCTCTGTTGGTGGCACAGGGAATGGCTTGTATGAATGTGGGAAGCTGGCATGGCAAGATGCCAGGCAGAGGGCAAGGCATCTTTGCCAAGGGGGAGGTGAGGGCATGTCGGGAAGCAGACAGCCCCGAGGGTTCCCGATGAGCCGGGCCAATGTGGAGGCTGAGGGGAAGCTTTCCACATGTCCTAGAGGGAAACCCCAAAGTAGCTATTCTCACAGAACCCCAGTGAGATTCGGTGAGGGAGGAGGGATGGTGCAGGGCTCCCAGGAAGCTCCCAGCTGTGGGCACATCACAGCCCACCAGGATCCCATCCAGCAGGCCCGGGGACCCTCTGGGGGCAAGATGCCAGGCTTTGCCCAGCACTACACCAAAGGCCTGACTCCATCCTCACCTTCTGCAGCCCAGATGCTGGTGGGGCCCAGGGCTTCCGTGCACCCACAGCCCCTTCTCAACAAAACTGCCACTCATGTGTGCCATGGGGTGACCCCTCCTCTCCGCCCAGCCTGGGCTGGGGAAGGGCCCCACTGACCAGGAGCTGGCCCTCTCCAGCTAAAGCCAGGGTGAGCAGAGTGGGGCCCATGCTGGGTGGCCGCCACCAAAGCAAGAGAGGTTTTCCTGCAGGGGAAGCGCAGACAGCAAAGGTGGGACGGGCCGGAGGCGGGGGAGCGGGCCCTCCTGGGAGCTCCTGGCCTCTTCATGGTAAGTGCATGTTAAGTATGTACTAAGCCCACATTCCGTGCCTGCCTCGTGTTTAGCACTCTATATCCATTGCCTCATTTTTGTCCTCACATCAGCCTTATGAGGTACGAGTTATGACCATGCAATTTCACAGATGGGGAAACCGAGGCAGGGAGCAGTTAACCAACTCGCTTCAGGAAGGGGCAAAGAGATGAGGCAGCTGGGATTCAAACACAAGCCACACTCCTAACCCTTCGGCCTGTTCTTGTCCTCAGGAGTCCTGGCTGATGTCAGGGCCACTGACACTTGTCCCTTTCTGACTTGCTGTGACAGTGCTCCCTGAAGCCTGACTTGGAACTGGAGATGAGGTCCCACAGCCACAACAAGTTCTCAGCTGTCCTCTGTGGCCTCTGAGGACAGCACCAGGTGGCCCAGTACACCACATGCCCCCACATGGTGGCAACATACTCTGATCAAAAAGAACAAAAAGTTCTCCCCCATCCAGTGTGCCTCTGCTCGGGCCAGCAGGCTGGTGATTGGCAGCCCGAGGAGGGGTATTCTTGCAGCCAGGCTAGGAGAATCTGCCCACCTGGAAGTGCCTGGACCACATGGCAACCAGCTAAGGCCAATGGCTGCTGTGGCAAGGCTCAGATCACCGGCAGAGGGTGGGGGCCTGCAGGGAGGGTTGGGGAGGGGCACAAGCCCTTGGGTCAGAGGCAGGTTCTAGCCCTGCTTCTGCCTCCAGCTGGCTTTGTGATCCGAAGTGAGACTGAAGATAGGGCTGTCTCATCTACTATTAAGGTCTCGTCTATGGAATTGCCCCACAAGTTCTCGTCCACATCCTCCCTGCATTTTCATGACTGCTGCCCCACACCCCCAAATAAGGAATGGGGGGTGGCCAGAAAGAAAGGTGAGGTCCTGCATCTCTAGAGGGCATGCCCAGGAGGCCGAGGTGGGGTGGCCTCCATGTGTGCCCCCTGGTGCCCAGAGTGGTGCTGCCTGAAGCAGGTGCCAATGCACACGTGCTACAGACTTGTCCCGAGTGGCGTTGCTGCCCAGAGGTCGCAACTCTCAGGTGGGAGTCGAGCTGGGCACCAGACCCATCTCCAGGGCACATAGGAGCCCCATCACATGTGACAATGAACTTTTCTACAACTCTGGTGAGGGCTGTGACATCTGTCTCAACATCCACAACGCCTTTAGGGGGCTTGTCTGCCCTTTTCGGCCTGCTGGAAACTCTCCTCCTGGCTCTGGCCTGGAACCCTGGCCCTCCTCCTGCTGGGCCCCAGCTCCACTGTCCTTTGCTGTGTGCGTGCCTCAGCGACTGACACGTGGGCCCCATGTGCCCCGGCACTTCCGCCAGCCCTCCCTGCCTTGCCTCCCTGCTGCTCCCCGGGTGCTCCCGGCGTGTCCTTCCTCCTCCTCCTGATGTCCAGCAAACCACCACATGGTGCAGCTGATTTCACCTCTCACTGTGGCCTCCGCCACCCTCCTGCCCCCTCCCAAGTCAGGTCCAGGTGTGTCCAGAGATGGTCCTGCTGGGCATATGTGGCCCAGGCTGCCTGGGATCTGCTCTGTACCGCGCTGGGTACTCAGGGATTTTAACACCACAAGTCCCCCTGCCACCCTCCCTGGTCTACTGCAGCCACCCCGGTCTCATGGTCTTCACTGCGTGTCTCTCTGTCTACACTCCAGGTTTTTCTGGGACATTCTTGACTGGAGCTGGCTTGCTGGGCCCTGCGGGAGGCAAGTCATCCACAGAGGCTGAGCAAGAAAGAGAAGCCGGGCAGGCTGGGCACCCTGGAGAGCCCTTGGGTAGCATCTTTGGCTTCCCCCTCCCAGGCGCTCTTGCCTTTCCCAGGGCCTCCAGCCTGGATGCCCTGAGACCCACTACCCGTCACCTGACTCTGACCCTTCCCCACCCCCTCATGGGCCAGCAGGGGAACAGCCGCCTGCTGTTCATTCACCTCCAGTTCTAGGGGCCCACCACGACTTTGGCCACTGCCATGGCAACCATCTTGCATGTGAGGGGCCTAGCAGGCTGTTTCTGTCCTGAGGTGGCTTCTTAAGCACCCAAGGGAGGGAAGCCTGCAGGGGTCCACACAGCACTTTCCCTGCACATCGCTGAAGGTGCAGGGTCCAAAGGAGACAGCAGATGGATATGCTGCCCTTCCTGGGGCAGTTCTGAGGCACCCCATGCCGTGCTGCCCCAGCTCCTTCCCTGGCCCAATGCCCCAACCTTCCACTCCCATGCCCTGGAGTTACTTCCCAAAAGAAAGCACCTGTAAGTACACAGTAGCCCTGTCTCAGCACCCAGGTCCCATTGATTCACACCTCCGACGCCACACACACCTCATGTGCATACACACACCCCACACATGTACACATGCATGTGTACTCCACATGCATACACACCATATGCACACCACACACATGCACACATATAGACACTCCACACATACACACACCACATGTACACACACCATACACATACATATGCACATAAACACACTGCAGGCTTGCACCATACAAGCCAGGTGCAAGTACAAACACACACACACACTTAAACACACTGTATGCACATGCACACACACCACCTGCACACACTACACATGCACACACAGCAGTTGCACATGTGCACACACATCTTTCTCCCTGTTCTAGCACACCTGCATAGATGAGGCTTTGCAGGAGAAGCACCACAGGGAGGCAGGGAGGAGGGTGCCCATGGGGATTGCAGTCCGTGCCGCGTCACCTCCCCCAGCCCTCACCTCCCCACAGCCCCTCACCTCCCCACAGCCCTCACCTCCCCGCCGCCCCTCACCTCCCCACCAACCCTCACCTGCCCAGAACCTCTCACCTCCCTAGAGCCAGCCTGTGGCTAAGGAGCCTGTGGCCAGGGGTATAGAAGAATGGGTACCGCCAGCAGACCAGGCCCTCACCCACAGCCACATTCTAACATCAGCATTCAACAAAGCACTTCAGCCACCCCAGGGGGACCACCGTGATGGTGGCCAATGGGCAAATCCTAGGAGAGTAAGCAGCCTGTGTGGAGCCCAGGCAGCCCCCTGGGCCTGGGGGCCTTCTGGTCCCCAGCAAGTCTGCGGCCCCCAGTCAAAGTTCTCCTCACTGCTTGAAGCTAGGATGGAGAAGGACATTAATGCGGGCATGTTCCCACGACCCTCAGAAAGGCAGTAACCCTGGTTTCTGTCACTCCATCAAGTGCTCTTGCAGCTCTGAAGTTTGGTTGAAACTTAAACTCAGCATCAAGCTCCTTGGGCCAGATTCTGAGCTTATGTAACTCCCTGGGAACTCCATGTGCTGGACAGGCTGTTTCTGGAATTTCATTATGATTCATAACTTGGTTACGGCTCTGAGCTGGTAAATATGGAGTTTCTGCCGTGGACTCAGAAAACCACGTTATAAAATATAGACCAGGGCTGTTAGGCAGCTGCGGGTGTGCAGTGCCCACAGCTGCGGCCCATCTGCCCACCTTCCTCAGGGCTAGTGAATTACAGCTGCACAGCTCAGACCTCCATGGATGAAAGACAGGCTCACGGGGCCCTGCACTAGTTCGGTTTGGGGCACTTGGCTGTGTGTTGGAACCAGCCCGTGTGCAGGCCAGGCAGGACGCTGCAGGGAAGCCCTGGTGTGGGACCAGGGCTGCCCCTAGAGTTGGGCTCTTTCCCCTGTGTACAGACCCCCACGCAGGGGACTTGAGCCTGCAGTGCTCTGCCAGAGCCGCCCCGGGTGTGGCCACAGCCTGGATTGGAGTATTCCTTCCACTCACTTTTCATTCAGTCACCGTGGGACCGATTGGTTTCTGGACTCTTCTTGCAGCTTTATTCAGGGGTGTGAAGTCCACAGCTTGACTGCCCTGGGAGTTTGGGTGCCCGGGGAGAAGGCTGCCCCCCAAGCCCTGGGCACTGTGGTCACTTTCTCACTGCCCCTTCTGCCTCCTCCTTCCCCCGGTCTGGTGGTACTTCCCACCCTCCCTCCCTCTCATCTCCCCCCACGCCCCTCACACACTCCCCTTTCCTCAAGCCCCTGACTTCCATGGCTAATGGAAGAGATGCCTGGAACGTGGAGCCAACCATGTCTGCCAACTCATGCCCAGAGCCCTGCCCTGGGGCCTGAATGCAAGTCCAGGGATAAACTTTGCCCTGGAAATCACTTGTGCCCTCTGCCTGTTGGCCACAGGGTTCACCGCACATGCTGGATCTGGGTCCAGGTCTGCACCCAGCCTGGATGACCAATGGCGGCCAGGGGCAAGAGGTATTCTCCAGGAATCAAGAACAGACTAAATGGAAACTCAGTGGTACCCAGCACCCCATGATGGCGAGCTTGGCACTCCCCGTGACTCCAAACAGTGTGCCCCAGATGATTCAATGTGAGTTGAGGAGGGGGGCCTACAGGCAGTGGCTGAGAGAAGGGCACTGCAGGCTGGGGGCAGAGGGGCCATGCCCTCCCTGGAGGGTCTGTCGGGGATGTGGAATGTCCTGCTAACTCCATCTTGCGGGGAGGCCAGGCCCCAGGAGAAAGCCCTGGTGGAGCGGAGGGCTTCCCAAGGACAGGAGCCATTGGCAGTACAGGCCCTTCCCGCACCTCCTAGGCCCCAGATCTCAAACCCGCTTCCCCACTGAGGACCTCAGGGAGTGCCTCATGCCATCGGGCAGATCTCCAGTACCCCAAAAACTCGGCCATGGCTGCAGAGACACTTCTCCCTAGAATACAAGGATTAGTCTGTTTTGCATTGCTATAAAGGAATACCTGAGGCTGGATAATTGATCAAGAAAAAGGTGTATTTGGCTCACGGTTCTGCAGGCTGTACAGGAAGCATGGCACCAGTGTCTGCATTTGGTGAGGCCTCAGGAGGCGAAGGGGGAGCAGGAGGGGTAGGGGCCATGGTGGACTCTTTCAAACAATCAGAACTCACATGAACTAAGAGCAAGAGCTCACTCATTACCGCCGGGAGGGCACCAAGCCATTCCTGAGGGATCTGCTTCATGACGCAAACACCCCTGCCAGGCCCCGCCTCCCACACTAGCGATCACATCTCCACCTGGGATTCGGAGGGGACAAACATCCAAATATCCAAACAATATCAGCGGGGGTTCTTTGTGCTAATTATCTGCTTAATGCTTAGCACTCAGCTCCAAGGTCTCCAGCTGAGTGAATGGTTATGATTCAGGGATCTGCCCTGGGCCGAGGGGCGTGGGAGCAGCCTATGAGCCCTGGAGCCCCCAGCCACCCTGGAGCGGGCTGTCAAGCCCACCAGGCCTCCTGGCACTCTGTAGCCTATGGTCCCGAGAAGGTGGTGTGTGGCTCCTGCTGGGCCTGAAGGACCTAAGTTGCATCACTGGAGTCACTGACGGTGCTATCTTAGGCCAGAGTCTCCTCATCTGGAAAATGTGGCCATGACAGGACGTGTTCTCAGTGGTGCAGGAGAGGTTCCACCAGCACAGACAGCACGGGCCCACAGCTGCGGCTGAGCACTTAGGCCTCTCTTGAGATGTGGACACTCGGTCTCCCAGGCTGTGGCCGCTGGGTTACAGAGAGCCCGCCGGTCCTCAGGCAGGGCACAGGCAAGGCGGCTGTGAAGGCGCCACTGGAGGGCGTGCTGGTCCCACTGCAGCCACACCAGGGACTGGCCACAGACAGCTCCGTGAGGGAGGCTTTCTTTACTCCCGACACTGAAGGGGAAGGAGGTGAGCCCACGTCTGGCCTCTCACAGGAGCCCCCAGCCCCAAAGCAGGGCTGGCGTATGAGGCACAGGTAACTGCAGGGCAAGCAGGATCCCCCTGACCGAACAATTCAAATTAAAGGCAACTTTCTACCTCTTGCCTTCAGCTGAAATCTCCTAAGCAATGGCTATATTTTCCAAAACAGATCAGTTACTTTCCCAGAATAGCTTTAATGCCAAAAGTAATTCAACCCTGCTCCTCATCAGTCTCCACAGATCCTGATGCCAGAGGTATTGTGGGCAGCATGCTCCCAGAATTCCTGGCCTCAACAAAATGAGCCTGAGCCCAGCCCTGAAGTGTGCAGTTCCGATAAGGGTGATGGCAGCCATACCCACTAGGCATGTGCTCCCCTGCACACTGCCTTCCAGAGACATTGGCCACCCCTCACCCCACAGGCCTAGAACCAGCCGGAAACACTGAGTTCTGAGGGACTAGTGTCCCTGTCCGAGCCTTAGAAAGGGTCACCTGGAATGTGCAAAGGGACACAGAGGCCCTGCCCCGCCACTGGAAGCTGCCACCCTCCCCTGTCGCCAGCATCACCCACCTGCTCCCACACCACCGCCTACCCCCTTGGTGCCCCTTTATCTCCACACCAGCCGCCCTCTTTATCCCGGGACTGTGTGGTGCCTGGGACTTGGTCCATGCTCAATAAAGCCTGACAGGTTCATTGCTCATTTGTGTGTCAACTGGAGGCTTGAAGGGATCTCTGCTGGAATCTTCTGGAAGCTGCAGCACCACTGCAGCAGGGAAGGCCGGGTGAGTGAACAGAGTCCAAACACCACAGGTTCAAACTAGCAAACCCCACCTGGCTGAGTGCTTGCTTCAGCCCAGTGCAGGGAACGGCATTAGAGCAACGGCCGTGCTCTGACACCCAGGGTCCTGGCCAGGCCCTCCTTCCATGGCCCCTCCACAGCTCTGCAGAGGCGTGACCTCCATGCCTGCAGCCCCCACACCTGTCTGCCTCTGCCTGGGTTCTTTACTGCTCCGTCCTGGGCTGGGTTCCAGCTGCAGGTTCTGATCCCACGGGTCTGGGTAGGTCTCCCAAGTGCCCACTGTGAAGCACAGGCTGACACCCAATGCTGTCGAGAGCCTGGAGCACACCCGCAAACTTGGGGCCTGGCGTTCCACAAGGACAGTGCCATCCCCAGGTGACTGGGAAGCCTAGATAACGATGCCTGGGGTCTTTACAGCTTCGTGTGGCCTGCAGGACCCAAGAGGGTGCAGCTGCAGAGGGTATGCCCCCATGGGAGCCCAAAAGCCATTTGAGAATTTCAGAGATGCAGATGAAAACAAGTGGGCTGAGCCAAGGGGCTGAAGCCCTGAGCTGCAAGCCGCAACTCGCTTACCTGGTGTGCAGCCTTGAAGCTACAAGCCACACCGCCCGCTTCTCTAGTTGGTGGCATTCGAAGTTCGAATCCTTACAGGATAAAATACAAATAAGTGTGGGCAATTGTTTCTTTTCCGGTTTCCTTCTATTCAGCATGAGTCTGTTTCTGAGTCTTCCAGAAGGGCTGTTTCTACACACCTTTTGTTTCTCCTCCTCCTAGGCTGGCCCTCCAGGCAGAGGGCATTAGCAGTGTTAACTGAGCACAGCGCTGGGCACTGTATGCCATCATCTCACTTAACTTTACAAGCACCCTATGGTGACTCTCATCATGGCCATTTTACAAATGGGAGAGCAGGGGTTCAGGGAGGTTAGGCAGCTTCCCCCAAGGCCCACAGCCAGCTAGTAGCTTAACTCAGAGTCTGCAGACCCCAGAGCCTACAGCCCAGCTCCACAAATGCCCGCAGCTTCCAGTCTGTAACTCTAACATATGGGCCATCTGCTCTAAGGACCCTCGCCTTGTTGCCTCTGATGGACATTCCCACAATTTAGCAGCACTAAATTGTATGTAAAGCAAATACTTGCATACTGAATCAAAATTTCCAACTGAGCTTTGCTGGAATTTTTTTTAATGCATTCTCACAGAATGTGTTTTGGGTTCTGTATTAGTCCATTCTTGCACTGTTGTAAATAAAAACCCAAGACTGGGTAATTTATAAAGAAAAGAAGTTTATTTGACTCACAGTTCTGCAGGCTGTACAGGAAGCCTGGCAGCATCTGCTCAGCTGGGGAGGCCTCAGGAAACTTACAATCACGGCAGAAGCAGGTGCATTTTACAGGGCCCCAGCAGGAAGAAGAGAGAGGTGGGGGAGATGCTACACACCATTTTTTTTTTTTTTTTTT
>NW_016107446.1:4877481-4895082 GCF_001604975.1 Cebus imitator
TGGTCTCCAGGGTCAGTTGTGACTTGAAAATTCCATTTATACCCTTTTAAAAGAAGAGCAGACAGGTATTAAAAATAAATGTAACCACACATGCATAGATGTCACTCGGCTAGTTAGCATTTCATTGACAGGTGCCCAGACCCTGGGTGAAGAGAAAGATGCAGGACGTCCAGCACACTTTTGTCAAGGGGATGTGAGGGCGTTGCTTTCTATTGCCTGCTCTTGTTGCTCTTCCACTTATGTAGCATCTCTGGAATTACAAAATGATAGAGATGGAGAATAGATGAGTGATTGCCAGGAGCAGGGGGCTGGGTAAGAATGGGAGTGAAATGATGGCTGTGGCTGCAAAAGGCTGCACTGAGGCATGTGTGTGAGGATGGGCTGTTCTGTGTCTTGAGTGAGGAGGTGGCTGCATGAATCTGTACGTGAGATGAAATTACATGGCACTAAATACTGGCGTGCATGCACACACATGTTTGTAAACACAATATCTGAGCAAGGTCAATGGATCGTACAAGGTCAATTTCCTGTGATACGGCACTATGTGTAGTTTTGCTAGATGTTGCCATTGGGGAAAACTTCGTAAAGGGTACATGGGATCTCTGAATTTACTTCTTAAAACTACATGTGAATACACAATTATCTCAAAATTTAAAAGTTTCTCAAAGGGAAGGAGTTGGAGCTGAATTCAGGGCAAAAAGATGATAAAGGTGGGTGGGAAGAAGAGCTCTGCTTAAGAACTATGATGTCGCGGCTGGGCACCGCAGCTCACGCCTGCAATCCCAGCACTTTGGCAGGCAGAGGTGGGCGGATCACCTGAGGTCAGCAGTTTAAGACCAGCCTGGCCAACATGGAGAAACCCCGTCTCTACTTAAAATACAAAAAATTAGCTGGGCTTGGTGGCACATGCCTGTACTCTCAGCTACTCAGGAGGCTGAGGCAGGAGAATAACTTGAACCCAGGAGGCCAAGGTTGTGGTGAGCCGAGACTGCACCATTGGACTCCAGCCTGGGAAACAAGAGCGAAATTCTGTCTCAAAAGAAAAAAAAAAATTGTGATGTTGAAAATGCTGGAGAGAAGAGAGGTGGAAAAGAATGACCTTCAGATGAAGCCAAGATGAGAATGACAGCAGTGCTGACAGTCTTCTCGCGGGCTGTGCAGGGCGTGGTGGCCAAGTCACCACGAGTGATGGTCAGGCTCCCCAGGATGCTGAGACATGGTCTGGAATTCAGGATTTCCTCACCACTTCAGTAGCACCGTGGACCTGGGGCATGGGCTGCCTTGTAGGACAGGAAACCCCCCCCCCTTGGAAGTGTCCGAGCGGAGCCAGAGCAGATGATCACATGGAGCTGGCACTGTCCAGGGCGTGCTCGCTGTCCCGAGAGTTCACTCTTTTCACTGAAGTCTATTCTATTCTACTCTGTTCTACTTATTTCCACCCCTTTATTTGAGACTTGATGTTTTTGATGATCAAAAAAATTGCTGGCTGGACGTGTTACCTGGAAGCCTGCTTTCCAACAGAAAGGCAGCTCGTATCCAAGAAAGCAGGGTGGAGTCCCCTGAGCAGACCCTGGCAGGAGCTGATTTCCTTGGGGTCATGCTTTTGACACTTTAATTATAGATTTAATCAGCTCATTACCTAAGTACCTCTCATTAGGACCTGTTATAGTCGGTGTTAATTGAAGCTGAGTCTTTGAAGATGACTTTTCTGCAGGGATGGGGATGGAGGGGTCGCAGCTGCCACCCTGCCCACTGATCAGCCAGGCCCTCAGACCCACCGGAGGGTCCAGGACAGCCACAGCTTACATGGGACAGCTGTCACTCCACAGCAGCAGTGTTTTACTTTGTAATGTTTAAGGTTTTGATAACACTGGTTTTCAAAATTTAATTTAAAAACAAACTGCTGGTGGAGTATCTGCAAAGTGAGACTCCTAGCAGTTGAGATCAGTCCAAAGTTCCAAACTTTGGACTTTTAGGGGGGTGGGTGTTTTGTTTCTCTGGTGGTCTGTGTTAATCCTAGCTGCACGTTAGCATCTGAGAAGAAAATACCAGTGTCCTGCCCCACTCCAAAGGTTCTCTTTTCTTTTCTTTTTTTTTCAGGCTGAGCTCAAGTAATCCTCCAGCCTCAGCCTCCCAAAATGTTCAGTCCCACCCCAAAGGTTCATTGCATTGGGCCCAGCATCAGGCCCTGGCATCAGCATCCCCTACAAGCTTCCCAGTGACATGAATATGCTCCTGGGATTGGGAACCATCGCTATTTTCATTTCAAGAAAACGCAATCTCATCTCACTGCAGCCTCTGCCTCCCAGGTTCAAGAGATTCTTCTGCCTCAGCTGGGATTACAGGCATGCACCACCACACCCAGCTAATTTCTGTATTTTTGGTAGAGACAGGGTTTCACCATGTTGGCCAGGCTGGTCTCAAACTCCTGGCCTCAAGTAATCTGCCTACCTTGACCTCCCAAAGTGCTGGGATTATAGGCATGAGCCATCACACCCAGCCTTTTTTTTTTTTTTTTTTTTTTTTTTTGAGACAGGGTCTCACTCTGTCACCCTAAGATCCCTAGCAGGAGCTGATATTCACAAAGCACGTCGTGGCTGCTGTGCCAGACTTTTACACACGTGATGTCATTCAAATCCCCACGTCATGAGAAGGTGACAGTGGGCAGCTTGTAACCACTGAGCTGTCCTCACAGTGAATGGAGGTCAGAGAACTGCCCTCTGAGCCCCAGGTCCTCCCTGCCAGCTAGGGCCTTTGGACAAGCTGTGTGGTGTCTCTGAGCCTCAGTTTTTACTTGTGCAATGGAGGGAGTGTCCTGCTCTTGGGCCACCAGGCCCTGACCTTATGCATGATGTGCAGAACAGAGGCCACGGAGTCCCAGCGAGGCAGGGGAGGTGAGACCAGGCTGGCATTCATGGAACACCCTTGTCCTGTCCCTCAGGGAAGGCGGGAGCTGGCCCAGGACTCAGGGATGCAGGTAGCCTGTGATTCAGGCAGGTGCACGGGGCAGGGCTGTGCACCACAGCTCCTTACAGACGCTGGCTCGGTAGGAACCATGGCAGTCAGAGCAGACAAACGTGGCCCTAAGATGCAAATAGGAAAATCTGAGAGACAGACCGTCCCAGGCTGCATGGTGGCCCGTGTCCCAGTCCTTGAGTCATTAGCCACAATGAGTGTCAGGGATGCTCCCCAGCTTTGCTGGGACTGTACCCAGGCAGCTCAGGGAGACAAAGGGGGAAGGTTGAGCTCGGGTTGAGGGTGGGCAGATAGGGCTTGGGTGTGAGAGCTGGGGGTGAGGGTGTGCCACCAGCTGGTTCTCAGTGGCTCATGCGCCCAGTGGGAATTCCCAGGTCTCTATCTCTCAGGTCCTTCTAGAGAGCTAATGAGTCGTGGTTGAAAGGTGCATGGCTGGAGCAGGGGCACCTAGGCCCTCTGCATATAAGGTCAGTTAATGGAACAGCGTGGGTCTCATGGAACATCCTACGTCCTGGGAGACCACCTGTGCACAGCCTGAGTCCCTGTGGGACCAGGGAAAGCTGGTGCAGCATCACCCAGTCACCTGGGCCACCTGGCTTTCCCATGCAGACCTTGAGCATCCTCACCAAGTAAACATGGCACAGCGTGGCCACTGGGGTCTTGCAGCCTGGACAGCTCTCCAAGGCCTTCCAGCCACCCATAAGTGGGTCACTTCCCCTAGGTGTGGGCCTCAGCCACTGGCAGCAGATGCAGCCTCTGCAGCTTAGCTCAGGCAAGTCTAGGATCACCCCGGGCATATCCTGAGAAATGCCCTCTTAGGATGTCAAGGAGAAGTCATTGAGCCCTGTCTCCTGCTGCCAAGACTGTTGCTTGATGTTTGAAAACCATGTCCCAGTCCTGGAGGCATTAGCCACAGTGACATGGTGGCCCTAGATAGGGAGCAGCCCAGAGAGATTCAAGGGCACCATGAGTCTTGGGCCTTCCAGGAGGAGCCTGCCATCAGCCATGTCTGCTCTGATTACTCCCAGGCGACCTCTCCCGGACCACAGAGGAGTGTCTCAGGTGCCTGAAGGCTCAAAGTGCTAGTTACCTGCATCCTCACTAGCCACAGCCCTACAGGCCTGCACTCCCCGAGCTGACACTAGCCACAGAGTGGTGGGCTGGTGACATGAACCCCAGGGCACTGCAGCTATGAGGAGGTCCAGCACCCGCATTCAGGACAGAATGGAAACATTCCTGGAGAACGCCCTGGTTACCATCAGGGTAGCTCAGGACAACCTGCTCGGTGCCCATTTGTCATAAGATGCCATAGAGGAGGCTCTCAGTGGCCCACTGGCCACTGTTATTACTAGGAAAAGCAGCTTCCTCTCTAAATCATCGACGAATTTCCTACTTGTTCTTCCTACCTGCTGGAGGCTGGTCCTGGGTGTGGCTCCATGTTCCCTCCTCTGTTCAGGTTTTGGGATCTCGCTGGTCCTGCCATTGTCATTGGAAGCAGATGGAGGGTAGTTTTCTTTGTGCTGCTATTGCTAAAGAAACCTCAGCATTAACAGCCTCTGCAGCTCACTGTAGGTCGGCGAGCAGGGAGGTGGTGTCACCAGGTTCTGGAGCTGCGCACCAACCTGAGCACAGGGGCCACCACAACCAGTCACCATCAGGGTCCTGAAACACACCCACAGGTAACCAGGAATTAGGGCACAGTGAGCACCAGAATAAGTTCTCCATGTCTCCTCATAGATGCTATTTTCCTCTTTTGTCTCTCAGGAAAGCTCACCTGCCATCCTCTGAGACCTCAAATTTGAGTCGCAGGCTTCATTTCTTGGGTTTAAGCCCAGGGCTGCCTGCGTGCCCTGCGGCCCTGGGCAAGGCACCAGCCTCTCTGAGCCACTCTCACCTTCTCTTTACTTATTTTTTTAATTTTTTTGAGACTGAGTCTTACTCTGTTGCCCAGGCTGAAGTGCAGTGGTCTGATCTCAGCTCACTGCAACCTCCACCTCTGTGGTTCAAGCGTTTCTCGTGCCTCACCCTCCCAAGTAGCTGGGATTACAGGCGTGTGCCATTATGCCTGGCTAATTTTTGTATTTTTAGTAGAGATGGGGTTTTGCCATGTTGGCCAAGCTGGTCTCAAACTCCTGACCTCAGGTGATCCACCTGTCTTGGTCTCCCAAAGTGCTGGGATTACAGGCGTGAGCCACTGCGCCTGGCTCACCTCCTCTTTAAATGGCACCAGAAAGCCAACTTTCTGGAGGCACAAGGGTGGGAGGAAGTGTGAGGATGTGTCTGCCATGCACCCTGGCAGAGGGGGCTTGCTGATGGCAGCTGCAATTGATATCCTCCCCTGGCTCTTGGGTCCCAGATGCACCCTCTTTCCACCCTTGCCTGGGACCCCCCTTAGCCTGGTGAATTCCTATTCAACGCTCCAGTGGTCTGCTTCCTCTAGGAAGCCCTCTCTGATGCCCTATATATGTGCTCTCAGAGGTGTGGCATCTGCCCTAGCCAGCAAGTGTTCACCTCCAGCATGAGATCCAAGCCTTCCCAGGGTGGGGGCTGTGTCTGCCCCAGGACTACATGTAGTGTCTAATCAGTGTCAAGCAGATGCTTGACAAATTGTGCTTGAACAATTAAATGTCTTAATTTAGCTTATAGAAATAATGAGTTTTTACAACAGCTACTAGATGACCCTACATACACACGTGCACACACACATGCCTACAGATGTTTACGCATGCAACACCTCACACAACCTCACACAAAGCAGACTCATATGTGTGCCTGAACCCAGCTCAGCCAAAGTTCATCCATCAGCTGCTGCACGCCCTCACTGTGCTGGTCCTGCAGATGAAGCAGAGAGGCCTGGGGCCCAGACAGCCCATCTGTGGAAAACCAGTTGCTTGCCTAGGAGGCTGACACAAGCAGAACTTGGTATCTTCAGGCAAGGATATCTCCGCGTCCTTCCCCTGCAGTGGGAAAGGAATACAGACTTGCTGGAGGCATTTCCCTACACCTGAGCTATGTCCCACAGGTCCTAAACTCCAGAGACTAGGGAGCTGCCACGGACTGGAGGACCTCCAAGAGGCACAATGCTGGCTCTGTGAGACCTTGGGCACAAGAATGGATGCCACTGGCCTCACAGCAACATTTGGATGAGGCCGAGGTGAGTTCATAGTATCGCATCATGTGAATTTCCTGGTGTAGATTGTTTGGTCATGTCAGGTGTTAATGTCAAGGGGAGTGGCGGGGAAGGCATATGAGATTTCTGTACTTTTTTACAACTGTTTTGTAGGTCTAAAATTATTTCAAAATAAAAGATTTTTAAAAATAAATAGATGTGGCTGACAGGTCTCCAATCTTAGCAAGTTTGCTTTGCAACTGATTCCCTTTGAAGGTCCTCAAGCCATTGTCAGAATCACCAGGAAAAGAAGCCACCGTCAGGAGGAAACTGAGTGGAAATAATGACTGAGAAGCTAGAGAGGGCAGAATGGGAGAAGCCAGGCAAGGGCTGAGGGTGAGGAGGATGTGCAGAGTGGAGACCCTGCAGCCAGGCGGGAGGATGGATGGTCGGTCTGCGGGCTGTGCCCCTGGGCAGTGTCCAGAGTGACTGAGTGTGGGCTCTTCTGGGAAAGCACCTGAGGCGGCCCAGCAGCTGAAGGAGGTCATCAGGGT
This sequence comes from Cebus imitator, assembly GCF_001604975.1. Lineage (NCBI taxonomy): Eukaryota > Metazoa > Chordata > Mammalia > Primates > Cebidae > Cebus > Cebus imitator. Next base: position 4,884,121 of record NW_016107446.1, read on the forward strand.
CAGCTGGAGGCCCAGATGAATCACAGGGCCCTGGGAGCAGAACTGGGCCCAGCAGGGCTTCTGCCAGGACAGATTTGATGCCTTGTGTCACCAGGTAAAGTTTCAGCTAAATGGCATGCAGGAGGGATGCCCTGTGCACCACTGTTCCCTGCCCTGAGTGCACACTCCATCCTGATGACCCCACAGACCCCAGCCCAGGGCAAGGCCCAGCAGAGCCAGGGGGTCTGCTCTTCCAATATCCTGCAATAAACATGAGTGCCACGTGTAAAGGTTTGCCTTTTTAAAGCTACGCCAACATGGCCCCTGGGAAAGTGTCATCAGAGCCCAATCCTTTGCGTCCTGCCCCAGGACGGCTGAAGTCAAACAGGTGCAAGCCCAGGATGCTGGCCACAGCCAGTCCCAGGACTGGCTAGAAGGGATAGGAGTGGTCTTTGGCTTAAAACAGTAATTCTGGCAACTCTGAGGAGGTGGGAGAAGAAAGGGAAGGAATCAGGCCTTTTGGGGAGGCTGTGGTGCTGCAACTGTGGGCAGAGCCCAGTGGAACAGGAGGAAAAGCAGTAGGGCTGGGGGGCAGGAGGGGTCGGTGCAGAGGTGTCCTGCAGAGGAATCGCGGTTCCCAAAGTGTCCTACTCCCTCCCCAGACCCTGCGGTTACAGCACACGGCAAAGGGAGCTTAAGGTTGCCAATCAGCCCATCCTGAGATGGGGACACCAACCTGGATTTCAGAGGTGGGTGATGTAGTCACAGGGTCCTTGGAAGTGACCGTGGCAGCAGAAGGGTCAGTATAGGCTGTCACAACTTGAGGAGGACACCGCAGAGGAGGGGGCTGAGCTGATGACCACTATGGCCTGTCCATGCCTTGACCTTAGTGCTTAGACCCATTCTGGGCCTCCTACTCCCTCTACTACAGGATAAGCCTGTGCCATGGGCACTGAGTTGGCGGAGATATGTCACAGCAGCCCCAGGAAACAAGCCCAAAGGCCATAGGCTTGTGGCTCACTCCAGGCCCCCGGTGGCTACAGGCTGCTGGGCCCTGCAGGTGAGTCCCGCTGCTTCCTTGATGGTGATGGGTCCTGGATGGGCTCCGGGACTGGAGGTACTTGCAGGGCCTGGCATATGGGGTGCCCAATCTGGGCCTCCGAAAGGATGGGGTGTGTTTGTTTGAATGTAGACAGGGTGGGGGCAGCAGGGCCAATGTGGAGGAGGAGGGAGGTCTGCAGTGTGGAGTGACCAGTGGTGTCCTGAAAGGCCAATGGAAGCTGCAGGAACAGATGGGACCTCGAGGGAGAGCCCGAGAGGCCGGAGGGTGGGGGCAGGGGAGAAGCTGAGAGCCCAGCTCCTGCACAGGGAAGAGGATAGCAGGGCCTGGGCCACAAAGGGAGGTGTTTCAGGACAGCAGAGCGATGGGGTGCTGAGGAGGTCCCGAGGTGCCAAGGACACATGGTAACAGCTGCAGAGAGCAGTGGTGTTTGGGTTTCATTTGCTTTGCTTTGCTTTGCTTAGGACAAAGGAAAGCTGTGCATGTCTGCAGGTCACCAGGAAGGGGGGGCTGTGGAAGGCGTTCAGGGGTGTCTGGGTAGGAAGGGAAGGCTGGGCAGAAGGAGGGACAGACCCTGAAGGTCACCTCACCCGGTCACACCCCTGGGGCTCAACCTGAAGGGGATGGTGGGCATGAAGCCCCTTCCCAGGGCCCTGCCAGCCCCTCAGCTGTGGTCCCAGCCTCCAGCCCTCTCTTCCCCACCAGGCTGAGCCTTCTTGCCCTTTGAGGCATGGAAACTTGCCTGAAATCATCCCATATTCTCCCCACACTGCTGTTTCTAGAATGAGTCTCATGGGCTAGGTCCCTCGGGCGTCAGCCTTTTAACAATCATAACAACTGCTTTCTTTTAAAAAAGAAAAATAAATAGCTCTTGTCTGACTTTCAAGACAGGTGTTTCTGCTTTGGGTCTGGTGAGTCTAATGAACAGACAGTTCTTAATAAAGGAAAATGAATGGCCCTCTCCCACATAGAAGATGCTCAGCCTCACTCATCAGCAGATGCAATTCACACAACACCAGACGCATTGGCCCTCAGAGTGGCCAGAACCTGCGGGTGTGGCAATGTGGTGGGAACGTAGAAAGCATGGCCCAGGGAGGGGAGCTGAGCCCCAAATCACCTGTCCACAAAGGAGAGGCATGTGGCCAGGCAGTCAGGGCAACATTGCTGTGACATCAAGCAACTGGACAACCGTGTGTCCACCAGTCCAGGTCATGTGAGCAGGCTGTGGCACCTCTACTCCGTGGAGTCCAAGTAGCTGTAAACAGATACAGAAATGAGGACGGATTTGCAAAGTTCACGTGTAGATTACTACATGAAGAAAGCAAGGTGCAGAACAATAAAATAGTGTGATCTCTTTTGTAAGAAAGTAGTGCAATAAGAAAACGTGTCCTTGTGCACACGAATGTTCACTGCAGCACTGTTTACAATAGCAAAGACCTGGAACCAACCCAAATGCCCATCGATGATAGACTGGACAGGGAAAATGTGGCATGTATACACCGTGGAATATTATGCAGCCATCAAAAATGATGAGTTTGTGTCCTTTGTAGGAACATGGATGAACCTGGAAACCATCATTCTCAGCAAACTGACAGAAGGGCAGAAGATCAAACACCGCATGCTCTCACTCATAGGTGGGTGTTGAACAATGAGAACACAGGGACACAGGGAGGGGAGCACTACACACTGGGGTCAGTTGGGGGGAAATAGGGGAGGGACGGTGGGGGGTGGGGAGCTGGGGAGAGATAACAAGGGGAGAGATGCCAGATGTAGGTGATGGGGAGGAAGGCAGCAAATCACACTGCCATGTGTGTACCTATGCAACAATCTTGCATGTTCTTCACATGTACCCCAAAACCTAAAATGCAATAAAACAAATAAATGGGAAAAAATATATATATTAAAAAAAAAAAAAGGAAACATGTGTCTATATCTGTCTATCTTGGTGTTGGCTTTGCATAAGAAATACTGGAATGATACGCTGGGCACAGTGGCTCATGCCTATAATCCCAACACTTTGGGAGGCTGAGGTGGGTACTTGAGGTCAGGAGTTCAAGACCAGCCTGACCACCATGAAGAAACTACATCTCTACTAAAAATACAAAATTAGCCCGGTGTGGTGGTGGGCACCTGTAATTGCAGCTACTCGGAACGCTGAGGCAGGAGAATCGCTTGAACCCGGAAGGCAGAGGTTTTCATGAGCCAAGATTGCACTACTGCACTCCAGCCTGGGCGGGACTGGAAGACAAGAGGGAAACTCTATCTCAAAATAAATAAATAAATAGATAAGAAATACTGGAATGAAATGCAAGGGTCTAATAAAAATAGCTAAGGGATAGGAAGAAACCAGCTGAGAGAGCTGAGAGGGCATGCGCCATCTCTGGGTGTAGCTTTCCATGTGCTGTTGACTTTCTAACCGTCTAATATCTTACACATTCATAATGGAATTATTTTGGAAGTCAAAGCTGAACACTGACACTGCTTGCTCTTTCTCTCTCTCCCTGGTATTTACTAAGGATTCCTAAACCCAGTGTCTGTCTTGCCGCACCCCAGACATTCAAGAGGAAGGACCTGTTCAGGGGAGTTCCTGAGCAGCTCCAGGAGTGGCCGCTGTGCATCTGCCGAGAATGAGAAAGGGAAGGGACAGCTGGCCCTCAAGACATTACTCAGGAAATCAAATAAAGACTCTGGGAGACAGAAAGAGCATCAGAGCTTCCCGAGGAGACTAGGCTCGATGTTCTTCCCGCACCTCCCTAGCCAACATCCAGGCCTGTGGGACCCCCTCTCCCATCCATCAGGGAAATGTGGACAGAGCGGGAAAGCAGAGCATAGAGCCAGGCTAGCCCTTCACCTGGGATCTTTGAGAATTTGGCACAAGGGCCCCTCTCTTTGGTCTCAGAGCCTGTCCCTGAATATCAGAGCATCTCTCTTTTTTTGATGTTCAAAGGTGCAATTCTGACACTTGGTTTCTGATGTGAAAACATCCCACTCTACAGACCAGCTCTGCATTTGATGTCAGCCCTTGCAGGGGTCAGGATGTGGTGTGTGCAGCCGCAGAGGTCCCAGCTGTAAAGTCTCACCCTTGGCCACTTCTCTCTTCTCTGATGACAGCCATCTGGCATAGAACACTTACAGGAAAGGGCTGACCCACAAGGCTGCTGAGTTGCTGAAATCATGGCATATCCAATCCTCCACCCTGAACTCAGCCCTTTAATCTGTCTCTTGGCTATGCATCGTGGCCCTAATCAATGTAAATCAGTCTGGGCATGACTTTTTGGCTGCACATTGGGAGCATGTTGATTATATTTTTTGAATAACTCATCAAAGGATCATAGGTTTTAATCAAAGACTTCAGAATCTTCTATGGGGCCAAGTCAAATCATTGTCAGCCTGGAGGGAAGTCTCCAGTGGCATGCCACAGGGCTCTGTCACGTCAAATATTTCTATAATGTAGATAAAGACATCAAAGAATAAATATCGCATCTACTAATTACCCAAAGCTAAGGAGAACAGGTAGATACAACAGATGGCAGAATCGAGGTCATGGTCACCTCAAGGGGAGGGATTAATGCACCAATATCAGTGAGCTCTGACTCAACCCAAGTAACTGTAAAACCTCATGTATAGAAAACAGAAATTGATTGCACTTGGCCAAAGATCATTTGCAGGGTGACTGGAGTTCTTCCAAAAAGATGGTGTGGCTGTGACAAAAGTGAAAACACAGTGGCCTACATGGGTGGACACACGGGACCCCATGGCACCTGCCTAGAGAGCACAGGTGAGGTGGCCAGCACGTCTTGGGAGGCATGTGGGAGCCACCAAAGGACACAGAGCCATGAATCCTGGAGAAGGCTTTTGGGGACGCAGCACAGTCTTGGAACTTAGGGGCTAGAACTGCTTCTGGGCCGTACCAGGAGGTGTGGGCAGAAGCATCCCCTGCAAGGGAGGAAGGGCTGTCTTCAATTTCAGACTCAGTCACCACCAGACTTGGGAATTATCCATCAGTAAAAACATTCACGTTGCATCAACCAAGTAAATTGCAAAAGAGCTGTTTTAGCCTTTATATTTCCAAAGCTCTAGAATTTTTTTAAATCAAATCTTATCTAGAAGCCAGGTAAGGTTTATAAACTAGATAAGAGTGGAGTTATTATTCTTGAAACGGCAGTGGAGGCCTAGAACCCCTTTGTACCCTCACCTGTGACTCCCACGGGGAGCACAGCCTGAAAGCCACTGTGATGGGAGGGCCCTGACCCCACGATGAGCTTGCTTCTTATTCCTCTCAAGTGAACTCAATGTGTCTATAATCTAAAGCTGCTATGTAAGGTGGGGACACACCAGGTGACGCCCAAAGGCCTCGGGAGAGAGAACTGACCTGAGATGGAGACCAGGATAGCACAAGGAGCTCTTACCAAGCCATGGGGAGAGCCCACGATGCTCTAATAAGATCCTGGCAGATCTTGTAAGGAAGTTTAGACTTAAATGTGTGATGCAGAATTGCTGTCATTCCGCCCCATGACGCCTCCTCTACCCTGTGGGCAGCAGGCACCTCACACAGGAGCTCTCGCCACCTTCAGTCTGGATTGCTTGACATCTCCTGCTTCCTTCTGTTTGTTTAGTTTCTGTTAATTCATTCAATAAATACTCATTGACCAGGCACATGATTGGCCCTGGGTTACAGTGTGAACAAGGCAGATGAGGTCCTGCCCTCCTGGGGCTCACACTCTAGAGACCACCCTCACAGACACAAATAGACACATCAGGTGACAACCAAAGGCCTCAGGACAGACAGCTGACCTGAGAGGGAGGCCAGGATAGCACAAAGGAGCTCTAAAACAGGAAGGAAAGAAGGAAGGAAGGAAGGAAGGAAGGAAGGAAGGAAGGAAGGAAGGAAGGAAGGAAGGAAGGAGGAAGGAGGAAGGAGGAAGGAGGGCAGGAAGGCAGGAAGGCAGCAAGGCAGGCAGGCAGGCAGGCAGGCAGGCAGGCGGGCAAGCATTTGAAAAATCAATATGCTGACCTATGCCCACACATGTGCTACTGCCAACACAGGCCGTGGAGGGCGTTTGCCCTGCTGCTGGATGGAGGAGCGGGCTGCACACACTGCTGACCTGGGGATCCCACGAGGAACAGCAGGATGACCGCTTAGCTTTTTTGTTAGTGTGCTCTTCTGTGTATCTTTGAAAGAAGTACTAGACACATTTTGCTTCTGTTGGAAAACATGGTTAAGTTTCATTTGCCTCTGCTAGTCAAGAACAACAGAACATCTATCTTCTGGCAGAGATGTTGGTGTGGAAGGCCACGGGCCATAGTGACAGAACCACGGCCTGAGGGGGAGGCTGTCAGATGGGGAAAAGTTCAATATCCTGGTGTTATTCCCATAATATTCTAACAATATTATCCACTCAATGTCATGTCAACTTTTAACAGAACAAACTTAAAACCTTTAAAAGAAAAAATTACCTCTGAATGAATACAAACAGCCAAGGATGGGAGTGACAGCCTGTGAACCCACTTACCCATGTCAAGTATAATTTCTAGTTAGGAAAGCAGCCTTTCCTATGATCGGGTTAGATAATTGAAAAGGTCCCCCAGGTGCTTTCGAGTTTTCTCCAGCTCCTAATATTCCTGAACTCCCACAGTTCAAATTTACTTGTCTTGAAGATTTTTCGCTCTTTAAGCCTGTCTTTGTAAAGCTACTGCCTCCTGCCATGCAGAGTGGCCCCAGCACTGAAACTCACAGGGCCTGCCGGAGAAACTGGGAATGGCTGGAGTCAGTGAGGCCCACAGGGAGAAGCCCAGGGCAGTGCTGCAGTGCTAGAATGCGGTGAGTGCCTGGTGCCCTCTCCTTTTGTCACCCGGCCTCAGGGACAGTACTAGCTGCTTTCCAGATGTCCAAAAGGCATTCCTCTTGGCTCACTTCTGCCTGGAGACCTCATTTCTGGGGACGAGCCCCTGTCAGTGTGTTTGTGTTCCTCAGAAAGATCTAGAATGCCTGGTTTCCTCAGCCTGGTGTGGAAACAGGTGAGGTGCAATTCCCATCCAGTCTGCCACTGCCATCTCAAGTCCTTAGGGTGCTGGGCCTCAGTTCCTTAACCTGTCCGCCTGCATCCTGAGGTTCTAATAGGATCACAGGCATTAGAGCAATCTGAAAATTACAAAACTCTAAAAGCGCCTAAGAGCCAGGAGAACACCAGAATAAGCAACTATATTTCAGCCAACGCTATTGAAATGTTTAGGAACAGCTGGGCATGGTGGCTCACACCTGTAATCCCAGCACTTAAGGAGGCTGAGGTGGGTGGATCACGTGAGGTTAGGAGTTTGAGACCAGCCTGGCCAACATGGTGAAACACAAAAATTAGCTGGGCATGGTGGCACAGGCCTGTAATCCCAGTGGAGGCTGAGGCAAGAGAATTGCTTGAACCTGGGAGGTGGAGGTCGCTGTGAGCCAAGATTGTGCCACTGTACTCGAGTCTGGGCAACAGAGTATGACTCCATCTCAAAAAAAAAAAAAGTTTAGTAATGGAAGTTTGTTTGTTTCATTCCATTAAGTATTGCTATCACACTGAATGGTTTGTTTCTTACCTGACTTGAGCTGGGTAATTTGGGAGAGGGGTGGTGGACATAACCCTGAGAAGGCCCCTCCCCTCCGGCACTGCCTGTGAGTGCAGGGTATCTGCAGGGCTCTGGGCTCACTCGGCAAGCCCATCTGGCTCTCAACTCACTCAGCCTCTATCAGTGATCGAGCTGACACTTCATCTCCAGGTGCACTTTTATACTTAGTTTATTTCAGAACTCAGATGAGGAAGATGGAGATTATTAGGACCCTAGAAAATTCTACCACTTAGGGCACTGGTCAGAGTATGGAGAGAGAACACAGAGAATGGATGATGCAGACCAAAGGGACCTACTTGGTACGTGGACCTCAGCATGCTGGTATTGTGTTCTCCCTTTATCCCTCCCTTATTTCTAAACATTTTGTTGAAGTATAACATATTGCAGAAAAGTTCACATGTACATGGCCAGTTTGATGAATCTTCATAGAACAGTCACCAAGACCTAAAACTGCACCAGCCCCCAGAGACCTTCCAATTCCTTCCCAGTCACTATGCCTCCCATGGAATACACATTCCTTAGACTTGGGGCTTCACACATTTGACATGGGTAGGGTTGTAGCTTGGTGTCCTGTGATTGTACTAGGCCAAGTGGGCTGTTTTGAGTTGTGTAATTAGCTTCCAGCTTTTGGACTTGGACTAGAAAACTTAGGACTCAGGGCATGAGCTGCTTTAACTTTGTGGGTGATGCTACTGGTGGTGGCTGTGTCCACAGGTGTGCTTCTGCACAGCCAGGAATGTAAGCAAAGTCTGGGCCTTATGTGATGCTCCTTGGGCCTCAGCAAAGGCACAAAGGCATTTGCATGAGCTCAAAAGACAGTAGGCCTTGAAAGCGGACCTTGACCTTGAGCCACAGTTAGCATAGGTATGTGGCAGCAGTAGCCTGAGTACACACAAGTAAATGTCAGTGCAGCTGTCAAGGCAGAAGGCAGCGGGTGAAACGGAGCCAAGAGCCAAGGACACAATTTAGGGAGAAGAGAGTCTTTGCACTGGAAGGAAACAGAATAGGGGCTTTTAAACTTGGCAGCTTCCACATGGTGTTGACCCTGCAAGTACATAGAAGCCAAGAATTGAGGTTTGGGAACCTCTGCCTAGATTTCAGAAGATGTACGGAGATGCTGGATGTCCAGGCAGAAGTTTGCTTCAGGGGCAGGGCTCTCAAGAACCTCTGCTAGGGCAGTGCGGAAGGGAAATGTGGGGTCAGAACCCCCATACAGAGTCTCTACTGGGGCACTGCCTATTGGAGCTGTGAGAAGAGGACCACTGTCCTCCAAATCCCAGAACAGCTTGCACCCTGTGCCTGGAAAAGCTGCAGACACTCAATGCCAGCCCATGAAAGGAGTCGGGAGGGAGGCTGTACCCTGCAAAGCCATGGGGGCGGAACTGCCCAAGACCATGGGAACCCACCTCTTGCATCACATGACCTGGATGTGAGACATGAAGTCAAAGAAGATCCTTTTGGAACTTTAAGGTTTTCCTGCCCTGCTGGATTTTGGACTTGCATGAGAGCCCGTAGCCCCTTTGTTTTGCCCAATTTTTCCCATTTGGAATGGTTATATTTACCAAATGCCTATACCCCTACTATATGTAGGAAGTAACTAACCTGCTTTTGATTTTACAGTCTCATAAGTGGAAGGGACTTGCCTTGTCTTGGATGAGACTTTGGACTGTGGACTTTTGAGTTAATGCTGAAATGAGTTAAGACTTTGGGGCTGTTGGGAAGCATGATTGGTTTTGAAATGTGAGGATGTGAGATTTGGGAGGGGCCAGGGTTGGAATGATATGGTTTGTCTGTGTTCCCACCCAAATCTCATCTTGAATTCCCATGTATCATGGGAGGGATCCAGTAGGAGGTAACTGAATCATGGGGACAAGTCTTTCTCATGCTGTTCTCCTGATAGTACAGCTAGTACTTGACTTACGACCATGATTGGTTCCAACAGACTGGTCATAACACGGTTTGGTCGTAAGTTGAGTAGGCTATATGCATGCAGACATGGTAATGCTGCCGGAAGCTGGTCCGCACTGTCGTATGCCCAGCTGGGCAACATTTGCGCTGCCAGATGCGGAGCAGTTGTGGCTAGCGATTGTGATCGTAAAGTCGAATGGTCGTAAGTTGCATAGGTCGTAAGTCGATCAATACCTGTAAATAAGTCTCACAAGATTTGATGGTTTTAAATAGAAGTTCCCCCGCAGAAGCTCTCTCTTTGCCTGCTGCCATCCAGGTAAGACGTGACTTGCTCCTCCTTGCCTTCCACCATGATTGTCAGGATTCCCCAGCCACATGAACTGTAAGTCGAATTAAATCTTTCTTTTGTAAATTGCCCAGTCTCAGGTAGTCTTTATCAGCAGAGTGAAATGGACTAACACACCTGTATTGGTGACAACTTCCAATAAAATGCTGAATGGAAGGGGATAACTCTGGCCATCCTTGCCTTGTTCCCAAAGAAGGCTTTCAGTATTTCACCATTAAGTATGACCCTTGCTATTAGGTTTTGGGGTAGACATCCTTTATCAAACAGAAAGTCTCCTTCTAGCCAGTGTCCTAAGAGTTTTTTCTTGTCAGTTTTTTAAGTCTTAAAAAGATGCTAGCTTTTATTAATATTTTCTGTATCTATAGGATGACGATGATTTTCCCTTAATGTTCATACTATGAATTACATTAATTCCCTAATTTAAAACCACGTAGCATTTCTGGAATAACCCAACATGGACATGAGGTACTATCGTCTTTATATATTCTTGGGTTCTGTTTGTTAGCATTTTGTTTAGGATTTTTGCATTTCTGGTGAGTGAGACTAGAATATAATTATCCTTTCTCAAACGTCCATACCAGGCTTTGAAATGAAGTTATACTGGCCTTATGAGTTTGGAAATTCTTTTTTTTTTTTTTTTTTAACCTGTGCTTGGGAATGTATTAGTTTTCTATTGCTGCCATAACAAATTACCATAAACTTGGTGGCTTAAAGTAAGACAAACATTTAGGAACGGCAGGGCATGATGGCTCATATCTGTAATCTCAGCACTTTGGGAGGTGGGGGCAGGGCACATCACTTGAATTTAGGAGTTCAAGACAAGCCTGGGCAATGTGACAAAACCCTGTCTCTACAAAAAATACAAAAATTAGCCAGTTAGGTGTGGGTCTTTATCTGGGACTCCAGCTACTTGGGAGGCTGAGGTTGGAGGACTGCTTGAGCCCAGGAGGCAGGGGTTGCAGTGAGCCATGATTACACCATTGCACTCTAGCTCAGGCAACAAAGTAAGACTCTTGTCTCCAAAAAATAATAATAATAATAATAATTAATAGCTAGGCAA